>NC_134479.1:3355546-3598746 GCF_964194025.1 Convolutriloba macropyga | reverse complement strand
CTACTAACTACTAACAGCTAACTACTAACTAAAAACTACTAACTACTAACTACTAAAAACTAACTACTAACTACTATCTAATAACTACTAACTACTAACTATTGAGCACTATCTACTAACTGCTAACTACTAACTACTAAATACTAACTACTAACTACTAAGTACTAACAACTAACTACTAACTACTAATTACTAACTACTAACTACTAACTACTAACTACTAACTACTAACTACTAACTGCTAACTACTAACTACTATCTACTAACTACTAATAACTACTTACTAACTACTACTTATTGAATACTATCTACTAACTGCTAACTACTCACTACTAAATACTAAATACTAGTTACTAACTACTTACTAACTACTAACTAATAACTACTAACTACTAACAACTAACTACCAACTACTAACTAATAACTACTAACTACTAATAGCTAACTATTAACTACTAACAACTTACTGCTAACTGCTAAATACTAACTACTATCTAATAACTACTAACTACTAATTATTGAGCACTATCTACTAACTACTAACTACTAACTACTAACTACTAACTACTAACTACTAACTACTTACTACTAACAGCTAACTACTATCTAATAACTACTAACTACTAACTATTGAGCACTATCTACTAACTGCTAACTACTAACTACTAAATACTAACTACTAACTACTAGTTACTAACTACTTTCTAACTACTAACTGCTAACTACTAACTACTAACTACTTACTACTAACAGCTAACTACTATCTAATAACTACTAACTACTAAATATTGAGCACTATCTACTAACTGCTAACCACTAACTACTAAATACTAACTATCAACTAGTAACTACTAACTATTAACTACTTACTAATAACAGCTAAATACTAAGTACTAGCTACCAACTACTAACTACCAACTACTAACTACTAACTATTAACTACCAACTACTGACTACTAACTACTAACTACTAACTACTAACTACTAACTACTAACTACTAACTACTAACTACTAACTACTTAAAACTAACTACTAGTTACTAACTACTTTCTAACTACTAACTACTAACTACTAACTACTAACTACTTACTACTAACAGCTAACTACTATCTAATAACTACTAACTACTAACTATTGAGCACTATCTACTAACTGCTAACTACTAACTACTAAATACTAACTTCTAACTACTAACTACTAACAACTAACAACCAACTACTAACTACAAACTACTAACTACTAACTACTAACTGCTAACTACTAACTACTATCTACTAACTAATAATTACTAACTGCTAACTAATAACTACTAACTACTAACTACTAATTATTGAGTACTATCTACTAACTGCTAACTACTAACTACTAAATACTAAATACTAGTTACTAACTACTTACTAACTACTAACTGATAACTACTAACTACTAACAAATAACTACCAACTACTAACTAATAACTACTAACTACTAATAGCTAACTACTAACTACTAACTACTTACTACTAACTGCTAAATACTAACTGCTAACTAATAACTACTAACTACTAACTACTTATTATTGAGTACTATCTACTAACAACTAACTACCAACTACTAACTACTAACTATTAACTACTTACTACTAACAGCTAAATACTAAGTACTAGCTACCAACTACTAGCTACCAACTACTAACTACTAACTATTAACTACCAACTACTGACTACTAACTACTAACTACTAACTACTAACTACTAACTACTAACTACTAACTACTAACTACTAACTAATAACTACTAACTACTAACTACTAACTACTAACTACTAACTACTTAATACTAACTACTAGTTACTAACTACTTTCTAACTACTAACTACTAACTACTAACTACTAACTACTTTCTACTAACAGCTAACTACTATCTAATAACTAATAACTACTAACTATTGAGCACTATCTACTAACTGCTAACTACTAACTACTAAATACTAACTTCTAACTACTAACTACTAACAACTAACAACCAACTACTAACTACAAACTACTAACTACTAACTACTAACTAATATCTACTAATTATTGAGTACTATCTACTAACTGCTAACTACTAACTACTAAATACTAAATACTTAATACTAACTACTAGTTACTAACTACTTTCTAACTACTAACTACTAACTACTAACTACTAACTACTTACTACTAACAGCTAAATACTAAGTACTAGCTACCAACTACTAGCTACCAACTACTAACTACTAACTATTAACTACCAACTACTGACTACTAACTACTAACTACTAACTACTAACTACTTAATACTAACTACTAGTTACTAACTACTTTCTAACTACTAACTACTAACTACTAACTACTAACTACTTACTACTAACAGCTAAATACTAAGTACTAGCTACCAACTACTAGCTACCAACTACTAACTACTAACTATTAACTACCAACTACTGACTACTAACTACTAACTACTAACTACTAACTGCCAACTACTAACTACTAAGTACTAACTACTAACTACTAACTACTAACAACTAACTACCATCTACTAACTACAAACTACTAACTAATAACTACTAACTAATATCTACTAATTATTGAGTACTATCTACTAACTGCTAACTACTAACTACTAAATACTAAATACTAGTTACTAACTACTTACTAACTACTAATTAATAAATACTAACTACTAATAGCTAACTACTAACTACTAACTACTTACTACTAACTGCTAAATACTAACTAATAACTACTAACTACTAACTACTTATTATTGAGTACTATCTACTAACTGCTAATTACTAACTACTATTTACTAAATACTAGTTACTAACTACTTACTAACGATTAACTAATAACTACTAACTACTAACTACTTACAACTAACTACCAACCACTAACTACTAACTTTTAACTACTTACTACTAACAGCTAACTAATAAGTACTAGCTACTAACTACTAACTACTAACTACTAACTACTAACTACTAACTACTAACTACTAACTATTAACTACCAACTACTGACTACTAACTACTAACTACTAACTACTAACTACTAACTACTAACTACTAACTACTAACTACTAACTACTAACTGCTAACTACTAACTACTATCTACTAACTACTAATAACTACTTACTAACTACTAATTATTGAGTACTATCTACTAACTGCTAACTACTCACTACTAAATACTAATTACTAGTTACTAACTACTTACTAACTACTAACTAATAACTACTAACTACTAACAACTAACTACCAACTACTAACTAATAACTACTAACTACTAATAGCTAACTATTAACTACTAACTACTTACTGCTAACTGCTAAATACTAACTACTATCTAATAACTACTAACTACTAATTATTGAGCACTATCTACTAACTGCTAACTACTAACTACTAAATACTAACTACTAACTACTAACTGCTAACTACTAACTACTATCTACTAACTACTAATAACTAACTACTAACTACTAATTATTGAGTACTATCTACTAACTGCTAACTACTCACTACTAAATACTAAATACTAGTTACTAACTACTTACTAACTACTAACTAATAACTACTAACTACTAACAACTAACTACCAACTACTAACTAATAACTACTAACTACTAATAGCTAACTATTAACTACTAACTACTTACTGCTAACTGCTAAATACTAACTACTATCTAATAACTACTAACTACTAATTATTGAGCACTATCTACTAACTGCTAACTACTAACTACTAAATACTAACTACTAACTACTAACTGCTAACTACTAACTACTATCTACTAACTACTAATAACTAACTACTAACTACTAACTATTGAGCACTATCTACTAACTGCTAACTACTAACTACTAAGTACTAACTACTAACTACTAACTACTAACAACTAACTACCATCTACTAACTACAAACTACTAACTAATAACTACTAACTAATATCTACTAATTATTGAGTACTATCTACTAACTGCTAACTACTAACTACTAAATACTAAATACTAGTTACTAACTACTTACTAACTACTAATTAATAAATACTAACTACTAATAGCTAACTACTAACTACTAACTACTTACTACTAACTGCTAAATACTAACTAATAACTACTAACTACTAACTACTTATTATTGAGTACTATCTACTAACTGCTAATTACTAACTAATATTTACTAAATACTAGTTACTAACTACTTACTAACGATTAACTAATAACTACTAACTACTAACTACTTACAACTAACTACCAACCACTAACTACTAACTTTTAACTACTTACTACTAACAGCTAACTAATAAGTACTAGCTACTAACTACTAACTACTAACTACTAACTACTAACTACTAACTACTAACTATTAACTACCAACTACTGACTACTAACTACTAACTACTAACTACTAACTACTAACTACTAACTACTAACTACTAACTACTAACTGCTAACTACTAACTACTATCTACTAACTACTAATAACTACTTACTAACTACTAATTATTGAGTACTATCTACTAACTGCTAACTACTCACTACTAAATACTAATTACTAGTTACTAACTACTTACTAACTACTAACTAATAACTACTAACTACTAACAACTAACTACCAACTACTAACTAATAACTACTAACTACTAATAGCTAACTATTAACTACTAACTACTTACTGCTAACTGCTAAATACTAACTACTATCTAATAACTACTAACTACTAATTATTGAGCACTATCTACTAACTGCTAACTACTAACTACTAAATACTAACTACTAACTACTAACTGCTAACTACTAACTACTATCTACTAACTACTAATAACTAACTACTAACTACTAATTATTGAGTACTATCTACTAACTGCTAACTACTCACTACTAAATACTAAATACTAGTTACTAACTACTTACTAACTACTAACTAATAACTACTAAATACTAACAACTAACTACCAACTACTAACTAATAACTACTAACTACTAATAGCTAACTATTAACTACTAACTACTTATTACTAACTGCTAAATACTAACTACTAAGTACTTATTATTTAGTGCAATCTATTAACCTCTAACTACTAACTATTGTTTACTAAATACTGGTTACTAACTACTTACTGACGATTAAGTAATAACTTCTAACTACTAACTACTAACAACTAACTACCAACTACTAACTACTAACTCTTAACTACTTACTACTAACAGCTAAATACTAACTACTAGCTACCAACTACTAACTACCAACTACTAACTATTAACAATTAACTACCAACTACTGACTACTAACTACTAACTACTAACTACTAACTACTAACTACTAACTACTAACTACTAACTACTAACTACTAACTACTAACTACTAACTACTAACTACTAACTACTTACTACTAACAGCTAAATATTAAGTACTAGCTACCAACTACTAACTACCAACTACTAACTACTAACTATTAACTACCAACTACTGACTACTAACTACTAACTACTAACTACTAACTACTAACTACCAACTACTAACTACTAATAGCTAACTATTAACTACTAACTACTTACTGCTAACTGCTAAATACTAACTACTATCTAATAACTACTAACTACTAATTATTGAGCACTATCTACTAACTGCTAACTACTAACTACTAAATACTAACTACTAACTACTAAGTACTAACAACTAACTACTAACTACTAACTACTAACTACTAACTACTAACTACTAACTGCTAACTACTAACTACTATCTACTAACTACTAATAACTAACTACTAACTACTAATTATTGAGTACTATCTACTAGCTGCTAACTACTCACTACTAAATACTAAATACTAGTTACTAACTACTTACTAACTACTAACTAATAACTACTAAATACTAACAACTAACTACCAACTACTAACTAATAACTACTAACTACTAATAGCTAACTATTAACTACTAACTACTTACTACTAACTGCTAAATACTAACTACTAACTAATAACTACTAACTACTTATTATTGAGTGCTATCTATTAACCTCTAACTACTAACTACTGTTTACTAAATACTAGTTACTAACTACTTACTGACGATTAAGTAATAACTTCTAACTACTAACTACTAACAACTAACTACCAACTACTAACTACTAACTATTAACTACTTACTACTAACAGCTAAATACTAATTACTAGCTACCAACTACTAACTACTAACTATTAACTACCAACTACTGACTACTAACTACTAACTACTAACTACTAACTACTAACTACTAACTACTAACTACTAACTACTAACTACTAACTACTAACTACTAACTACTAACTACTAACTACTAACTACTAACTACTAACTACTAACTACTAACTACTAACTACTAACTACTTAAAACTAACTACTAGTTACTAACTACTTTCTAACTACTAACTACTAACTACTAACTACTAACTACTTACTACTAACAGCTAACTACTATCTATTAACTACTAACTACTAACTATTGAGCACTATCTACTAAGTGCTAACTACTAACTACTAAATACTAACTACTAACTACTAACTACTAGTTACTAACTACTTTCTAACTACTAACTACTAACTACTAACTACTAACTACTTACTACTAACAGCTAACTACTATCTAATAACTACTAACTACTAACTATTGAGCACTATCTACTAACTGCTAACTACTAACTACTAAATACTAACTACCAACTACTAACTACTAACTATTAACTACTTACTACTAACAGCTAAATACTAAGTACTAGCTGCCAACTACTAACTACCAACTACTAACTACTAACTATTAATTACCAACTACTGACTACTAACTAATAACTACTAACTACTAACTACTAACTACTAACTACTAACTACTAACTACTAACTACTAACTACTAACTACTAACTACTAACTACTAACTACTAACTACTAACTACTTAAAACTAACTACTAGTTAATAACTACTTTCTAACTACTAACTACTAACTACTAACTACTAACTACTTACTACTAACAGCTAACTACTATCTAATAACTACTAACTACTAACTATTGAGCACTATCTACTAACTGCTAACTACTCACTACTAAAAACTAAATACTTGTTACTAACTACTTACTAACTACTAACTAATAACTACTAAATACTAACAACTAACTACCAACTACTAACTAATAATTACTAACTACTAATAGCTAACTATTAACTACTAACTACTTACTACTAACTACTAACTACTTATTATTGAGTGCTATCTATTAACCTCTAACTACTAACTACTGTTTACTAAATACTAGTTACTAACTACTTACTGACGATTAAGTAATAACTTCTAACTACTAACTACTAACAACTAACTACCAACTACTAACTACTAACTATTAACTACTTACTACTAACAGCTAAATACTAAGTACTAGCTACCAACTACTAACTACTAACTATTAACTACCAACTACTGACTACTAACTACTAACTACTAACTACTAACTACTAACTACTAACTATTAACTACTAACTACTAACTACTTAAAACTAACTACTAGTTAATAACTACTTTCTAACTACTAACTACTAACTACTAACTGCTAACTACTTACTACTAACAGCTAACTACTATCTAATAACTACTAACTACTAACTATTGAGCACTATCTACTAACTGCTAACTACTAACTACTAAATACTAACTACCAACTACTAACTACTAACTATTAACTACTTACTACTAACTACTTACTACTAACAGCTAACTACTATCTAATAACTACTAACTACTAACTATTGAGCACTATCTACTAACTGCTAACTACTCACTACTAAAAACTAAATACTAGTTACTAACTACTTACTAACTACTAACTAACAACTACTAAATACTAACAACTAACTACCAACTACTAACTAATATTTACTAACTACTAATAGCTAATTATTAACCACTATCTACTTACTACTAACTACTAACTACTTATTATTGAGTGCTATCTATTAACCTCTAACTACTAACTACTGTTTACTAAATACTAGTTACTAACTACTTACTGACGATTAAGTAATAACTTCTAACTACTAACTACTAACAACTAACTACCAACTACTAACTACTAATTATTAACTACTTACTACTAACAGCTAAATACTAAGTACTAGCTACCAACTACTAACTACCAACTACTAACTACTAACTATTAATTACCAACTACTGACTACTAACTAATAACTACTAACTACTAACTACTAACTACTAACTACTAACTACTAACTATTGAGCACTATCTACTAACTGCTAACTACTAACTACTAAATACTAACTACTAACTACTAACTACTAGTTACTAACTACTTTCTAACTACTAACTACTAACTACTAACTACTAACTACTTACTACTAACAGCTAACTACTATCTAATAACTACTAACTACTAACTATTGAGCACTATCTACTAACTGCTAACTACTAACTACTAAATACTAACTACCAACTACTAACTACTAACTATTAACTACTTACTACTAACAGCTAAATACTAAGTACTAGCTACCAACTACTAACTACCAACTACTAACTACTAACTATTAATTACCAACTACTGACTACTAACTAATAACTACTAACTACTAACTACTAACTACTAACTACTAACTACTAACTACTAACTACTAACTACTAACTACTAACTACTAACTACTTAAAACTAACTACTAGTTAATAACTACTTTCTAACTACTAACTACTAAATACTAACTACTAACTACTTACTACTAACAGCTAACTACTATCTAATAACTACTAACTACTAACTATTGAGCACTATCTACTAACTGCTAACTACTCACTACTAAAAACTAAATACTTGTTACTAACTACTTACTAACTACTAACTAATAACTACTAAATACTAACAACTAACTACCAACTACTAACTAATAATTACTAACTACTAATAGCTAACTATTAACTACTAACTACTTACTACTAACTACTAACTACTTATTATTGAGTGCTATCTATTAACCTCTAACTACTAACTACTGTTTACTAAATACTAGTTACTAACTACTTACTGACGATTAAGTAATAACTTCTAACTAATAACTACTAACAACTAACTACCAACTACTAACTACTAACTATTAACTACTTACTACTAACAGCTAAATACTAAGTACTAGCTACCAACTACTAACTACTAACTATTAACTACCAACTACTGACTACTAACTACTAACTACTAACTACTAACTACTAACTATTAACTACTAACTACTAACTACTTAAAACTAACTACTAGTTAATAACTACTTTCTAACTACTAACTACTAACTACTAACTACTAACTACTTACTACTAACAGCTAACTACTATCTAATAACTACTAACTACTAACTATTGAGCACTATCTACTAACTGCTAACTACTAACTACTAAATACTAACTACCAACTACTAACTACTAACTATTAACTACTTACTACTAACAGCTAAATACTAAGTACTAGCTACCAACTACTAACTACCAACTACTAACTACTAACTATTAACTACCAACTACTAACTACTTACTACTAACAGCTAACTACTATCTAATAACTACTAACTACTAACTATTGAGCACTATCTACTAACTGCTAACTACTCACTACTAAAAACTAAATACTAGTTACTAACTACTTACTAACTACTAACTAACAACTACTAAATACTAACAACTAACTACCAACTACTAACTAATAATTACTAACTACTAATAGCTAATTATTAACCACTAACTACTTACTACTAACTACTAACTACTTATTATTGAGTGCTATCTATTAACCTCTAACTACTAACTACTGTTTACTAAATACTAGTTACTAACTACTTACTGACGATTAAGTAATAACTTCTAACTACTAACTACTAACAACTAACTACCAACTACTAACTACTAACTATTAACTACTTACTACTAACAGCTAAATACTAAGTACTAGCTACCAACTACTAACTACTAACTATTAACTACCAACTACTGACTACTAACTACTAACTACTAACTACTAACTACTAACTACTAACTACTAACTACTAACTACTAACTACTTAAAACTAACTACTAGTTAATAACTACTTTCTAACTACTAACTACTAACTACTAACTACTAACTACTTACTACTAACAGCTAACTACTATCTAATAACTACTAACTACTAACTATTGAGCACTATCTACTAACTGCTAACTACTAACTACTAAATACTAACTACCAACTACTAACTACTAACCATTAACTACTTACTACTAACAGCTAAATACTAAGTACTAGCTACCAACTACTAACTACCAACTACTAACTACTAACTATTAACTACCAACTACTGACTACTAACTACTAACTACTAACTACTAACTACTAACTACTAACTACTAACTACTAACTACTAACTACTGACTACTAACTACTAACTACTAACTACTTAAAACTAACTACTAGTTAATAACTACTTTCTAACTACTAACTACTAACTACTAACTACTAACTGCTTACTACTAACAGCTAACTACTATCTAATAACTACTAACTACTAACTATTGAGCACTATCTACTAACTGCTAACTACTCACTACTAAAAACTAAATACTAGTTACTAACTACTTACTAACTACTAACTAATAACTACTAAATACTAACAACTAACTACCAACTACTAACTAATAATTACTAACTACTAATAGCTAACTATTAACTACTAACTACTTACTACTAACTACTAACTACTTATTATTGAGTGCTATCTATTAACCTCTAACTACTAACTACTGTTTACTAAATACTAGTTACTAACTACTTACTGACGATTAAGTAATAACTTCTAACTACTAACTACTAACAACTAACTACCAACTACTAACTACTAACTATTAACTACTTACTACTGACAGCTAAATACTAAGTACTAGCTACCAACTACTAACTACTAACTATTAACTACCAACTACTGACTACTAACTACTAACTACTAACTACTAACTACTAACTACTAACTACTAACTACTAACTACTAACTACTAATTACTTAAAACTAACTACTAGTTAATAACTACTTTCTAACTACTAACTACTAACTACTAACTACTAACTACTTACTACTAACAGCTAACTACTATCTAATAACTACTAACTACTAACTATTGAGCACTATCTACTAACTGCTAACTACTAACTACTAAATACTAACTACTAACTACTAACTACTAACAACTAACTACCAACTACTAACTACAAACTACTAACTACTAACTACTAACTGCTAACTACTAACTACTATCTACTAACTAATAATTACTAACTACTAACTAATAACTACTAACTACTAACTACTAATTATTGAGTACTATCGACTAACTGCTAACTACTAACTACTAAATACTAAATACTAGTTACTAACTACTTATTAACTACTAACTGATAACTACTAACTACTAACAAATAACTACCCACTACTAAATAATAACTACTAACTACTAATAGCTAACTACTAACTACTAACTACTTACTACTAACTGCTAAATACTAACTACTAACTAATAACTACTAACTACTAACTACTTATTATTGAGTACTATCTACTAACTGCTAACTACTAACTACTATTTACTAAATACTAGTTACTAACTACTTACTAACGATTAACTAATAACTACTAACTACTAACTACTAACAACTAACTACCAACTACTAACTACTAACTACTAACTATTAACTACTTACTACTAAATCTAAAAACTAAGTACTAGCTACCAACTACTAACTACCAACTACTGACTACTAACTACTAACTACTAACTACTAACTACTAACTACTAACTACGAACTACTAACTACTAACTAATAACTACTAACTACTAACTACTAACTACTAACTACTAACTACTTAAAACTAACTACTAGTTACTAACTACTTTCTAACTACTAACTACTAACTACTAACTACTAACTACTTTCTACTAACAGCTAACTACTATCTAATAACTACTAACTACTAACTATTGAGCGCTATCTACTAACTGCTAACTACTAACTACTAAATACTAACTACTAACTACTAACTACTAACAACTAACTACCAACTACTAACTACAAACTACTAACTAATAACTACTAACTGCTAACTACTAACTACTATCTACTAACTAATAATTACTAACTACTAACTAATAACTACTAATTATTGAGTACTATCTACTAACTGCTAACTACTAACTACTAAATACTAAATACTAGTTACTAACTACTTACTAACTACTAATTAATAAATACTAACTACTAATAGCTAACTGCTAACTACTAACTACTTACTACTAACTGCTAAATACTAACTACTAACTAATAACTACTAACTACTAACTACTTATTATTGAGTACTATCTACTAACTGCAACTACTAACTACTATTTACTAAATACTAGTTACTAACTACTTACTAACGATTAACTAATAACTACTAACTACTAACTACTTACAACTAACTACCAACCACTAACTACTAACTTTTAACTACATACTACTAACAGCTAACTACTAAGTACTAGCTACTAAATACTAACTACTAACTACTAACTATTAACTACCAACTACTGACTACTAACTACTAACTACTAACTGCTAACTACTAACTACTAACTACTAACTACTAACTACTAACTACTAACTACTAACTACTAACTACTAACTACTAACTACTAAATACTAACTACTAACTACTAACTACTAACTACTAACTACTAACTACTAACTACTAACTACTAACTACTAACTACTAACTACTTAAAACTAACTACTAGTTACTAGTTACATTCTAACTACTAACTACTAACTACTAACTACTTACTACTAACAGCTAACTACTAAGTAAAAACTACTAACTACTAACTACTAACTACTAACTACTAACTACTAACTACTAACTACTAACTACTAACTACTAACTACTAACTACTAACTACTAACTACTAACTACTAACTACTAAATACTAACTACTAACTACTAACTACTAACTACTAACTACTAACTACTAACTACTAACTACTAACTACTAACTACTAACTACTTAAAACTAACTACTAGTTACTAGTTACATTCTAACTACTAACTACTAACTACTAACTACTTACTACTAACAGCTAACTACTAAGTAAAAACTACTAACTACTAACTACTAAAAACTAACTACTAACTACTATCTAATAACAACTAACTACCAACTACTAACTACTAACTACTAACTACTAACTACTAACTACTAACTACTAACTACTAACTACTAACTGCTAACTACTAACTACTAACTACTGACAACAAACTACTAACTACTAACTACTAACTACTAACTACTAACTACTAACTGCTAACTGCTAACTATTAACAGCTAACTACCAAGTACTAACTACTAATTGGTAACTACTAACTGCTAAGTACTTACTACTAAATACTAAGTAAAAAATACTAACTAATAACTACTTACTACTAACAGGTAACTGCTAGCTACTAACTACTGAATACTAACTACTAACTACGAACTACTAACTTCTAAATGCTAACTACTAACTACTAACTACGTACTACAAATTGCTAACTACCAACTACTTACTACTAACTAATAACTACTAACTAATTACTACTAACGATTGAGTACTATCTACTAGCTGCTTACTAATAACAACTAAATACTATCTACTAACTACTAGCTACTAACTACTAACTACTTACTACTAACAGCTAACTACTAACTAAAAACTACTAACTACTAAAACTAATTACTAACTACTATCTAATAACTACTAACTACTAACTATTGAGCACTATCTACTAACTGCTAACTACTAACTACTAAATACTAACTACTAACTACTAACTACTAACAATTAACTACCAATTACTATTTACTAACTAATAACTACTAACTACTAACTACTATCTACTAACTGCTAACTACTATCTACTATCTACTAACTTCTAATTACTAACTACTAACTAATAACTACTAACTACTAACTACTAATTATTGAGTACTATCTACTAACTGCTAACTACTAACTACTAAATACTAAATACTAGTTACTAACTACTTACTAACTACTAACTAATAACTACTAACTAATAACAACTAACTACCAACTACTAACTAATAACTACTAACTACTAATAGCTAACTACTATCTACTAACTACTTACTACTAACTGCTAAATACTAACTACTAATTACTTACTACTATCTACTAACTGCTAACTACTAACTACTATTTACTAAATACTAAATACAAATTACCTACTAACTATTAACTAAAAACTACTAACTACTAACTGCTAACATTTAACTACCAACTACTAACTACTAGCTATTAACTACTTACTACTAACAGCTAACTACTAAGTACTAACTACTAACTACTAACTACTAACTACTAACTATTAACTACCAACTACTGACTACTAACTACCAACTACTAACTACTAACTACAAACTACTAACTCCTAACTACTAACTACTAAATACTAACTACTAACTACTAATAACTAACTACTCAAAACTAACTACTAATTACCAAATATTTTCTAACTACTAACTACTACCTACTAACTACTAACTACTAACTACTTACTAATATCTAATATCTACTAACTACTAACTATTGAGCACTATCTACTAACTGCTAACTACTAACTACTAAATACTAACTACCAACTACTAACTACTTACAACAAACTACCAACTACTAATTACTAACTACTAAAAACTAACTACTAACTACTAACTGCTAACTACTATTTACTATCTACTAACTACTAATTACTAACTACTAACTAATAACTACTAACTAATAACTACTAATTATTGAGTACTATCTACTAACTGCTAAATACTAATTACTAAATACTGAATACTGCTAACTACTAACTACTGACTACTGAATCCTAAATACTAAACCTGCTAACTACTAACTACTGAATACTAACTACTAACTACGAACTACTAACTTCTAAATGCTAACTACTAACTACTAACTACGTACTACTAACTGCAAACTACTAACTACTAAATAATAACTACTAACTGCTAACTGCTTACTACTAACAGCTAACTACTAAGTACTAACTACTAACTAGTAACTACTAACCGCTAAGTACTAACTACTAACTACTAAATAAAAAATACTAACTATTAACTAACTACTAACTACTAACTACTAACTACTAACTGCTAACTACTATTTACTATCTACTAACTACTAATTACTAAATACTAACTAATAACTACTAACTAGTAACTACTAATTATTGAGTACTATCTACTAACTGCTAAATACTAATTACTAAATACTAAATACTAGTTACTAACTACTCACTAACTACTAACTAATAACTACTAACTACTAATAGCTAACTACTAACTAATAACTACTAACTGCTAACTGCTTACTACTAACAGCTAACTACTAAGTACTAACTACTAACTAGTAACTACTAACCGCTAAGTACTAACTACTAACTAATAAATAAAAAATACTAACTATTAACTACTTACTACTAACAGGTAACTGCTAACTACTAACTACTGAATACTAACTACTAACTACGAACTACTAACTTCTAAATGGTAACTACTAACTACTAACTACGTACTACTAACTGCAAACTACTAACTACTAACTAATAACTACTAACTGCTAACTGCTTACTACTAACAGCTAACTACTAAGTACTAACTACTAACTAGTAACTACTAACCGCTAAGTACTAACTACTAACTACTAAATAAAAAATACTAACTATTAACTACTTACTACTAACAGGTAACTGCTAACTACTAACTACTGAATACTAACTACTAACTACGAACTACTAACTTCTAAATGCTAACTACTAACTACTAACTACGTACTACTAACTGCAAACTACTAACAACTAAATACTAACTACTAACTACTAACTACGTACTACTAACTGCAAACTACTAACAACTAAATACTAACTACTAACTACTAGCTACTAACTACTAACTACATACTACTAACAGCTAACTACTAACTAAAAACTACTAACTACTAACTACAAAAACTAACTAATAACTACTATCTAATAACTACTAACTACTAACTATTGAGCTCTATCTACTAACTGCTAACTACTAAATACTAAATACTAACTACTAACTACTAACTACTAACAACTAACTACCAACTACTAACTACTAACTAATAACTACTGACTACTATCTACTAACTAGTAACTGGTAACTACTAATTACTATCTAGTAACTTCTAATTACTAACTACTAATTAATAACTACTAACTACTAACTACTAATTATGGAGTACTATCTACTAACTGATAACTACTAACTACTAAATACTGAATACTAGTTACTAACTACTTACTAACTACTAACTAATAACTACTAACCACTAACAACTAACTACCAACTACTAACTAATAACTACTAACTACTAATAGCTAACTACTAACTACCAACTACTTACTACTAACTGCTAAATACTAATTACTAACTACTAACTACTAACTACTAACAACTAACTACCAACTACTAACTAATAACTACTAACCACTAACAACTAACTACCAACTACTAACTAATAACTACTAACTACTAATAGCTAACTACTAACTACCAACTACTTACTACTAACTGCTAACTACTAATTAATAACTACTAACTACTAACTACTAATTATGGAGTACTATCTACTAACTGATAACTACTAACTACTAAATACTGAATACTAGTTACTAACTACTTACTAACTACTAACTAATAACTACTAACCACTAACAACTAACTACCAACTACTAACTAATAACTACTAACTACTAATAGCTAACTACTAACTACTAACTACTTACTACTAACTGCTAACTACTAACTACTATTTACTAAATACTAGTTACAAACTACTTACTAACTATTAACTATTAACTACTAACTACTAACTACTAACTACTAACAACTAACTACCAACTACTAAATACTAACTGTTAACTACTTACTACAAACAGCTAACTACTAAGTACTAACTACTAACTATTAACTACTAACTACTAACTATTAACTTCCAACTACTGACTTCTAACTACCAACTACTAACTACTAACTACTAACTACTAACTACTAACTACTAACTACTAACTACTAACTACTAACTACTAACTACTAACTACTAATTAGTAACTACTAACTACTAACTACTAACTACTCAAAACTAACTACTAGTTACCAAATACTTTCTAACTACTAACTACTACCTACCAACTACTAACTACTAACTGCTTACTACTATTTAATAACTTCTAACTATTGAGCACTATCTACTAACTGCTAACTACTAACTACTAAATACTAACTACTAACTACTAACTACTTACAACTAACTAGCAACTACTAACCAATAACTACTAACTACTAACTGCTAACTACTAACTACTATCTACTAACTACTAATTACTAACTACTAACTAATAACTACAAACTAGTAACTACTAATTATTGAGTACTATCTACTAACTGCTAACTACTAACAACTTAACACTAAATACTAGTTACAAACTACTTAATAACTACTAACTAATAACTACTAACTACTAACAACTAACTACCAACTCCTAACTAATAACTATTAACTACTAATAGCTAACCAATAACTACTAACTACTTACTACTTATTATTGAGTACTATCTACTAACTGACAACTACTAACTACTATTTACTAAATACTAGTTAGTAACTACTTACTAACTATTAACTAATAACTACTAACTACTAAATACTAACAACTAACTACCAACTACTAACTACTAACTATTAAATACTTACTACCAACAGCTAACTACTAAGTACTAACTACTAACTGCTAACTACTAACTACTAACTACTAACTACTACTTATTAACTACCAACTACTGACTAATAATTATTAACTACTAACTTTTAACTACTAACTACTAACTACTAACTACTAACTACTAACTACTAACTACTAACTACTAACTACTAACTACTAACTACTAACTACTAACTACTAACTACTAACTACTAACTACTAACTACTAATTACTAACTACTAACTAATAACTACAAACTAGTAACTACTAATTATTGAGTACTATCTACTAACTGCTAACTACTAACAACTTAACACTAAATACTAGTTGCAAACTACTTAATAACTACTAACTAATAACTACTAACCACTAACAACTAACTAGCAACTCCTAACTAATAACTATTAACTACTAATAGCTAACTAATAACTACTAACTACTTACTACTTATTATTGAGTACTATCTACTAACTGACAACTACTAACTACTATTTACTAAATACTAGTTAGTAACTACTTACTAACTATTAACTAATAACTACTAACTACTAAATACTAACAACTAACTACCAACTACTAACTACTAACTATTAAATACTTACTACCAACAGCTAACTACTAAGTACTAACTACTAACTGCTAACTACTAACTACTAACTACTAACTACTACTTATTAACTACCAACTACTGACTAATAATTATTAACTACTAACTTTTAACTACTAACTACTAACTACTAACTGCTAACTACTAACTACTAACTACTAACTACTAACTACTAACTACTGACTACTAACTACTAACTACTAACTACTAACTACTAACTACTAACTACTAACTACTAACTACTAACTACTAACTACTTAAAACTAACTACTAGTTACTAAATACTTTCTAACTACTAACTACTGCCTACTAACTATTAACTACTAACTACTTACTACTAACAGCTAACTACTAAATAAAAACTACTAGCTACTAACTACTAAAAACTAACTACTAACTACTATCTAATAACTACTAACTACCAACTATTGAGCACTATCTACTAACTGCTAACTACTAACTACTAAATACTAACTACTAGCTACTAGCTACTAACTACTAACAACTAACTACCAACTACTAACTTCTAACTACTAACTACTAACTACTAACTACTAACTGCTAACTACTAACTACTATCTACTGACTTATAACTACTAACTACTAACTAATAGCTACATACTACAAACAACTAACTACCAACTACTAACTAATAACTACTAACTACTAATAGCTAATTATTAACTACTAACTACTTAATACTAACTGCTAAATAATAACTACTAATTACTAACTACTAACTACTAACTACTTTTTATTGAGTACTATCTACTAACTGCTATTTACTAACTGCTATTTACTAAATACTAGTTAATAACTACTTACTAACTATTAACTAGTAACTACTAACTACTAACTACTAACAACTAACTACTACCTAAAAACTACTAACTACTATCTACTAAAAGCCAACTACTAACTACTAACTACTATCTAATAACTACTAACTACTAACTATTGAGCACTATCTACTAACTGCTAACTACTAACTACTAAATACTAACTACTAACTACTAACTACTAACAACTAACTACCAACTACTAACTACTAACTACTAATTACTAACTGCTAACTACTAACTGCTAACTACTTACTACTTTCTACTAACTACTAATTAATAACTACTAACTAATAACTACTAACTACTAATCATTGCGTACTATCTACTAACTGCTAACTACTAACTACTAAATACTTAATACTAGCTACTAACTACCTAATAGCTACTCACTAATAACTACTAACTACTAACTACTAACTACTAACTACTAACTGCTAACTACTAGCTACTATCTACTAACTTATAACTACTAACTACTAACTACTAACTACTAAATACTAACTAATAACTACTAACTACTTAATACTAACACCTAACTACTACCTAAAAACTACTAACTACTAACTACTAATTACTAACTACTAACTACTAACTACTAACAACTAACTACTAACTACTAACTACTAACTACTGACTACTAACTACTAACTACTAACTACTAACTACTAACTGCTGTCTACTAACTACTATCTACTAACTACTAATTACTAACTACTAACTAATAACTACTAACTACTAACTACTAATTATTGAGTACTATCTACTAATTGCTAACTACTAACTACTAAATACTAAATACTAGTTACTAACTACCTACTAACTACTAACCAATAACTACTAACTACTAACAACTAGCTACCAACTACTAACTAATAACTACTAACTACTAATAGCTAATTACTAACTACTAACTACTTACTACTAACTGCTAAATAATGACTACTAATTACTAACTACTAACTACTAACTACTTTTTATTGAGTACTATCTACTAACTGCTAACTACTAACTACTATTTACTAAATACTAGTTAATAACTACCTACTAACTATTAACTAATAACTACTAACTACTAACTACCTACAACAAACTACTACCTAAAAACTACTAACTACTAACTACTAAAAACTAACTACTAACTACTATCTAATAACTACTAACTACTAACTATTGAGCACTATCTACTAACTGCTAACTACTAACTACTAAATACTAACTACTAACTACTAACTACTAACTACTAACAACTAACTACCAACTACTAACTGCTAACTACTAACTACTATCTACTAAATACTAATTACTAACTACTAACTAATAAGTACTAACTACTAACTACTAATTATTGAGTACTATCTACTAACTGCTAACTACTAACTACTAAATACTAAATACTAGTTACTAACTACCTACTAACTACTAACTAATAACTACTAACTACTAACAACAAACCAGCAACTACTAACTAATAACTACTAACTACTAATAGCTAATTACTAACTACTAACTACTTACTACTAACTGCTAAATAATAACTACTAATTCCTTACTACTAACTACTAAATACTAAATACTAGTTATTAACTACCTACTAACTACTAACTAATAACTACTAACTACTAACAACTAACTACCAACTACTAACTAATAACTACTAACTACTAACTTCTAATTTTTAAGTACTATCTACTAACTGCTAACTACTTACTACTAAATACTAAATACTAGTTACTAACTACCTACTAACTATTAACCAATAACTACTTACTACTAACAACTAGCTACCAACTACTAACTAATAACTACTAACTACTAATAGCTACTTACTAACTACTAACTACTTACTACTAACTGCTAAATAATAACTACTAATTACTAACTACTAACTACTAACTACTTTTTATTGAATACTATCTACTAACTGCTAACTACTAACTACTATTTACTAAATACTAGTTAATAACTACCTACTAACTATTAACTAATAACTACTAACTACTAACTACTAACAACTAACTACTACCTAAAAACTACTAACTACTAACTACTAAAAACTAACTACTAACTACTATCTAATAACTACTAACTACTAACTATTGAGCACTATCTACTAACTGCTAACTACTAACTACTAAATACTAACTACTAACTACTAACTACTAACTACTAACAACTAACTACCAACTACTAACTACTAACTACTAACTACTACCTACCAACTACTACTTGCTAACTACTAACTACTATCTACTAACTACTAATTACTAACTACTAACTAATAAGTACTAACTACTAACTACTAATTATTGAGTACTATCTACTAACTGCTAACTACTAACTACTAAATACTAAATACTAGTTACTAACTACCTACTAATCACTAACTAATAACTTCTAACTACTAACAACTAACTACGATTTACTAACTAATAACTACTAACTACTAATAGCTAATTACTAACTACTAACTACTTACTACTAACTTATAAATAATAACTACTAATTACTAACTACTAACTACTAAATACTAAATACTAGTTACTAACTACCTACTAACTACTAACTAATAACTACTAACTACTTACAACTAACTACCAACTACTAACTAATAACTACTAACTACTAATAGCTAATTACTAACTACTAGCTACTAACTACTAACTACTAAATACTAACTAATAACTACTAACTACTTAATACTAACACCTAACTACTACCTAAAAACTACTAACTACTAACTACTAAAAACTAACTACTAACTACTATCTAATAACTACTAACTACTAACTATTGAGCATTATCTACTAACTGCTAACCACTAACTGCTAATTACTAACTACTAACTACTAACTACTAACAACTAACTACCAACTACTAACTACTAACTACTGACTACTAACTACTAACTACTAACTACTAACTGCTGTCTACTAACTACTAATTACTAACTACTAACTAATAAGTATTAACTACTAACTACTAATTATTGAGTACTATCTACTAACTGCTAACTACTAACTACTAAATACTAAATACTAGTTACTAACTACCTACTAACTACCAACTAATAACTACTAACTACTAACAACTAACTACCAACTACTAACTAATAACTACTAACTACTAATAGCTAATTACTAACTACTAACTACTTACTACTAACTGCTAAATAATAACTATTAATTACTAACTACTAACTACTAAATACTAAATACTAGTTACTAACTACCTACTAACTACTCACTAATAACTACTAACTACTAACAACTATCTTCCAACTATTAACTAATAACTACTAACTACTAATAGCTAATTACTAACTACTAACTACTTACTACTAACTGCTAAATAATAACTACTAATTACTAACTACTAACTACTAAATACTAAATACTAGTTACTAACTACCTACTAACTACTAACTAATAACTACTTACTACTAACAACTAACTACCAACTACTAACTAATAACTACTAACTACTAATAGCTAATTACTAACTACTAACTACTTACTACTAACTGCTAAATAATAACTACTAATTACAAACTACTAACTACTAACTTTTTATTGAGTACTAACTACTAACTGCTAACTACTAACTACTATTTACTAAATACTAATTAATAACTACTTAATAACTATTAACTAATAACTACTAACTACTAACTACTAACAACTAACTACTACCTAAAAACTACCAACTACTAACTACTAAAAACTAACTACTAACTACTATCTAACAACTACTAACTACTAACTATTGAGCACAATCTACTAACTGCTAACTACTAACTACTAAATACTAACTACTAACTACTAACTACTAACAACTTACTACCAACTACTAACTACTGATTACTAACTACTAACTACTAACTACTAACTACTAACTGCTAACTACTAACTACTTACTAATAACTGCTAAATAATAACTACTAATTACTAACTCCTAACTACTAACTACTTATTATTGAGTACTATTGACTAACTACTAACTACTAAATACTAAATACTAGTAACTAACTACCTACTAACTACTAACTAATAACTACTAACTACTAACAACTAACTACCAACTACTAACTAATAAATACTAACTACTAATAGCTAATTACTAACTACTAACTACTTACTACTAACTTAAAATAATAACTACTAATTACTAACTACTAACTACTAAATACTAAATACTTGTTACTAACTACCTACTAACTACTAACTAATAATTACTAACTACTAACAACTAACTACCAACTACTAACTAATAACTACTAACTACTAATAGCTAATTACTAACTACTAGCTACTAACTACTAACTACTAAATATTAACTAATAACTACTAACTACTTAATACTAACACCTAACTACTACCTAAAAACTACTAACTACTAACTACTAAAAACTAACTACTAACTACTATCTAATAACTACTAACTACTAACTATTGAGCACTATCTACTAACTGCTAACTACTAACTACTAATTACTAACTACTAACTACTAACTACTAACAACTAACTACCAATTACTAACTACTAACTACTGACTACTAACTACTAACTACTAACTACTAACTACTAACTGCTGTCTACTAACTACTAATTACTAACTACTAACTAATAAGTACTCACTACTAACTACTAATTATTGAGTACTATCTACTAACTGCTAACTACTAACTACTAAATACTAAATACTAGTTACTAACTACCTACTAACTACTAACTAATAACTACTAACTACTAACAACTAACTACCAACTACTAACTAATAACTACTAACTACTAATAGCTAATTACTAACTACTAACTACTAAATACTAAATACTAGTTACTAACTACCTACTAACTACTAACTAATAACTACTAACTACTAACAACTATCTTCCAACTACTAACTAATAACTAATAACTACTAATAGCTAATTACTAACTACTAACTACTTACTACTAACTGCTAAATAATAACTACTAATTACTAACTATTAACTACTAAATACTAAATACTAGTTACTAACTACATACCAACTACTAACTAATAACTACTTACTACTAACAACTAACTACCAACTACTAACTAATAACGACTAACTACTAATAGCTAATTACTAACTACTAACTACTACTACTAACTGCTAAATAATAACTACTAATTACAAACTACTAACTACTAACTTTTTATTGAGTACTATCTACTAACTGCTAACTACTAACTACTATTTACTAAATACTAATTAATAACTACTTAATAACTATTAACTATTAACTACTATCTACTAACTACTAACAACTAACTACTACCTAAAAACTACCAACTACTAACTACTAAAAACTAACTACTAACTACTATCTAACAACTACTAACTACTAACTATTGAGCACTATCTACTAACTGCTAACTACTAACTACTAAATACTAACTACTAACTACTAACTACTAACAACTTACTACCAACTACTAACTACTGACTACTAACTACTAAGTACTAACTACTAACTACTAACTGCTAACTACTTACTACTTACTACTAACTGCTAAATAATAACTACTAATTACTAACTACTAACTACTAACTACTTATTATTGAGTACTATTGACTAACTGCTAACTACTAAGTACTATTTACTAAATACTAGTTAATAACTACTTACTAACTATTAACTAATAACTGCTAACTACTAAGTACTAACAACTAACTACCAACTACTAATTACTAACTATTAACTACTTACTAACAGCTGAGTACTAAGTACTAACTACTAACTACTAACTACTAACTACTAACTTTTAACTACTTATTATTGAGTACTATTGACTAACTACTAACTACTAAATACTAAATACTAGTTAATAACTACCTACTAACTACTAACTAATAACTACTAACTACTAACAAACTACCAACTACTAACTAATAACTACTAACTACTAATAGTTAATTACTAACTACTAACTACTTACTACCAACTGCTAAATAATAACTACTAATTACTAACTACTAACTACTAACTACTTATTATTGAGTACTATTGCCTAACTACTAACTACTAAATACTAAATACTAGTTACCAACTAGCTACTAACAACTAACTAATAACTACTAACTACTAACAACTAACTACCAACTACTAACTAATAACTACTAATACTAATAGCTAATTACTAACTACTAACTACTTACTACTAACTTATAAATAATAACTACTAATTACTAACTACTAACTACTAAATACTAAATACTAGTTACTAACTACCTACTAACTACTAACTAATAACTAATAACTACTAACAACTAACTACCAACTACTAACTAATAACTACTAACTACTAATAGCTAATTACTAACTACTAGCTACTAACTACTAACTACTAAAAACTAACTACTAACTACAATCTAATAACTACTAACTACTAACTATTGAGCATTATCTACTAACTGCTAACTACTAACTACTAATTACTAACTACTAACTACTAACTACTAACAACTAACTACCAACTACTAACTACTAACTACTGACTACTAACTACTAACTACTAACTACTAACTACTAACTGCTGTCTACTAACTACTAATTACTAACTACTAACTAATAAGTACTCACTACTAACTACTAATTTTTGAGTACTATCTACTAACTGCTAACTACTAACTACTAAATACTAAATACTAGTTACTAACTACCTACTAACTACTAACTAATAACTACTAACAACTAACAACTAACTACCAACTACTAACTAATAACTACTAACTACTAATAGCTAATTACTAACTACTAAATACTAAATACTAAATACTAGTTACTAACTACCTCTAACTACTAACTAACAACTACTAACTACTAACAACTATCTTCCAACTACTAACTAATAACTACTAACTACTAATAGCTAATTACTAACTACTTACTACTAACTGCTAAATAATAACTACTAATTACTAATTACTAACTACTAAATACTAAATACTAGTTACTAACTACATACTAACTACTAACTAATAACTACTTACTACTAACAACTAACTACCAACTACTAACTAATAACTACTAACTACTAATAGCTAATTACTAACTACTAACTACTACTAACTGCCAAATAATAACTACTAATTACAAACTACTAACTACTAACTTTTTATTGAGTACTATCTACTAACTGCTAACTACTAACTACTATTTACTAAATACTAATTAATAACTACTTAATAACTATAAACTAATAACTACTAACTACTAACTACTACCAACTAACTACTACCTAAAAACTACCAACTACTAACTACTAAAAACTAACTACTAACTACTATCTAACAACTACTAACTACTAACGATTGAGCACTATCTACTAACTGCTAACTACTAACTACTAAATACTAACTACTAACTACTAACTACTAACAACTTACTACCAACTACTAACTACTGACTACTAACTACTAACTACTAACTACTAACTACTAACTGCTAACTACTAACTACTTACTACTAACTGCTAAATAATAACTACTAATTACTAACTACTAACTACTAACTACTTATTATTGAGTACTATTGACTAACTGCTAACTACTAAGTACTATTTACTAAATATTAGTTAATAACTACTTACTAACTATTAACTAATAACTGCTAACTACTAAGTACTAACAACTAACTACCAACTACTAATTACTAACTTTTAACTACTTACTAATAACAGCTGAGTACTAAGTACTAACTACTAACTACTAACTACTAACTACTAACTACTAACTACTAACCATTAACTACCAACTACTGACTACTAACTACTAACTACTAACTACTAACTACTGACTACTAACTATTAACTACTAACTACTAACTACTTACTACTAACTGCTAAATAATAACTACTAATTACCAACTACCAACTACTAACTACTTATTATTGAGTACTATTGACTAACTGCTAACTAATAAGTACTATTTACTAAATACTAGTTAATAACTACTTACTAACAATTAACTAATAACTGCTAACTACTTAGTACTAACAACTAACTACCAACCACTAACCACTAACTATTAACTACTTACTACTAACAGCTGAGTACTAAGTACTAACTACTAACTACTAACTACTAACTACTAACTACTAACTACTAACTACTAACTACTAACTACTAACTACTAACTACTAACTACTTAAAACTAACTACTAGTTACTAACTACTTTCTAACTACTAAATACTAACTACTAACTACTAACTACTAACTACTAACTACTTACTAATAACAGCTAACTACTAACTAAAAACTACTAACTACCAACTACTAAAAACAAACTACTAACTACTATCTAATAACTACTAACTACTAACTATTGTGAACTATCTACTAACAAGTAACTGTGATAGTTAATAAGTAGTTATTAATTAGTATTTAGTAAATAGTAGTTAGTAGTTAGCAGTTAGTAGATAGTACTCAATAAAAAGTAGTTAGTAATTAGTAGTTATTATTTAGCAGTTAGTAGTAAGTAGTTAGTAGTTAGTAATTAGCTATTAGTAGTTAGTAGTTATTAGTTAGTAGTTGGTAGATAGTTGTTAGTAGTTAGTAGTTATTACTTAGTAGTTAGTAGGTAGTTAGTAACTAGTATTTAGTATTTAGTAGTTAGTAGTTAGTAATTAGTAGTTATTATTTAGCAGTTAGTAGTATGTAGTTAGTAGTTAGTAATTAGCTATTAGTAGTTAGTATTTATTAGTTAGTAGTTGGTAGTTAGCTGTTAGTAGTTAGTAGTTATTAGTTAGTAGTTAGTAGGTAGTTAGTAACTAGTATTTAGTATTTAGTAGTTATTAGTTAGCAGTTAGTAGATAGTACTCAATAATTAGTAGTTAGTAGTTAGTACTTATTAGTTAGTAGTTATTGATTAGTAGTTAGTAGATAGTAGTTAGTAGTTAGCAGTTAGTAGTTGGTAGTTAGTAGTTAGTAGTTAGTAGATAGTGCTCAATAGTTAGTAGTTAGTAGTTATTAGATAGTAGTTAGTAGTTAGTTTTTAGTAGTTAGTAGTTAGTAGTTTTTAGGTAGTAGTTAGTTGTTAGTAGTTAGTAGTTAGTATCTATTAGTTAATAGTTAGTAGGTAGTTATTAACTAGTGTTTAGTAAATAGTAGTTAGTAGTTAGCAGTTAGTAGATAGTACGCAATAATTAGTAGTTAGTAGTTAGTAGTTATTAGTTAGTAGTTAGTAATTAGTAGTTAGTGGATAGTAGTAAGTAGTTAGCAGTTAGTAGTTAGCAGTTAGTAATTAGTAGTTAGTAGTTAGTAGTTGGTAGTTAGTTGTTAGTAGTTAGTAGTTAGCAGTTAGTAGATAGTGCTCAATAGTTACTAGTTAGTAGTTATTAGATAGTAGTTAGTAGTTAGTAGTTAGGTTTTAGTAGATAGTAGTTAGTAGTTTTTAGGTAGCAGTTAGTTGTTAGTAGATAGTAGTTAGTATTTATTAGTTAATAGTTAGTAATTAGTTATTAACTAGTATTTAGTAAATAGTAGTTAGTAGTTAGCAGTTAGTAGATAGTACTCAATAAGAAGTAGTTAGTAGTTAGTAGTTAGTAATTAATAGTTATTATTTAGCAGTTAGTATTAAGTAGTTAGTAGTTAATAAATAGCTATTAGTAGTTAGTAGTTATTAGTTAGTAGTTGGTAGTTAGTTGTTTGTAGTAAGTAGTTATTAGTTAGTAGTTAGTAGTTATAAGTCAGTAGATAGTAGTTAGTAGTTAGCAGTTAGTAGTTAGTAGTTAGTAGTTAGTAGTTAGTAGTTAGTAGTTAGTAGTTGGTAGTTAGTTGTTAGTAGTTAGTAGCTAGTAGCTAGTAGTTAGTATTTAGTAGTTAGTAGTTAGCAGTTAGTAGATTGTGCTCAATAGTTGGTAGTTAGTAGTTATTAGATAGTAGTTAGTAGTTAGTTTTTAGTAGTTAGTAGTTAGCTGTTAGTAGGCAGTAGTTAGTAGTTAGAAAGTATTTAGTAACTAGTAGTTAGTTTTAAGTAGTTAGTAGTTATTAGTTAGTAGTTAGTAGTTAGTAGTTAGTAGTTAGTAGTTAGTAGTTAGTAGTTAGTAGTTAGTAGTTAGTAGTTAGTAGTTAGTAGTTAGTAGTTAGTAGTTAGTAGTTAGTAGTTAGTAGTTAGTAGTTAGTAGTTAGTAGTTAGTAGTTAGTAGTTAGTAGTTAGTATTTAGTAGTTAGTAGTTAGCAGTTAGTAGACAGTGCTCAATAGTTAGCAGTTAGTAGTTATTAGATAGTAGTTAGTAGTTAGTTTTTAGTAGATAGTAGTTAGTAGTTTTTAGGTAGCAGTTAGTTGTTAGTAGATAGTAGTTAGTATTTATTAGTTAATAGTTAGTAAGTAGTTATTAACTAGTATTTAGTAAATAGTAGTTAGTAGTTAGCAGTTAGTAGAAAGTACTCAATAAGAAGTAGTTAGTAGTTAGTAGTTAGTAATTAATAGTTATTATTTAGCAGTTAGTATTAAGTAGTTAGTAGTTAATAAATAGCTATTAGTAGTTAGTAGTTATTAGTTAGTAGTTGGTAGTTAGTTGTTTGTAGTAAGTAGTTATTAGTTAGTAGTTAGTAGTTATAAGTCAGTAGATAGTAGTTAGTAGTTAGCAGTTAGTAGTTAGTAGTTAGTTGTTAGTAGTTAGTAGTTAGTAGTTAGTATTTAGTAGTTAGTAGTTAGCAGTTAGTAGATAGTGCTCAATAGTTACTAGTTAGTAGTTATTAGATAGTAGTTAGTAGTTAGTAGTTAGGTTTTAGTAGATAGTAGTTAGTAGTTTTTAGGTAGCAGTTAGTTGTTAGTAGATAGTAGTTAGTATTTATTAGTTAATAGTTAGTAATTAGTTATTAACTAGTATTTAGTAAATAGTAGTTAGTAGTTAGCAGTTAGTAGATAGTACTCAATAAGAAGTAGTTAGTAGTTAGTAGTTAGTAAGTAATAGTTATTATTTAGCAGTTAGTATTAAGTAGTTAGTAGTTAATAAATAGCTATTAGTAGTTAGTAGTTATTAGTTAGTAGTTGGTAGTTAGTTGTTTGTAGTAAGTAGTTATTAGTTAGTAGTTAGTAGTTATAAGTCAGTAGATAGTAGTTAGTAGTTAGCAGTTAGTAGTTAGTAGTTAGTAGTTAGTAGTTAGTAGTTAGTAGTTAGTAGTTGGTAGTTAGTTGTTAGTAGTTAGTAGCTAGTAGCTAGTAGTTAGTATTTAGTAGTTAGTAGTTAGCAGTTAGTAGATAGTGCTCAATAGTTGGTAGTTAGTAGTTATTAGATAGTAGTTAGTAGTTAGTTTTTAGTAGTTAGTAGTTAGCTGTTAGTAGGCAGTAGTTAGTAGTTAGAAAGTATTTAGTAACTAGTAGTTAGTTTTAAGTAGTTAGTAGTTATTAGTTAGTAGTTAGTAGTTAGTAGTTAGTAGTTAGTAGTTAGTAGTTAGTAGTTAGTAGTTAGTAGTTAGTAGTTAGTAGTTAGTAGTTAGTAGTTAGTAGTTAGTAGTTAGTAGTTAGTAGTTAGTAGTTAGTAGTTAGTAGTTAGTAGTTAGTAGTTAGTATTTAGTAGTTAGTAGTTAGCAGTTAGTAGACAGTGCTCAATAGTTAGCAGTTAGTAGTTATTAGATAGTAGTTAGTAGTTAGTTTTTAGTAGATAGTAGTTAGTAGTTTTTAGGTAGCAGTTAGTTGTTAGTAGATAGTAGTTAGTATTTATTAGTTAATAGTTAGTAAGTAGTTATTAACTAGTATTTAGTAAATAGTAGTTAGTAGTTAGCAGTTAGTAGAAAGTACTCAATAAGAAGTAGTTAGTAGTTAGTAGTTAGTAATTAATAGTTATTATTTAGCAGTTAGTATTAAGTAGTTAGTAGTTAATAAATAGCTATTAGTAGTTAGTAGTTATTAGTTAGTAGTTGGTAGTTAGTTGTTTGTAGTAAGTAGTTATTAGTTAGTAGTTAGTAGTTATAAGTCAGTAGATAGTAGTTAGTAGTTAGCAGTTAGTAGTTGGTAGTTAGTTGTTAGTAGTTAGTAGCTAGTAGCTAGTAGTTAGTATTTAGTAGTTAGTAGTTAGCAGTTAGTAGATAGTGCTCAATAGTTGATAGTTAGTAGTTATTAGATAGTAGTTAGTAGTTAGTTTTTAGTAGTTAGTAGTTAGCAGTTTTTATTTAGTAGTTAGCTGTTAGTAGTTAATAATTAGTAGGCAGTAGTTAGTAGTTAGAAAGTATTTAGTAACTAGTAGTTAGTTTTAAGTAGTTAGTAGTTATTAGTTAGTAGTTAGTAGTTAGTAGTTAGTAGTTAGTAGTTAGTAGTTAGTAGTTAGTAGTTAGTAGTTAGTAGTTAGTAGTTAGTAGTTAGTAGTTAGTAGTTAGTAGTTAGTAGTTAGTAGTTAGTAGTTAGTAGTTAGTAGTTAGTAGTTAGTAGTTAGTAGTTAGTAGTTAGTAGTTAGTAGTTAGTAGTTAGTAGTTAGTATTTAGTAGTTAGTAGTTAGCAGTTAGTAGATAGTGCTCAATAGTTAGCAGTTAGTAGTTATTAGATAGTAGTTAGTAGTTAGTAGTTAGTTTTTAGTAGATAGTAGTTAGTAGTTTTTAGGTAGCAGTTAGTTGTTAGTAGTTAGTAGTTAGTATTTATTAGTTAATAGTTAGTAAGTAGTTATTAACTAGTATTTAGTAAATAGTAGTTAGTAGTTAGCAGTTAGTAGAAAGTACTCAATAAGAAGTAGTTAGTAGTTAGTAGTTAGTAATTAATAGTTATTATTTAGCAGTTAGTATTAAGTAGTTAGTAGTTAATAAATAGCTATTAGTAGTTAGTAGTTATTAGTTAGTAGTTGGTCGTTAGTTGTTTGTAGTAAGTAGTTATTAGTTAGTATTTAGTAGTTATAAGTCAGTAGATAGTAGTTAGTAGTTAGCAGTTAGTAGTTGGTAGTTAGTTGTTAGTAGTTAGTAGCTAGTAGCTAGTAGTTAGTATTTAGTAGTTAGTAGTTAGCAGTTAGTAGATAGTGCTCAATAGTTGATAGTTAGTAGTTATTAGATAGTAGTTAGTAGTTAGTTTTTAGTAGTTAGTAGTTAGCAGTTTTTATTTAGTAGTTAGCTGTTAGTAGTTAATAATTAGTAGGCAGTAGTTAGTAGTTAGAAAGTATTTAGTAACTAGTAGTTAGTTTTAAGTAGTTAGTAGTTATTAGTTAGTAGTTAGTAGTTAGTAGTTAGTAGTTAGTAGTTAGTAGTTAGTAGTTAGTAGTTAGTAGTTAGTAGTTAGTAGTTAGTAGTTAGTAGTTAGTAGTTAGTAGTTAGTAGTTAGTAGTTAGTAGTTAGTAGTTAGTAGTTAGTAGTTAGTAGTTAGTAGTTAGTAGTTAGTAGTTAGTAGTTAGTAGTTAGTAGTTAGTAGTTAGTAGTTAGTATTTAGTAGTTAGTAGTTAGCAGTTAGTAGATAGTGCTCAATAGTTAGCAGTTAGTAGTTATTAGATAGTAGTTAGTAGTTAGTAGTTAGTTTTTAGTAGATAGTAGTTAGTAGTTTTTAGGTAGCAGTTAGTTGTTAGTAGTTAGTAGTTAGTATTTATTAGTTAATAGTTAGTAAGTAGTTATTAACTAGTATTTAGTAAATAGTAGTTAGTAGTTAGCAGTTAGTAGAAAGTACTCAATAAGAAGTAGTTAGTAGTTAGTAGTTAGTAATTAATAGTTATTATTTAGCAGTTAGTATTAAGTAGTTAGTAGTTAATAAATAGCTATTAGTAGTTAGTAGTTATTAGTTAGTAGTTGGTCGTTAGTTGTTTGTAGTAAGTAGTTATTAGTTAGTATTTAGTAGTTATAAGTCAGTAGATAGTAGTTAGTAGTTAGCAGTTAGTAGTTGGTAGTTAGTTGTTAGTAGTTAGTAGCTAGTAGCTAGTAGTTAGTATTTAGTAGTTAGTAGTTAGCAGTTAGTAGATAGTGCTCAATAGTTGATAGTTAGTAGTTATTAGATAGTAGTTAGTAGTTAGCTGTTAGTAGGCAGTAGTTAGTAGTTAGAAAGTATTTAGTAACTAGTAGTTAGTTTTAAGTAGTTAGTAGTTATTAGTTAGTAGTTAGTAGTTAGTAGTTAGTAGTTAGTAGTTAGTAGTTAGTAGTTAGTAGTTAGTAGTTAGTAGTTAGTAGTTAGTAGTTAGTAGTTAGTAGTTAGTAGTTAGTAGTTAGTAGTTAGTAGTTAGTAGTTAGTAGTTAGTAGTTAGTAGTTAGTAGTTAGTAGTTAGTATTTAGTAGTTAGTAGTTAGCAGTTAGTAGATAGTGCTCAATAGTTAACAGTTAGTAGTTAATAGATAGTAGTTAGTAGTTAGTAGTTAGTTTTTAGTAGATAGTAGTTAGTAGTTTTTAGGTAGCAGTTAGTTGTTAGTAGTTAGTAGTTAGTATTTATTAGTTAATTGTTAGTAAGTAGTTATTAACTAGTATTTAGTAAATAGTAGTTAGTAGTTAGCAGTTAGTAGAAAGTACTCAATAAGAAGTAGTTAGTAGTTAGTAGTTAGTAATTAATAGTTATTATTTAGCAGTTAGTATTAAGTAGTTAGTAGTTAATAAATAGCTATTAGTAGTTAGTAGTTATTAGTTAGTAGTTGGTAGTTAGTTGTTTGTAGTAAGTAGTTATTAGTTAGTAGTTAGTAGTTATAAGTCAGTAGATAGTAGTTAGTAGTTAGCAGTTAGTAGTTGGTAGTTAGTTGTTAGTAGTTAGTAGCTAGTAGCTAGTAGTTAGTATTTAGTAGTTAGTAGTTAGCAGTTAGTAGATAGTGCTCAATAGTTGATAGTTAGTAGTTATTAGATAGTAGTTAGTAGTTAGTTTTTAGTAGTTAGTAGTTAGCAGTTTTTATTTTGTAGTTAGCTGTTAGTAGTTAATAATTAGTAGGCAGTAGTTAGTAGTTAGAAAGTATTTAGTAACTAGTAGTTAGTTTTAAGTAGTTAGTAGTTATTAGTTAGTAGTTAGTAGTTAGTAGTTAGTAGTTAGTAGTTAGTAGTTAGTAGTTAGTAGTTAGTAGTTAGTAGTTAGTAGTTAGTAGTTAGTAGTTAGTAGTTAGTAGTTAGTAGTTAGTAGTTAGTAGTTAGTAGTTAGTAGTTAATAGTTAGTAGTCAGTAGTTGGTAGTTAATAAGTAGTAGTTAGTAGTTAGTAGTTAGTAGTTAGCAGTTAGTAGTTAGTACTTAGTAGTTAGCTGTTAGTAGTAAGTAGTTAATAGTTAGTAGTTAGTAGTTGGTAGTTAGTTGTTAGTATTTAGTAGTTAGTAGTTATTAGTTAATAGTTAGTAAGTAGTTACTAACTAGTATTTAGAAAATAGTAGTTAGTAGTTAGCAGTTAATAGATAGTACTCTATAATAAGTAGTTAGTAGTTAGTAGTTAGTAGTTAGCAGTTAGTAGTTAGTACTTAGTAGTTAGCTGTTAGTAGTAAGTAGTTAATAGTTAGTAGTTAGTAGTTGGTAGTTAGTTGTTAGTATTTAGTAGTTAGTAGTTATTAGTTAAAAGTTAGTAAGTAGTTACTAACTAGTATTTAGAAAACAGTAGTTAGTAGTTAGCAGTTAGTAGATAGTACTCTATAATAAGTAGTTAGTAGTTAGTAGTTATTAGTTAGCTATTAGTAGTTAATAATTAGTAGTTAGTAGTTGGTAGTTCGTTGTTAGCATTTAGTAGTTAGTAGTTATTAGTTAATAGTTAGTAAGTAGTTACTAACTAGTATTTAGTAAATAGTAGTTAGTAGTTAGCAGTTAGTAGATAGTACTAAATAGTAAATAGTTAGTAGTTAGTAGTTATTAGTTAGCTATTAGTAGTTAGTAGTTAGGAGTTGGTAGTTAGTTGTTAGTAGTTAGTAGTTATTAGTTAGTAGTTATTAAGTAGTTTGTAACTAGTATTTAGTATTAAGTAGTTAGTAGTTAGCAGTTAGTAGATAGAACTCAATAATAAGTAGTTAGTAAGTAGTAGTTAGTAATTAGTAGTTATTATTTAGCAGTTAGTAGTAAGTAGTTAGTAGTTAGTAGTCAGCTATTAGTTGTTAGTAGTTATTAGTTAGTAGTTGGTAGTTAGTTGTTAGTAGTTAGTAGTTATTAATTAGTAGTTAGTAGGTATTTAGTAACTAGTAATTAGTATTTAGTAGTTAGTAGTTAGCAGTTAGTAGATAGTACTCAATAATTAGTAGTTAGTACTTATTAGTTAGTAGTTAGTAATTAGTAGTTAGTAGATAGTAGTTAGTAGTTAGCAGTTAGTAGTTGGTAGTTAGTAGTTAGTAGTTAGTAGTTAGTAGTTGGTAGTTAGTTGTTAGTAGTTAGTAGTTAGTAGTTAGTAGTTAGTATTTAGTAGTTAGTAGTTAGCAGTTAGTAGATAGTGCTCAATAGTTAGTAGTTAGTAGTTATTAGATAGTAGTTAGTAGTTAGTTTTTAGTAGTTAGTAGTTAGTAGTTTTCAGGTAGCAGTTAGTTGTTAGTAGTTAGTAGTTAGTAGTTATTAGTTAATAGTTAGTAGGTAGTTATTAACTAGTATTTAGTAAATAGTAGTTAGTAGTTAGCAGTTAGTAGATAGTACTCAATAAAAAGTAGTTAGTTGTTAGTAGTTAGTAATTAGTAGTTATTATTTAGCAGTTAGTTGTAAGTAGTTAGTAGTTAGTAATTAGCTATTAGTAGTTAGTAATTATTAGTTAGTAGTTGGTAGTTAGTAGTTATTGTTTAGTAGTTAGTAGGTAGTCAGTAACTAGTATTTAGTATTTAGTAGTTAGTAGTTAGTAGTTAGTAGATAGTAGTAAGTAGTTAGCAGTTAGTAGTTAGCAGTTAGTAGTTAGTAGTTATTAGTTAATAGTTAGTAATTAGTAGTTAGTAGATAGTAGTTAGTAGACAGCAGTTAGTAGTTAGTAGTTAGTAGTTAGTAGTTAGTAGTCAGTAGTTAGTAGTTAGTAGTTGGTAGTTAGTTGTTAGTAGTTAGTAGTTAGTAGTTAGTTTTTAGTAGTTAGTAGTTAGTAGTTTTTAGGTAGTAGTTAGGTGTTAGTATTAAGTAGTTAGTAGTTATTAGTTAGTATTTAGTAGTTAGTAGTTAGTAGCTAGTAGATAGTAGTTAGCTATTAGTAGTTAGTAGTTGTTAGTTAGTAGTTGGCAGTTAGTTGTTAGTAGTCAGTAGTTATAAGTTAGTAGATAGTAGCTAGTATATAGCAGTTAGTAGTTAGTAGTTAGTAATTAGTAGTTAGTAGTTAGCAGTTAGTAGATAATGCTCAATATTTAGTAGTTAGTAGTTAGTTTTTAGTAGTTAGTAGTTAGTAGTTTTTAGGTAGTAGTTAGGTGTTAGTATTAAGTAGTTAGTAGTTATTAGTTAGTATTTAGTAGTTAGTAGTTAGTAGCTAGTAGATAGTAGTTAGCTATTAGTAGTTAGTAGTTGTTAGTTAGTAGTTGGCAGTTATTTGTTAGTAGTCAGTAGTTATAAGTTAGTAGATAGTAGCTAGTATATAGCAGTTAGTAGTTAGTAGTTAGTAGTTAGTAGTTAGTAGTTAGTAGTTATTAGTGAGTAGTTATTAGGTTGTTAGTAGCTAGTATTTAGTATTTAGTAGTTAGTAGTTACCAGTTAGTAGATAGTACGCAATAATTAGTAGTTAGTAGTTATTAGTTATTAGTTAGTAGTTAGTAATTAGTAGTTAGTAGATAGTAGTAAGTAGTTAGCAGTTAGTAGTAAGCAGTTAGTAGTTAGTAGTTAGTAGTCAGTAGTTGGTAGTTAATAAGTAGTAGTTAGTAGTTAGTAGTTAGTAGTTAGTATTTAGCAGTTAGTAGTTAGTACTTAGTAGTTAGCTGTTAGTAGTAAGTAGTTAATAGTTAGTAGTTAGTAGTTGGTAGTTAGTTGTTAGCATTTAGTAGTTAGTAGTTATTAGTTAATAGTTAGTAAGTAGTTACTAACTAGTATTTAGTAAATAGTAGTTAGTAGTTAGCAGTTAGTAGATAGTACTCAATAGTAAGTAGTTAGTAGTTAGTAGTTATTAGTTAGCTATTAGTAGTTAGTAGTTAGGAGTTGGTAGTTAGTTGTTAGTAGTTAGTAGTTATTAGTTAGTAGTTATTAAGTAGTTTGTAACTAGTATTTAGTATTAAGTAGTTAGTAGTTAGCAGTTAGTAGATAGTACTCAATGATAAGTAGTTAGTAGTTAGTAGTTAGTAATTAGTAGTTATTATTTAGCAGTTAGTAGTAAGTAGTTAGTAGTTAGTAGTTAGCTAATAGTAGTTAGTAGTTATTAGTTAGTAGTTGGTAGTTAGTTGTAAGTAGTTAGTAGTTATTAATTAGTAGTTAGTAGGTATTTAGTAACTAGTAATTAGTAATTAGTAGTTAGTAGTTAGCAGTTAGTAGATAGTACTCAATAATTAGTAGTTAGTAGTTAGTACTTATTAGTTAGTAGTTAGTAATTAGTAGTTAGTAGATAGTAGTTAGTAGTTAGCAGTTAGTAGTTGGTAGTTAGTAGTTAGTAGTTAGTAGTTAGTAGTTGGTAGTTAGTTGTTAGTAGTTAGTAGTTAGTAGTTAGTAGTTAGTATTTAGTAGTTAGTAGTTAGCAGTTAGTAGATAGTGCTCAATTGTTAGTAGTTAGTAGTTATTAGATAGTAGTTAGTAGTTAGTTTTTAGTAGTTAGTAGTTAGTAGTTTTTAGGTAGTAGTTAGTTGTTAGTAGTTAGTAGTTAGTAGTTATTAGTTAATAGTTAGTAGGTAGTTATTAACTAGTATTTAGTAAATAGTAGTTAGTAGTTAGCAGTTAGTAGATAGAACTCAATAAAAAGTAGTTAGTAGTTAGTAGTTAGTAATTAGTAGTTATTATTTAGCAGTTAGATGTAAGTAGTTAGTAGTTAGTAATTAGCTATTAGTAGTTAGTAGTTATTAGTTAGTAGTTGGTAGTTAGTTGTTAGTAGTTAGTAGTTATTGTTTAGTAGTTAGTAGGTAGTCAGTAACTAGGATTTAGTTTTTAGTAGTTAGTAGTTAGCAGTTGGTAGATAGTACTCAATAATTAGTAGTTAGTAGTTAGTAGTTATTAGTTAGTAGTTAGTAATTAGTAGTTAGTAGATAGTAGTTAGTAGACAGCAGTTAGTAGTTAGTAGTTAGTAGTTAGTAGTTAGTAGTCAGTAGTTAGTAGTTTATAGTTGGTAGTTAGTTGTTAGTAGTTAGTAGTTAGTAGTTAGTAGATAGTATTTAGTAGTTAGCAGTAAGTAGATAATGCTCAATAGGTAGTAGTTAGTAGTTATTAGATAGTAGTTAGTAGTTAGTTTTTAGTAGTTAGTAGTTAGTAGTTTTTAGGTAGTAGTTAGGTGTTAGTATTAAGTAGTTAGTAGTTATTAGTTAGTACTTAGTAGTTAGTAGTTAGTAGCTAGTAGATAGTAGTTAGCTATTATTAGTTAGTAGTTATTAGTTAGTAGTTGGCAGTTAGTTGTTAGTAGTTAGTAGTTATAAGTTAGTAGATAGTAGCTAGTAGTTAGCAGTTAGTAGTTAGTAGTTAGTAGTTAGTAGTTAGTAGTTAGTAGTTATTAATGAGTAGTTATTAGGTAGTTAGTAGCTAGTATTTAGTATTTAGTAGTTAGTAGTTATCAGTTAGTAGATAGTACGCAATAACTAGTAGTTAGTAGTTATTAGTTATTAGTTAGTAGTTAGTAATTAGTAGTTAGTAGAGAGTAGTAAGTAGTTAGCAGTTAGTAGTTAGCAGTTAGTAATTAGTAGTTAGTAGTTAGTAGTTGGTAGTTAGTTGTTAGTAGTTAGTAGTTAGTAGTTAGTATTTAGTAGTTAGTAATTAGCAGTTAGTAGATAGTGCTCAATAGTTAGTAGGTAGTAGTTATTAGATAATAGTTAGTAGTTAGTAGTTAGTTTTTAGTAGATAGTAGTTAGTAGTTTTTAGGTAGTAGTTAGTTGTTAGTAGTTAGTAGTTAGTATTTATTAGTTAATAGTTAGTAAGTAGTTATTAACTAGTATTTAGTAAATAGTAGTTAGTAGTTAGCAGTTAGTAGATAGTACTCAATAAAAAGTAGTTAGTAGTTAGTAGTTAGTAATTAATAGTTATTATTTAGCAGTTAGTATTAAGTAGTTAGTAGTTAATAAATAGCTAATAGTAGTTAGTAGTTATTAGTTAGTAGTTGGTAGTTAGTTGTTTGTAGTAAGTAGTTATTAGTTAGTAGTTAGTAGTTATAAGTCAGTAGATAGTAGTTAGTAGTTAGCAGTTAGTAGTTAGTAGTTAGTAGTTAGTAGTTAGTAGTTAGTAGTTAGTAGTTAGTGGTTAGTAATTAGTAGTTGGTAGTTAGTTGTTAGTAGTTAGTAGCTAGTAGCTAGTAGTTAGTATTTAGTAGTTAGTAGTTAGCAGTTAGTAGATAGTGCTCAATAGTTGGTAGTTAGTAGTTATTAGATAGTAGTTAGTAGTTAGATTTTAGTAGTTAGTAGTTAGTAGTTTTTATTTAGTAGTTAGCTGTTAGTAGTAAGTAGTTAGTAGTTAATAGTTAGTAGGCAGTAGTTAGTAGTTAGAAAGTATTTAGTAACTAGTAGTTAGTTTTAAGTAGTTAGTAGTTATTAGTTAGTAGTTAGTAGTTAGTAGTTAGTAGTTAGTAGTTAGTAGTTAGTAGTTAGTAGTTAGTAGTTAGTAGTTAGTAGTTAGTAGTTAGTAGTTAGTATTTAGTAGTTAGTAGTTAGTAGTTAGTAGTTAGTAGTTAGTAGTTAGTAGTTAGTAGTTAGTAGTTAGTAGTTAGTTGTTAGTAGTTAGTAGTTAGTAGTTAGTAGTTAGTAGTTAGTAGTTAATAGTTAGTAGTCAGTAGTTGGTAGTTAATAAGTAGTAGTTAGTAGTTAGTAGTTAGTAGTTAGCAGTTAGTAGTTAGTACTTAATAGTTAGCTGTTAGTAGTAAGTAGTTAATAGTTAGTAGTTAGTAGTTGGTAGTTAGTTGTTGGTATTTAGTAGTTAGTAGTTATTAGTTAATAGTTAGTAAGTAGTTACTAACTAGTATTTAGTAAATAGTAGTTAGTAGTTATCAGTTAGTAGATAGTACTCAATAATAAGTAGTTAGTAGTTAGTAGTTATTAGTTAGCTATTAGTAGTTAATAGTTATTAGTTAGGAGTTGGTAGTTAGTTGTTAGTAGTTAGTAGTTATTAGTTAGTAGTTATTAAGTAGTTTGTAACTAGTATGTAGTATTAAGTAGTTAGTAGTTAGCAGTTAGTAGATAGTACTCAATAATAAGTAGTTAGTAGTTATTAGTTAGTAATTAGTAGTTATTATTTAGCAGATAGTAGTAAGTAGTTAGTAGTTAGTAGTTAGCTATTAGTAGTTAGTAGTTATTAGTTAGTAGTTGGTAGTTAGTTGTTAGTAGTTAGTAGATAGTAGTTAGTAGTTAGATTTTAGTAGTTAGTAGTTAGTAGTTTTTATTTAGTAGTTAGCTGTTAGTAGTAAGTAGTTAGTAGTTAATAGTTAGTAGGCAGTAGTTATTAGTTAGAAATTATTTAGTAACTAGTAGTTAGTTTTAAGTAGTTAGTAGTTATTAGTTAGTAGTTAGTAGTTAGTAGTTAGTAGTTAGTAGTTAGTAGTTTTTATTTAGTAGTTAGCTGTTGGTAGTAAATAGTTAGTAGTTAATAGTTAGTAGGCAGTAGTTAGTAGTTAGAAAGTATTTAGTAACTAGTAGTTAGTTTTAAGTAGTTAGTAGTTATTAGTTAGTAGTTAGTAGTTAGTAGTTAGTAGTTAGTAGTTAGTAGATAGTACTCAATAATTAGTAGTTACTAGTTAGTAGTTATTAGTTAGTAGTTAGTAATTAGTAGTTTGTAGATAGTAGTTAAGAGTTAGATTTTAGTAGTTAGTAGTTTGTAGTTTTTATTTAGTAGTTAGCTGTTAGTAGTAAGTAGTTAGTAGTTAATAGTTAGTAGTTAGTAGTTAGTAGTTAGTAGTTAGTAGTTAGTAGTTAGTAGTTTTTATTTAGTAGTTAGCTGTTGGTAGTAAATAGTTAGTAGTTAATAGTTAGTAGGCAGTAGTTAGTAGTTAGAAAGTATTTAGTAACTAGTAGTTAGTTTTAAGTAGTTAGTAGTTAGTAGTTAGTAGTTAGTAGTTAGTAGATAGTACTCAATAATTAGTAGTTACTAGTTAGTAGTTATTAGTTAGTAGTTAGTAATTAGTAGTTAGTAGATAGTAGTTAAGAGTTAGATTTTAGTAGTTAGTAGTTTGTAGTTTTTATTTAGTAGTTAGCTGTTAGTAGTAAGTAGTTAGTAGTTAATAGTTAGTAGGCAGTAGTTAGTAGTTAGAAAGTATTTAGTAACTAGAAGTTAGTTTTAAGTAGTTAGTAGTTATTAGTTAGTAGTTAGTAGTTAGTAGTTAGTAGTTAGTAGTTAGTAGTTAGATTTTAGTAGTTAGTAGTTAGTAGTTTTTATTTAGTAGTTAGCTGTTAGTAGCAAGTAGTTAGTAGTTAATAGTTAGTAGGCAGTAGTTAGTAGTTAGAAAGTATTTAGTAACTAGTAATTAGTATTTAGTAGTTAGTAGTTAGCAGTTAGTAGATAGTACTTAATAATTAGTAGTTACTAGTTAGTAGTTATTAGTTAGTAGTTAGTAATTAGTAGTTAGTAGATAGTAGTTAGTAGTTAGATTTTAGTAGTTAGTAGTTAGTAGTTTTTATTTAGTAGTTAGCTGTTAGTAGTAAGTAGTTAGTAGTTAATAGTTAGTAGGCAGTAGTTAGTAGTTAGAAAGTATTTAGTAACTAGTAGTTAGTTTTAAGTAGTTAGTAGTTATTAGTTAGTAGTTAGTAGTTAGTAGTTAGTAGTTAGTAGTTAGTAGTTAGTAGTTAGTAGTTAGTAGTTAGTAGTTAGTAGTTAGTAGTTAGTAGTTAGTAGTTAGTGGTTAGTAGTTAGTAGTTAGTAGTTAGTAGTTAGTAGTTAGTAGTTAGTAGTTAGTAGTTAGTAGTTAGTAGTTAGTAGTTAGTAGTTAGTAGTTAGTAGTTAGTAGTTAGTAGTTAATGGTTAGTAGTCAGTAGTTGGTAGTTAATAAGTAGTAGTTAGTAGTTAGTAGTTAGTAGTTAGTAGTTAGTAGTTAGTAGTTAGTAGTTAATAGTTAGTAGTCAGTAGTTGGTAGTTAATAAGTAGTAGTAAGTAGTTAATAGTTAGTAGTTAGTAGTTGGTAGTTAGTTGTTAGTATTTAGTAGTTAGTAGTTATTAGTTAATAGTTAGTAAGTAGTTACTAACTAGTGTTTAGTAAATAGTAGTTAGTAGTTAGCAGTTAGTAGATAGTACTCAATAATAAGTAGTTAATAGTTAGTAGTTATTAGTTAGCTATTAGTAGTTAATAGTTATTAGTTAGGAGTTGGTAGTTAGTAGTTAGTGGTTAGTAGTTAGTAGTTAGTAATTAGTAGTTGTTAGTTAGTTGTAAGTAGTTAGTAGTTAGTAGTTAGTATTTAGTACTTAGTAGTTAGCAGTTAGTAGATAGTGCTCAATAGTTAGTAGTTAGTAGTTATTAGATAGTAGTAAGTAGTTAGTAGTTAGTAGTTAGTAGGTAGTAGATAGTAGATAGTACTCAATAATTAGTAGTTAGAAGTTAGTAGTTATTAGTTAGTAGTTAGTAATTAGTAGTTAGTAGATAGTAAATAGTAGTTAGCAGTTAGTAGTTAGTAGTTAGTAGTTAGTAGTTAGTAATTAGTAGTTGGTAGTAAGTTGTAAGTAGTTAGTAGTTAGTAGTTAGTATTTAGTAGTTAGTAGTTAGCAGTTAGTAGATAGTGCTCAATAGTTAGTAGTTAGTAGTTATTAGATAGTAGTAAGTATTTAGTATTTAGTAGTTAGTAGTTAGCAGTTAGTAGATAGTACTCAATAATTAGTAGTTAGTAGTTAGTAGTTAGTAGTTAGTAGTTAGTAGTTAGTAATTAGTAGTTAGTAGATAGTAAATAGTAGTTAGCAGTTAGTAGTTAGTAGTTAGTAGTTAGTAGTTAGTAATTAGTAGTTGGTAGTTAGTTGTAAGTAGTTAGTAGTTAGTAGTTAGTATTTAGTAGTTAGTAGTTAGCAGTTAGTAGATAGTGCTCAATAGTTAGTAGTCAGTAGTTATTAGATAGTAGTAAGTAGTTAGTAGTTAGTAGTTATTAGATAGTAGTAAGTAGTTAGTAGTTAGTAGTAAGTAGTTAATAGTTAGTAGTCAGTAGTTGGTAGTTAATAAGTAGTAGTAAGTAGTTAATAGTTAGTAGTTAGTAGTTGGTAGTTAGTTGTTAGTATTTAGTAGTTAGTAGTTATTAGTTAATAGTTAGTAAGTAGTTACTAACTAGTATTTAGTAAATAGTAGTTAGTAGTTAGCAGTTAGTAGATAGTACTCAATAGTAAGTAGTTAGTAGTTAGTAGTTATTAGTTAGCTATTAGTAGTTAATAGTTATTAGTTAGGAGTTGGTAGTTAGTAGTTAGTGGTTAGTAGTTAGTAGTTAGTAATTAGTAGTTGTTAGTTAGTTGTAAGTAGTTAGTAGTTAGTAGTTAGTATTTAGTAGTTAGTAGTTAGCAGTTAGTAGATAGTGCTCAATAGTTAGTAGTTAGTAGTTGTTAGATAGTAGTAAGTAGTTAGTAGTTAGTAGTTAGTAGGTAGTAGTTAGTAGATAGTACTCAATAATTAGTAGTTAGAAGTTAGTGGTTATTAGTTAGTAGTTAGTAATTAGTAGTTAGTAGATAGTAAATAGTAGTTAGCAGTTAGTAGTTAGTAGTTAGTAGTTAGTAGTTAGTAATTAGTAGTTGGTAGTAAGTTGTAAGTAGTTAGTAGTTAGTAGTTAGTATTTAGTAGTTAGTAGTTAGCAGTTAGTAGATAGTGCTCAATAGTTAGTAGTTAGTAGTTATTAGATAGTAGTAAGTATTTAGTATTTAGTAGTTAGTAGTTAGGAGTTAGTAGATAGTACTCAATAATTAGTAGTTAGTAGTTAGTAGTTAGTAGTTAATAGTTAGTAGTTAGTAATTAGTAGTTAGTAGATAGTAAATAGTAGTTAGCAGTTAGTAGTTAGTAGTTAGTAGTTAGTAGTTAGTAATTAGTAGTTGGTAGTTAGTTGTAAGTAGTTAGTAGTTAGTAGTTAGTAGATAGTGCTCAATAGTTAGTAGTCAGTAGTTATTAGATAGTAGTAAGTAGTTAGTAGTTAGTAGTTAGTAGGTAGTAGTTAGTAGTTAGAAAGTGTTTGGTAACTAGTAGTTAGTTTTGAGTAGTTAGTTGTTAGTAGTTAGTAGTTAGTAGTTAGTAGTTAGTAGTTAGTAGTTAGTAGTTAGTAGTTAGTAGTTGCTAGTTAGTAGTCAGTAGTTGGTAGTTAATAGTTAGTAGTTAGTAGTTATTAGTTAGTACTTAGTAGTTAGCTGTTAGTAGTAAGTAGTTAATAGTTAGTAGTTAGTAGTTGGTAGTTAAATATTAGCAGTTAGTAGTTAGTGTGTATTAGTTAATAGTTAGTAGGTAATTTGTAACTAGTATTTAGTAAATAGTAGTTAGTAGTTAGCAGTTAGTAGATAGTACTCAATAGTTAGTAGTTAGTAGTTATTAGATAGTAGTAAGTAGTTAGTAGTTAGTAGTTAGTAGGTAGTAGTTAGTAGATAGTACTCAATAATTAGTAGTTAGAAGTTAGTGGTTATTAGTTAGTACTTAGTAGTTAGCTGTTAGTAGTAAGTAGTTAATAGTTAGTAGTTAGTAGTTGGTAGTTAAATATTAGCAGTTAGTAGTTAGTGTGTATTAGTTAATAGTTAGTAGGTAATTTGTAACTAGTATTTAATAAATAGTAGTTAGTAGTTAGCAGTTAGTAGATAGTACTCAATAGTTAGTAGTTAGTAGTTATTAGATAGTAGTAAGTAGTTAGTAGTTAGTAGTTAGTAGGTAGTAGTTAGTAGATAGTACTCAATAATTAGTAGTTAGAAGTTAGTGGTTATTAGTTAGTAGTTAGTAATTAGTAGTTAGTAGATAGTAAATAGTAGTTAGCAGTTAGTAGTTAGTAGTTAGTAGTTAGTAGTTAGTAATTAGTAGTTGGTAGTAAGTTGTAAGTAGTTAGTAGTTAGTAGTTAGTATTTAGTAGTTAGTAGTTAGCAGTTAGTAGATAGTGCTAAATAGTTAGTAGTTAGTAGTTATTAGATAGTAGTAAGTATTTAGTATTTAGTAGTTAGTAGTTAGCAGTTAGTAGATAGTACTCAATAATTAGTAGTTAGTAGTTAGTAGTTAGTAGTTAGTAGTTAGTAGTTAGTAATTAGTAGTTAGTAGATAGTAAATAGTAGTTAGCAGTTAGTAGTTAGTAGTTAGTAGTTAGTAGTTAGTAGTTAGTAATTAGTAGTTGGTAGTTAGTTGTAAGTAGTTAGTAGTTAGTAGTTAGTATTTAGTAGTTAGTAGTTAGCAGTTAGTAGATAGTGCTCAATAGTTAGTAGTCAGTAGTTATTAGATAGTAGTAAGTAGTTAGTAGTTAGTAGTTAGTAGGTAGTAGTTAGTAGTTAGAAAGTGTTTGGTAACTAGTAGTTAGTTTTGAGTAGTTAGTTGTTAGTAGTTAGTAGTTAGTAGTTAGTAGTTAGTAGTTAGTAGTTAGTAGTTAGTAGTTAGTAGTTAGTAGTTGGTAGTTAGTAGTCAGTAGTTGGTAGTTAATATTTAGTAGTTAGTAGTTAGTAGTTAGTACTTATTAGTTAGCTGTTAGTAGTAAGTAGTTAATAGTTAGTAGTTAGTAGTTGGTAGTTAAATATTAGCAGTTAGTAGTTAGTGTGTATTAGTTAATAGTTAGTAGGTAATTTGTAACTAGTATTTAGTAAATAGTAGTTAGTAGTTAGCAGTTAGTAGATAGTACTCAATAATAAGTAGCTAGTAGTTAGTAGTTATTAGTTAGTAGTAAGTAATTAGTAGTTAGTATTTAGCAGTTAGTAGTAAGTAGTTAGTAGATAGTAGTTAGCTATTAGTAGTTAGTAGTTATTAGTTAGTAGTTGGTAGTTAGTTGTTATTAGTTAGTAGTTATTAGTTAGTAGTTAGTAAGTAGTTAGTAACTAGTATTTAGTATTTAGTAGTTAGTAGTTAGCAGTTAGTAGATAGTACTCAATAATTAGTAGTTAGTAGTTAGTAGTTATTAGTTAGTAGTTAGTAATTAGAAGTTAGTAGATAGTAGTTAGTAGTTAGTAGTTGGTAGTTAGTTGTTATTAGTTAGTAGTTATTAGTTAGTAGTTAGTAAGTAGTTAGTAACTAGTATTTAGTATTTAGTAGTTAGTAGTTAGCAGTTAGTAGATAGTACTCAATAATTAGTAGTTAGAAGTTAGTAGTTATTAGTTAGTAGTTAGTAATTAGTAGTTAGTAGATAGTAAATAGTAGTTAGCAGTTAGTAGTTAGTAGTTAGCAGTTAGTAGATAGTGCTCAATAGTTAGTAGTTAGTAGTTATTAGATAGTAGTAAGTATTTAGTATTTAGTAGTTAGTAGTTAGCAGTTAGTAGATAGTACTCAATAATTAGTAGTTAGTAGTTAGTAGTTAGTAGTTAGTAGTTAGTAATTAGTAGTTAGTAGATAGTAAATAGTAGTTAGCAGTTAGTAGTTAGTAGTTAGTAGTTAGTAGTTAGTAATTAGTTGGTAGTTAGTTGTAAGTAGATAGTAGTTAGTAGTTAGTATTTAGTAGTTAGTAGTTAGCAGTTAGTAGATAGTGCTCAATAGTTAGTAGTCAGTAGTTATTAGATAGTAGTAAGTAGTTAGTAGTTAGTAGTTAGTAGGTAGTAGTTAGTAGTTAGAAAGTGTTTGGTAAATAGTAGTTAGTTTTGAGTAGTTAGTTGTTAGTAGTTAGTAGTTAGTAGTTAGTAGTTAGTAGTTAGTAGTTAGTAGTTAGTAGTTAGTAGTTAGTAGTTAGTAGTTAGTAGTTGGTAGTTAGTAGTCAGTAGTTGGTAGTTAATAGTTAGTAGTTAGTAGTTAGTAGTTAGTACTTAGTAGTTAGCTGTTAGTAGTAAGTAGTTAATAGTTAGTAGTTAGTAGTTGGTAGTTAAATATTAGCAGTTAGTAGTTAGTGTGTATTAGTTAATAGTTAGTAGGTAGTTTGTAACTAGTATTTAGTAAATAGTAGTTAGTAGTTAGCAGTTAGTAGATAGTACTCAATAATAAGTAGCTAGTAGTTAGTAGTTATTAGTTAGTAGTAAGTAATTAGTAGTTAGTATTTAGCAGTTAGTAGTAAGTAGTTAGTAGATAGTAGTTAGCTATTAGTAGTTAGTAGTTATTAGTTAGTAGTTGGTAGTTAGTTGTTATTAGTTAGTAGTTATTAGTTAGTAGTTAGTAAGTAGTTAGTAACTAGTATTTAGTATTTAGTAGTTAGTAGTTAGCAGTTAGTAGATAGTACTCAATAATTAGTAGTTAATAGTTAGTAGTTATTAGTTAGTAGTTAGTAATTCGAAGTTAGTAGATAGTAGTTAGTAGTTAGCAGTTAGTAGTTAGTAGTTAGTAGTTAGTAGTTATTAGTTAGTAAATAGTAGTTGGTATTTAGTTGTTAGTAGTTTGAAGTTAGTATTTAGTTGTTAGTAGTTAGCAGTTAGTAGATAGTGCTCAATAGTAAGTAGTTAGTAGTTATTAGATAGTAGTTAGTAATTAGTTTTTAGTAGTTAGTAGTTAGTAGTTTTTAGTTAGTAGTTAGCTGTTAGTAGTAAGTAGTTAGTAGTTAGTAGCTAGTAGTTAGTAGATAGTATTTAGTTGTTAGTAGTAAGCAGCTAGTAGATAGTACTCAATCGTTAGTAGTAATTAGTTAGTAGTTATTAGTTTGTAGTAAGTAGTTGGTAGTTAGCAATTTGTAGTACGTAGTTAGTAGTTAGTAGTTAGCATTTAGAAGTTAATAGTTCGTAGTTAGTAGTTACTATTCAGCAGTTAGTAGTTAGCAGTTACCTGTTAGTAGTAAGTAGTTATTAGTTAGTATTTTTTACTTAGTATTTAGTAGTTAGTACTTAGCAGTTAGTAGTTACTAATTAGTAGTTAGTACTTAGTAGTTAGCTGTTAATAGTTAGCAGTTAGCAGTTAGTAGTTAGTAGTTAGTAGTTAGTAATTAGTAGTTAGTAGTTAGTAGTTTGTTGTCAGTAGTTAGTAGTTAGTAGTTAGCAGTTAGTAGTTAGTAGTTAGTAGTTAGTAGTTTGTAGTTAGTAGTTAGTAGTTGGTAGTTAGTTGTTAGTAGTTAGTAGTTAGTAGTTAGTATTTAGTAGTTAGTAGTTAGCAGTTAGTAGATAGTGCTCAATAGCTAGTATTTAGTAGTTAGTAGTTTGTTGTCAGTAGTTAGTAGTTAGTAGTTAGCAGTTAGTAGTTAGTAGTTTGTTGTCAGTAGTTAGTAGTTAGTAGTTAGCAGTTAGTAGTTAGTAGTTAGTAGTTCGTAGTTAGTAGTTAGTATTCAGTAGTTAGTAGTTAGCAGTTACCTGTTAGTAGTAAGTAGTTATTAGTTAGTATTTTTTACTTAGTATTTAGTAGTTAGTACTTAGCAGTTAGTTGTTACTAATTAGTAGTTAGTACTTAGTAGTTAGCTGTTAATAGTTAGCAGTTAGCAGTTAGTAGTTAGTAGTTAGTAGTTAGTAGTTAGTAGTTTGTTGTCAGTAGTTAGTAGTTAGTAGTTAGCAGTTAGTACTTAGTAGTTAGCTGTTAATAGTTAGCAGTTAGCCGTTAGTAGTTAGTAGTTAGTAGTTAGTAGTTAGTAGTTAGTAGTTTGTTGTCAGTAGTTAGTACTTAGCAGTTAGTAGTTACTAATTAGTAGTTAGTACTTAGTAGTTAGCTGTTAATAGTTAGCAGTTAGCATCTAGTAGTTAGTAGTTAGTTTTTAGTAGTTAGTAGTTAGTAGTTTTTAGTTAGTAGTTAGCTGTTAGTAGTAAGTAGTTAGTGGTTAGTAGTTAGTAGTTAGAATGTAACTAGTAACTAGTAGTTAGTTTTAAGTAGTTAGTAGTTAGTGGTTAGTAGTTAGAAGTTAGTAGTTAGTAGTTAGTAGTTAGTAGTTAGTAGTTAGTAGTTAGTAGTTAGTAGTTAGCAGTTAGTAGATAGTAGTTAGTAGTCAGTAGTTGGTAGTTAATAGTTAGTAGTTAGTAGTTAGTAGTTAGTAGTTAGTAGCTGGTATTTAGTAGTTAGCTGTTAGTAGTAAGTAGTTAAAAGTTAGTAGTTAGTGGTTGGTAGTTAATGGTAAGTAGTTAGTAGTTAGTAGTTATTAGTTAATCGTTAGTAAGTAGTTAGTAACTAGTATTCAGTAAATAGTAGTTAGTAGTTAGCAGTTAGTAGATAGTACTCAATAATAAGTAGTTAGTAGTTAGTAGTTATTAGTTAGTAGTTAGTATTTAGCAGTTAGTAGTAAGTAGTTAGTACTTAGTAGTTAGCTATTTATAGTTAGTAGTTATTAGTTAGTAGTTGGTAGTTATTTGTTAGTAGTTAGTAGTTAGTAAGTAGTTAGTAACTATTATTTAGTATTTAGTAGTTAGTAGTTAGCAGTTAGTAGTTAGTAGTTAGTAGTTTGTAGTTAGTAGTTGGTAGTTAGTTGTTAGTAGTTAGTAGTTAGTAGTTAGTATTTAGTAGTTAGTAGTTAGCAGTTAGTAGATAGTGCTCAATAGTTAGTAGTTACTAGTTATTAGATAGTAGTTAGCTGTTAGTAGTAAGTAGTTAGTAGTTAGTAGTTAGAAAGTGGTTAGTAACTAGAAGTTAGTTTTAAGTAGTTAGTAATTAGTAGTTAGTAGTTAGTAGTTAGTAGTTTGTAGTTAGTAGTTGGTAGTTAGTTGTCAGTAGTTAGTAGTTAGTAGTTAGCAGTTAGTACTTAGTAGTTAGCTGTTAATAGTTAGCAGTTAGCCGTTAGTAGTTAGTAGTTAGTAGTTAGTAGTTAGTAGTTTGTTGTCAGTAGTTAGTACTTAGCAGTTAGTAGTTACTAATTAGTAGTTAGTACTTAGTAGTTAGCTGTTAATAGTTAGCAGTTAGCATCTAGTAGTTAGTAGTTAGTTTTTAGTAGTTAGTAGTTAGTAGTTTTTAGTTAGTAGTTAGCTGTTAGTAGTAAGTAGTTAGTGGTTAGTAGTTAGTAGTTAGAATGTAACTAGTAACTAGTAGTTAGTTTTAAGTAGTTAGTAGTTAGTGGTTAGTAGTTAGAAGTTAGTAGTTAGTAGTTAGTAGTTAGTAGTTAGTAGTTAGTAGTTAGTAGTTAGTAGTTAGCAGTTAGTAGATAGTAGTTAGTAGTCAGTAGTTGGTAGTTAATAGTTAGTAGTTAGTAGTTAGTAGTTAGTAGTTATTAGCTGGTATTTAGTAGTTAGCTGTTAGTAGTAAGTAGTTAAAAGTTAGTAGTTAGTGGTTGGTAGTTAATGGTAAGTAGTTAGTAGTTAGTAGTTATTAGTTAATCGTTAGTAAGTAGTTAGTAACTAGTATTCAGTAAATAGTAGTTAGTAGTTAGCAGTTAGTAGATAGTTCTCAATAATAAGTAGTTAGTAGTTAGTAGTTATTAGTTAGTAGTTAGTATTTAGCAGTTAGTAGTAAGTAGTTAGTACTTAGTAGTTAGCTATTTATAGTTAGTAGTTATTAGTTAGTAGTTGGTAGTTATTTGTTAGTAGTTAGTAGTTAGTAAGTAGTTAGTAACTATTATTTAGTATTTAGTAGTTAGTAGTTAGTAGTTAGTAGTTTGTAGTTAGTAGTTGGTAGTTAGTTGTTAGTAGTTAGTAGTTAGTAATTAGTATTTAGTAGTTAGTAGTTAGCAGTTAGTAGATAGTGCTCAATAGTTAGTAGTTACTAGTTATTAGATAGTAGTTAGCTGTTAGTAGTAAGTAGTTAGTAGTTAGTAGTTAGAAAGTGGTTAGTAACTAGAAGTTAGTTTTAAGTAGTTAGTAATTAGTAGTTAGTAGTTAGTAGTTAGTAGATAGAAGTTAGTAGTTAGTAGTTAGTAGTTAGTAGTTAGTAGTTAGTAGTTAGTAGTTAGTAGTTAGTAGTCAGTAGTTGGTAGTTAATAGTTAGTAATTAGTAGTTGGTAGTTAGTAGTTGGTAGCTAGTGCTTAGTATTTAGCTGTTAGTAGTAAGTAGTTAATAGTTAGTAGTTAGTAGTTGGTAGTTAGTAGTTAGTAGTTTGTTGTCAGTAGTTATTAGTTAATAGTTAGCAGTTAGTAGTTATTAGTTAGTAGTTAGTAGTTAGTAGTTTGTTGTCAGTAGTTAGTAGTTAGTAGTTAGCAGTTAGTAGTTAGTAGTTAGTAGTTAGTAGTTAGTTGTTAGTAGTTGGTAGTTAGTTGTTAGTAGTTAGTAGTTAGTAGTTAGTATTTAGTAATTAGTAGTTAGCAGTTAGTAGATAGTGCTCAATAGTTAGTAGTTAGTAGTTATTAGATAGTAGTTAGTAGTTAGTTTTTAGTAGTTAGTAGTTAGTAGTTTTTAATTAGTAGTTAGCTGTTAGTAGTAAGTAGTTAGTAGTTAGTAGTTAGTAGTTAGAATGTAACTAGTAACTAGTAGTTAGTTTTAAGTAGTTAGTAGTTAGTAGTTAGCAGTTAGTACTTAGTAGTTAGTAGTTAGTAGTTAGTAGTTAGTAGTTAGTAGTTAGTAGTTAGTAATTAGTAGTTAGTAGATAGTAGTTAGTAGTTAGCAGTTAGTAGTTAGTAGTTAGTAGTCAGTAGTTGGTAGTTAATAGTTAGTAGTTAGTAGTTAGTAGTTAGTAGTTAGTAGTTAGTTGTTAGTAGTTGGTAGTTAGTTGTTAGTAGTTAGTAGTTAGTAGTTAGTATTTAGTAATTAGTAGTTAGCAGTTAGTAGATAGTGCTCAATAGTTAGTAGTTAGTAGTTATTAGATAGTAGTTAGTAGTTAGTTTTTAGTAGTTAGTAGTTAGTCGTTTTTAATTAGTAGTTAGCTGTTAGTAGTAAGTAGTTAGTAGTTAGTAGTTAGTAGTTAGAATGTAACTAGTAACTAGTAGTTAGTTTTAAGTAGTTAGTAGTTAGTAGTTAGTAGTTAGTACTTAGTAGTTAGTAGTTAGTAGTTAGTAGTTAGTAGTTAGTAGTTAGTAGTTAGTAATTAGTAGTTAGTAGATAGTAGTTAGTAGTTAGCAGTTAGTAGTTAGTAGTTAGTAGTCAGTAGTTGGTAGTTAATAGTTAGTAGTTAGTAGTTAGTAGTTAGTAGTAAGTAGTTAAAAGTTAGTAGTTTGTGGCTGGTAGTTAGTTGTAAGTAGTTAGTAGTTAGTAGTTATTAGTTAATCGTTAGTAAATATTTAGTAACTAGTATTTAGTAAATAGTAGTTAGTATTTAGCAGTTAGTAGATAGTACTCAAAAATAAGTAGTTAGTAGTTAGTAGTTATTAGTTAGTAGTTAGTATTTAGCAGTTAGTAGTAAGTAGTTAGTAGTTAGTAGTTAGCTATTAGTGGTTAGTAGTTATTAGTTAGTAGTTGGTAGTTATTTGTTAGTAGTTAGTAGTTATCAGTTAGTAGTTAGTAAGTAGTTAGTAACTATTATTTAGTATTTAGTAGTTAGTAGTTAGCATTTAGTAGATAGTACTCAATAATTAGTAGTTAGTAGTTAGTAGTTATTAGTTAGTAGTTAGTAATTATTAGTTAGTAGATAGTAGTTAGTAGTTAGCAGTTAGTAGTTAGTAGTTAGTAGTTTGTAGTTAGTAGTTGGTAGTTAGTTGTTAGTAGTTAGTAGTTAGTATTTAGTAGTTAGTAGTTGGCAGTTAGTAGATAGTGCTCAATAGTTAGTAGTTAGTAGTTATTAGATAGTAGTTAGCTGTTAGTAGTAAGTAGTTAGTAGTTAGTAGTTAGTAGTTAGTAGTTAGTAGTTAGAAAGTAGTTAGTAACTAGTAGTTATTTTTAAGTAGTTAGTAGTTAGTAGTTAGTAGTTAGTAGTTAGTAGTTAGTAGTTAGTAGTTAGTAGTTAGTAGTTAGTAGTTAGTAGTTAGTAGTTAGTAGTTAGTAGTTAGTAGTTAGTAGTTAGTAGTTAGTAGTTAGTAGTTGGTATTTAGTAGTTGGTAGCTAGTACTTAGTATTTAGCTGCTAGTAGTAAGTAGTTAAAAGTTAGTAGTTAGTAGGTGGTAGTTAGTTGTTAGTAGTTAATAGTTAGTAGTTATTAGTTAATCGTTAGTAAGTAGTTAGTAACTAGTGTTTAGTAAATAGTAGTTGGTAGTTAGCAGTTAGTAGATACTACTCAATAATACGTAGTTAGTAGTTAGTAGTTATTAGTTAGTAGTTAGTATTTATCAGTTAGTAGTAAGTAGTTAGTAGTTAGTAGTTAGCTATTAGTAGTAAGTAGTTATTAGTTAGTAGTTGGTAGTTATTTGTTAGTAGTTAGTAGTTATCAGTTAGTAGTTATTAAGTAGTTAGTAACTAGTATTTAGTATTTAGTATTTAGTAGTTAGTAGTTAGCAGTTAGTAGATAGTACTCAATAATTAGTAGTTAGTAGTTAGTAGTTATTAGTTAGTAGTTAGTTATTATTAGTTAGTAGATAGTAGTTAGCAGTTAGTAGTTAGTAGTTAGTAGTTTGTATTTAGTAGTTGGTAGTTAGTTGTTAGTAGTTAGTAGTTAGTATTTAGTAGTTAGTAGTTAGCAGTTAGTAGGTAGTGCTCAATAGTTAGTAGTTAGTAGTTATTAGATAGTAGTTAGCTGTTAGTAGTAAGTAGTTAGTAGTTAGTAGTTAGTAATTAGTAATTAGAAAGTAGTTAGTAACTAGTAGTTAGTTTTAAGTAGTTAGTAGTTAGTAGTTAGTAGTTAGTAGTTAGTAGTTAGTAGTTAGTAGTTAGTAGTTAGTAGTTAGTAGTTAGTAGTTAGTAGTTAGTAGTTAGTAGTTAGTAGTTAGTAGTTAGTAGTTAGTAGTCAGTAGTTGGTAGTTAATAGTTAGTAGTTAGTAGTTGGTAGTTAGTAGTAGGTAGCTAGTACATAGTATTTAGCTGTTATTAGTAAGTAGTTAACAGTTAGTAGTTAGTAGTTGGTAGTTAGTTGTTAGTAGTCAGTAGTTAGAAGTTATTACTTAATCGTCAGTAAGTAGTTAGTAACTAGTATTTAGTAAACAGTAGTTAGTAGTTAGAAGTTAGTAGATAGCACTCAATAATAAGTAGTTAGTAGTTATTAGTTAGTAGTTAGTATTTAGCAGTAAGTAGTTAGTAGTTAATAGTTAGCTATTAGTAGTTAGTAGTTATTAGTTAGTAGATGGTAGTTAGTTGTTAGTAGTTAGTAGTTATTAGTTAGTAGTTAGTAAGTAGTTCGTAACTAGTATTTAGTATTAAGTAGTGAGTAGTTAGCAGTTAGTAGATAGTACTCAATAATTAGTAGTTAGTAGTTAGTTATTAGTAGTTAGTAGATAGTAGTTAGTAGTTAGCAGTTAGTAGTTAGTAGTTAGTAGTTGGTAGTTAGTAGTTAGTAGTTAGTATTTAGTAGTTAGTAGTTAGTAGTTAGTAGTTAGTAGTTAGTTGGTAGTACTTAGTAGTTAGTAGTTAGTATTTAGTAGTTAGTAGTTAGCAGTTAGTAGATAGTGCTCAATAATTAGTAGTTAGTAGTTATTAGATAGTAGTTAGTATTTAGCAGTTAGTAGTAAGTAGTTAGTAGTTAATAGTTAGCTATTAGTAGTTAGTAGTTATTAGTTAGTAGTTGGTAGTTAGCTGTTAGTAGTTTGTAGTTATTAGTTAGTAGTTATTAAGTAGTTATTAACTAGTATTTAGTATTTAGTAGTGAGTAGTTAGCAGTTAGTAGATAGTACTCAAAAATTAGTAGTTAGTAAGTAGTTATTAGTAGTTCGTAGATAGTAGTTAGTAGTTAGCAGTTAGTAGTTAGTAGTTAGTAGTTAGTATTTAGTAGTTAGTAGTTAGTAGTGGAGTCAGTGTTGACTTCCAACAAAAGGATTTATAAACATGTTCTATTTAATAAATAAATACTAAAATACTCAACCCTGATTGGTTGAAATTATGGAAATACCTTTCCCTTAAATGTTTATTTGTTATTCCCAGAGACAACAAGACAACTCTACCCTTTAGTCGGTACCAGTCAGACCTGATATAATAATAAAGTATATTTCTCTCTCTCTACTCCGCTCTTGTTTTGTATTGAGATATACGTTAGACTTTAGCATTGCGGCCGGTGCACTGTCTACTGAAGCTCAGATAGAAGAGTAACAGACTAGAGGAATAGAACTTTAGTTAGTCAGGTAAGCCTTAAGATATACTATATTCTTGAGACTCCATAAGACAGAGTTAGAGTAACCTCCCTAGGTAACCCTACCTCAGCACACGTCTTATCTGGTGCGACCAGTGCCGGACTAATTTTGAAATAAAGAACAATTATTTTTCATTATCCGTAACGGAAAAATTAACAATTAAAACAGAATAACCTCTAAATTAAGAACACTACAGAGATAACAATGGCCAGTAATTACCATCAACAACTAGATGATAACAATTATAACAATTACTTAATACCATTTACAATATCTGATGATTGTCCTTTAGAAAATCGCGAAACAATACACAAAATATTAATAAATTTGAAGAATAACTTCTTCAAAGAAACAAAACATATACAACAAATAAGTATCCATAGAAATCATTTAGCCCATTATCTTCCAGTAATACTACTAGGAAGAGACCAACTAAATAAAAACTATATATTTTCATTAACAAACGAAAACAAACAAAAACGAATATACTATAATTTCCAAAACGACATAACGTTACCAGACATGTTAAAAACATTTTTAAAACGACACGAAGAATCACAAGATCGAACAAAAATAACTGCGATACCGACTTCAACATACGAATTACTACGAAATACATCTGAGTATCTAAATGAACATCAAAAACCGATACACTCAGTTAACGATAAACTTCGAAACGATATAACAAATTATAACAATTGGTTAACAAGGATTATTGAATTAAAAACAGAATTGAAATCAGCTACCTTAGATGTAGTACAAATAATTTCTGAGTTCACATTCTTATTCTGGTTAGATAATTTTGAACATATTAACGAAAAAAGAAAAGAATTTGGAATAGCATTCAGAACAGAAATTGAAAAACTCAATGAGGAACTAAAACAAATTTGGAACAGTGAGTATTATTCACCGTATTTTGAAAGCACATTAAAAGTATGCTCAGATAGCATAAATTACATACAAGGTTTAGAAAATTATATACAAATATTGGATCAGGGACAAATGGGTTCTACCACATTTAACCTATCGAAAACAGTAACAACAACTTCGACACCGAAAGATATTCAAATGAATACAAATCTTCAAACAAAACAAAAATCAACAATTAAACCAGATAAACTGCTAACATCAAATTTATTTGGACATCAACAAACAATTACAGATGAAATATTTATTTCGGATTCCGAAGAAAGAGAAAAAGAAATAAGATTTCACAATTGGATACCAAATACAGTGAACCAAAGAGTACGAAAGAAAACTCAATTGACAGAAAATAACAACTATAGAAATAATAATTATATAGATACTCTAACGGATAATAACGACCTAAATTGGGAACAAGAAGCACAAAACTATAATAACTTAAAAAACGAAATAACAGAACAAGTAACAAACCATACAAATAAATTAATAGATAACATAGAAAATAGATTTCGACAAATAAATGAGAACATGGAAAGAAAACAAGATGAAGCATTACAGTTTATGTTTGACAAACTAGAAAAAACTATAAATAACATGAACACACAAAACAATAGACCCTTAGAAAATAGAAACACAGAGAATAACTATTTAACAAATCATAGACACGAAACTAGAACAAGAGTATCAAATTCACAAACTACTAATTCTAATACAACGGAAGAAAGAGAAACAACAGTTACAGAACCTCCACTCCCATTTTATAGGCAATTGACATCAATGAGCATAAACGAAGAACCACTAATTGAACAAAACATAAGTAGCGGGTCAGTACCAACAACAATAAGACCATTCGATGGCACAGATCCAGCATATACTGTCGAAGAATATTTGAACAGTATAGTCGCAGCGATGATATTTAGCAGTGGCATAGAACCAGTTAACAAACCAGGTCACCATCAATGGAAAGTAAAACGAGCAGCCTTAATATTACATACATTACAAGGCCCAGCCCAAAAATGGTATTCAACTCTACCGAGTGAAACAAAATTAGATTGGGAAATATTCTGTAAAGAATTCTCAGACATGTTCGATTCAGAAAAATCAAAACAACAAGCAAAAATAGTATTACAACAATTACAAAAACATACTAACGAGTCACTACGCTCACTTGCACTAAGAATAGAAACACTTGTCAAAACAGCATATTCTTTATATACAGAAGATTATCGAAACAGCGTAATGAACCAAACATTTATTAGGTGTTTGGATAACGAATTAAAAACAGCAGCACTGAAAAAACACGCAAACCATAAACAAACACCGAGAGAACCAGAAATGACATTCAAAAACTTAGTAGACAAAATAGACCAAATGGATTTGACAAGAACAATAACAAACAATCACAAACGATTATATGAAGTTAATCAAACAACAAATAGTATTCATGACGATCTTAAACAAATGAATATAGCATGTAACAATATAAACGATTTAAACCAAAACGATTTAGAACAGTTTGAAGGAACAATTTGTAATGTCCTTAATGGAATTAACAATACTTACGACAGAAAAAACTTTAAAGGACGACCAAAATTTGCATTATTTTGTAGTTACTGTAGCTCTCATGGTCATACAAAAGGCAGATGCTTTAAACGACCAAGAAGAGAAAGCATACCAAGACCAAAAGAAAAATCCTTTTACGGTCATATGAGGAACAACCAAAACTTACCAAATCGGAGAATTGACTCAAATAATGTTAATGGACGTCAATTACCATCGACGTCACCAGTCTATAACAGTTCTAGAAGCAGAACAACATATAGACCACAATCACGAAATAACTATAATACACCGAATGATCAACGAAACAAAAACTCTAACAATTATAACAACCGAAATTTAAGTTACAATAGAAATAACTATAACAGAAGCAGAACAAACAGCTACAACAGAAGCAATGATTATAACAGTCGAAACAACAGTAGGTCGAATTCAAGATATAACAGTCAAACAAGACCGCAATCACCATATAATAACAATAATAACAGAAATAACAATTATAATAATAATTATGATAGACAGAGGTACAATAGTAGAGATTCAAGTAGAAGAGATAACTACAGAAATAGATCAATCAGCGATAGTAGGCATAATTCAAACAACTATCGCACAAATACTAATAGTAACAATGCTAGAAAAGACAGACGAAATTCATCAAACAGAGAATACAATAACAGAAATAGATCACAAGATCGCAGATCGAACGGACATAAATATAACAATAATAACAACAAAAATAGAATAAATAGCATAGAAGCTGAGAGACAAAACGAAGATCCACCAGGCATAGATGATTACGAATACACATCAGATTCATCGAATGAAGACCAGGAAATACTTGATAAATTCTACAATGCAAACGAAGAAACATGTAACAACATAGTGAATGCATTAGAAAACAACCCGACATGGATTCTACCAATGTATCAATGTAATAAATTTGAACAAGATTTCACAAAACAAAAACCAATACTAGAAATCGATTTCCTACTTGATTCTGGAGCAACATTAAATCTCATAAATGAGGACACTTGGAACGAGATACAATATAACAACCCAGAAATACATCTGGAAAGAGCAAACAAAACATTAACAGCAGCAAATAATACTACTATAGAAACACTTGGAACTATAACATTAAAACTTACAACAGATAGAGTATCAAACAACAGAAACAAACTACAACACAATTTCAATATTCATTTCTACATAACAAAATGTAACCACAATATTCTAGGAACTCCATTTTTCAAGGAGTACATAGAAACAATAAACGTGAACACAAACAAACTAACAATAAACACTAGCACAATTCTAAATAATGATATAACATTTTTTATGAACAGTACAAAAGGATACCCATATTATTCTAGACTTTACCCAAATTTCAACAAAGAAACGATCTATCTAGATAGAGAAAAAAATAAATGCATAACATTTCCAATACCAATATTTAAACAAATGGAAAATTCAAACGGAAAGAAACTTTACAGTTCCAACCACTATTTTGAACCGATAAACAAATATCAAAACATATCATTCACCGATATTAAAGATCTTACATCAGAAACCGAACATTTTATAGACATATTCCTAATAAACAAACAACAACATAAAATAACAATAAATGAAGGTCTAATTGGTTTCATGTATCAAAACATGACATTCATAAAACAAAACGAAGAGATGTATCAAACCAATTCAATAGACTTCTTTACAGCGTTATATTTTCTTACTTACGAAAACGAGAATGATATCAATGAGATATTAAACATACAACAAAACGAAACAATTGAACAAGTAGCAACATTCGAACGAAAACCGAACTTCAAATGTAAATTTAATATCCACAAATATACAGAATCCGAAAAAGAATTCATTCAAATGTTTGATTTTCAACACTCATATCTAACACAAGATGAATTTGAAAAAGTAGTAAAAATTATACTAGACTACAAACAAGTCTACGCAACAACAAAATTTGATGTGGGAAAAACAAAAGTCAAACTGAACCTCCCTATAAAGAAAGATGCAATCTTCAAAAAACAACGAATAAGTAAAGTACCGATACACTTACGAGAAAGAATACAAAAATTACTCGATGTTTTGAAAAAATACGATATAATTGCACCAGTCAACAAAGAACAATTATCAACAGGAAATACATTCACAAATCCAGTAATAATATTACGAAAAGGGGAATCACTGAAGATAGTACTAGACGCGAGATACTTAAACAGTATGATTGACGAACCAAAATGTAATTGGCCGATCGAACCAGTTGACGTGGCACTAACACGCATAAATGGAACAATATTTACAACAGCAGATCTAAATAGCGCCTACAACCAAATACCTCTTGATGAAGAATCTATGAGATACACACACTTCACAATAGGCAATGAACAATATTGCTTCAAACGTTTATTTTACGGAATATCTATTGGACCAGCAGCTTTTGCTTCAATACTAACACATTTTCTCTATCCTTTAATACGAAAAGGAACAGTAATTACATACGTAGACGATATTTTCATTCAAACAAACTCATACGAACTCATGTACGAAACACTTATTGAATACCACAAAGTATTTTTAAAAGAAAACTTAAAAGCAGCACCCGATAAAACATACTTCATGCTAAAGAAAGTTAAATTTCTTGGACACATAATTGAAAATAAAACAATAAAACCCCTCAGTTCACGAATAGACGGTTTTCAAAAACTTGAACCTCCAAAAAGTATGAAAGCCTTACAGAGATATTTAGGAACAATAAACTTCCTTGCCAAATATGTTTATGGCATGCAGCCAATACTTCAACCATTTTATACTCTTTTACACAAAGAAACAGATTTCAAATGGACAAAAGAACATCAACAGATTTTTGAACAAATGAAAAAGACAATAACACATAACTTAGAATTAACAATGCCAGATACTACACAGCCATTCTACATTATAACAGACGCATCGAATACAGGAATTGGAGCAGCATTACTCCAACAACACCCTACTGAAAAGAAAATGAAACTAATATCAGCAAATTCTCGATTGTTCACACCTATCGAAATGCGACTCTCTACACTAATAAGAGAATGCTCTGCAATAATTTTTGCATTAACAGAATATGAATTCCTACTAACAGGGTCGAAGCATCCTATTGTACTATTTACAGATCATAAACCGATCATCTACCTATTTACACAGAAAAATAAACCAAATCACAGAGTTTACAGATTCCAGTTAATACTGATGAAATTCCCAAACTTACACATAATCTGGACAGAAGGAAAAAACCTAGCACTCCCAGACCTGTTAAGCAGAACAATAGACGAAGAACATTTTACAAAAACAAGAGATATAACAGTAGAATTACCAGAAAACATTAAATTCTTCTTTGCAAAAACACCGTTTACAAATAACCTCGAATGCAAATACAGCGTTTGCAATAATCCGAATGATGAGAATACAGACCGAACACATTACCCAGTATTAGCAAACATACATAACAACTACTTTGAGATTAACATAGATAAAAATACATATAATCCGATCTCATACGAGAAATACAATACAGAAACAAAAACAAACCTAATACCAAAATACAAACCAAAAATAAGAGATTGGCAATCACCAACAATAGAAAAAGACGATCTTATTATTAACAAGAACCAAAAAGGACCGTACACAATTCATCACGACGATGATTACCTCAGACTGATTAATGTTATAAAACAAAATTCAGAATACGAAAATGCAAAAATATCAGATATCTTCTATGACGAAAAAACGAAGGTAACAGAACAACTTATTAAAGAAACGCAAATATTAGATCCTGTACTACACAGAGTGAAAATGTGGAAAAACACAATAACAAACCACACTCAGTAACATTGGAGATCCGTGGCAACAAAGGATTATTTGCTTACTTTCGGAAATATAAATCAATAATAATTGACGAAACAACAGAATTAATAAAAATTATAATAAATGTTCACAAAAAGTCATTACAACGAATTTGTTTACCAATAACATTATTGCTATGCGTATTTTACGAAAATCATTGCATAGATCTCGTAGGTCACACAGGACTCGAAAAAACAAAACGAAATATGATGGAAAAATTTTACTTCCCGAACCTCACAACATGGATAAAAATTCTTATTGCAGACTGTATCCCATGCCAAACAAACAAGGTATTCGCCAACACAAAAATAAAAAGTAAACAAGAACAATTAGCACCAACAAAAAAGTATTTTAATGAAATGATAATGATAGACACAAAAAGACCAATCTATCCTACATCAGAAGGAAACAACTATATATTCGTTATAGTTGACGCATTTTCTCACTATGTAACAATAATGTGTGCACCGAAAAATACAGCACACTATGCATTTACCGCATTATTCGAACATTGGTTCATGAAATTCGGACTACCCGATGAAATACGATCTGATAATGGATCAGAATACATCAATACAGAGCTAACACACTTATGTAATTATTTAGAAATCAAATTTAAACCAAGTACAACATATGCACCTTGGACTAACGGTTTAGTAGAAGGAACAAATAGAATAATTGGACAATTTATAAGAACACTGCTGAACGAAAAATATAACAATTGGTCACGAAAAGCAAAATTTTTCCCTTATGCTTACAACACACAATATCAAACACGACTTGGAATGTCACCATACGAAGTTGTTTTTAATCAAAAACCAAGACAACCAACAAAGATTACCTCGGAACAACAACAGATGAAATGGGCAACTGTAACCCATCAGATACAAGTGCATGTAACAAACAACCTACACATACACATTTAGAAAAACAATTTAATCACCCGAAAATTGCGAAATTACAGAAAGGAACATTCGCAAAATGGTTTTTAGACAAAGAAAAACACTATAATGATACATATCAAAGAATAACAAAGATTCTACAAAACAGAAAGAAACTAACAGACGAAATGAACATTCGATTTCGTACAGCGAAACCACTTGAAAAGAATACATTCGTATTACTTACAAATCAACAACAAATTGAAGGAGTATCGAAAAAACTACTACCACTGAAAACAGGACCATACATCATTATCGACAAACCAACAGATACAACCTACATCTTAAAAGATAATAATAAAGAACAAATAACAATACATAGAAATCACATTGTACCATACTACCCGAAAGAAAAACATATCAAATTAGAATTACAAAATTACTTATTAACAAACGAAATACCAACATTAAAGCAACCAAATTCACATACAGATGAAAATAAAATAAATAAAAATAATAACCATACAGAATCAAAACATACACACAAATACAACCTTCGCAAAAGAAAGGTCACAATGATAAAATAATAAACAATCAGAAACAACAATAATAATAATAAATAAATAATATGAACATACATAAAAATAAATACATATTATAAATCGTGATATAAATATTAAGTATACAGTTCAACATGTAAGAATAAATATATTAACACATATTAATATGTATATCATCCAATTACACGCTAATAATAATATGCCTATAACTAACTATGACAACTTATAAGTTATTCTATTCAATGGACAGACATTACAAAAGTTGTAACAAATATTAGAAAATATCAAAATGAAACCTGTATTTCTACTACACCTAAACCTATTAATTCACTAATGAAACAAACATTTCAACTATAGATCTAGAATTTCAGTATTCCTACAAATAATATATCCAGTATATCTACGTAACACACATCCTAACCCTAACCCGTGTGTATTTTCCCGTATATGTTCCCCCGAATATACAAAACGAAATGTATTTACGTTAACAAACGAACATTTCTATTAACAAACAAACATTTTTAACTAACAAAAGAACATTTCTATTAAAATTAGAACAAAAAATAATAAAACATCAAATACATATATAAAAACATCGAAAGGAATTAAAAACAAACATCAATATAAAATAAATGACACATGACGACTAAAAACCTTCACTCTTCTTCACATACAAACTTCCACTACATCTCCTTCATCAACAATTTTCTTCACTTCTTCCTTCAAATCTTCATCACAACTCTTCTCAAAATTGTCACAAATCTTCCTCCATTTCTTCAACAGCCATTCCATCACAACCATTTTCTCATCCATCGTGAATACACCAACAATAGTAACACAAAATAAATAAAACAAATAATCCAAATAACAAATCGTATAAAACAAACTGATATTGATACTAGCCCCTGAACCTCTCACATTAAGTTTAACAAAAAGGTAAATTCCCATATAAACAATTCAAACAAATAACAACAAAAACAAAAAACAAAAAGGTATTGATGTTCACGGGTTTAGAACTGGAATAGACGTTATTGTAGTTAAATTGAAGTAAAACAATAAACAAATGATCAAAATATTCAAAATTCAAATAACAAATAAGTTCAAATAACAAAGTATAAAAAATCCACGATTGATAAACTCGCGGAATGGAATAGATACTTTGAAGAAATTGATAAATCAGAATACAAAATACAAATTACACAAGTGGAACTGTAGCACACAAATGGAAAAAATAAAACACACAAGATAACACTAATAGGATAAGACAAAAAACTAATACTAAAACAGATAAAACAAGAAATAATGAATAGATATACAGAAATAATGAACTCCGCAAATATAAGGAACAATATAGATAACAGTCCTCGCCATCATTGTCAAAGTTACCAAAACTAATAAACTATAACTTCCTCTTTTCCCGTAACGTGTAAGTTAACGTGAAATAATTGATATGTAAATGAACTCATAAGACAACTAGTTAATAAGGCAGAACACAATAACCCAAAACAAATTTTAACGTTAGATTAATCTCTTTATTGCCGTATAACAATGTAACAAATGCACATGTAGACGTTCCAGACAGTAACAATGAACTAACGCCTCATGAACACACTGGAACCACGGTGAAATAACGTCACATCTGAAACACACATTAAAACAATTAGTTCAACAACACACATTAATACAGCATTTGGTTTATGTGTACACATGATCAAAACGATTTACTCCAACTTTGGTTTCGTTCAACTTTGATTTAATTCAACTTTAAACACGATTAAAACAATTTAGTTCAACTTTGAATATCATTCGGTCAAACGACCTTCGGCTAAATAGACATGACATTAACAAAACTGTACGTCATAAACTAACCTACGTCATTAACAAAATCGGACGTTAAAAATATGGATATTAGTAAAACTAACGTAATTAGTAGCATTTGTAAAATGCCAACCTCATTAGGATCATCACTACAGAAATACATCGATTACTACAGATATGTAGAGAGATCATTAACAGAAGAAAAAAGGCACAAAGTGATATGTTCATTACGGACATAAGAGACTTGAAACATAGTGACGGGACAAACGACTCCCATGCAGACACAATCAGTAACAAATTAGAAAATGTCAACCCAATTAACATTTACAACCATTACAAAATGGTAATTACGAAATAGATCTGACACAGATCAAAGAAAATACTGAAGTAGACACTTCAGTACTAATCACTACCAAAACCTATCGTCATACCGTCCCCACCTTGCACCATCCAATTAGACTATCTTACGAAATTGACATCTCACTAACATAAAAGCAAATTAGAAGACCAAGAAGTTGGCACCCACTAGATGGCACCGACTATAATGGCACCATCACTAATCATCAACTTGAAAGCTAATTGCTAGAAAAGAAGTAACAATTTAACAAATAACAAAATGGCAAATAAATGGCACCAACTTGATGGCACCAACAAATCATTAAAGAGACCCTTAAAATTACCAATATCGCAACCAAAGATACTAATTACCAACTAACATAATCATAAACACCAACTAATTATAAGAAGAAAAAATGGTAACAACAAAGCTAAAAGAATCTAAGAAAGTACTCAAAAATCGAAAAAGACCTACCCAAAAGCTAACAAGACCCAGTAATTGGCAACTCAAGAACCAAAAACGAAAAACGGAAGATATGCAAATGTCACAAACATTGTAGAGAACAAGAAACAAGAAAGTTAGAATCACAATTCCATTTTTGTCTTGCACAAACAACTTCTCTCCGAAAATTGAAAAATTCTCTAAAAATCAGCCAAGCTGATAACTCTAAAAAATTCTCATACAATTCAACCCAGTTGACGAATAACTCTAATTTCAATCACAGTTTCAGTAAAAATCTTTGAAAATATTTTCAGATTCCTTTTTATAAATTCTTCAAAAATTTTCTCAATCATTTATAAACCTTCCCTCAATCATCTCTCTGTAAACCAAAACTTCAATAACTATTCCCAGTGAAAGAATATCAATATCTTTCACATTTTTATCAACCATTCACAACACAGTTCTACAATCACAGGTAAACTGAACTACCTTAATTTTATATCAGAAAGATTGATACATCATTACAACTATCATTGTAATGAAACTCCACCTATGTTGTCAGTATCAGAATTTCTAAATTCTCTTAACAAAAACCAACTTATAATAAAAATTGCAATACAAACAGACGAGTTTACAGATATTGAATACCCAACTGGTAGTCATCTACATTTTGACGACGATTACGTTGTACTAACAAACTGCAAAGTTTCACCAAAAAACTTCCTCTTCATCTTTGAAGGTGTAACAAAAACAAAACAAGAAATAAAACTCTTTTGGGGAGAACACCATTTTGATATACTTAAGTATACGTTACCTTGTTCTGAAACAGTAACAGAATTCGAAACATTAAAACAACAGATAACCCAAACAAAGTGTGTTGATTTAAATCAACTAAAAACAGTTTTTATCGCAGTTTGCAAGAAAGAAGCTATATACCTCGTTGATGACAGAACAAAGAAATAACATGATACCTCTCATTGTTATAATATTATACAAATAAAAGTAACAGAAATTTGATAGTGCGGCACCGTTTAGTGTCAGTTACAATAGTAAATAACTGTCACTATTCAGTGTAGCATTGTATCTGATTTACACAGTGAACAAACAGTGAACAAACTAATATAAGTTTCAACCATTGATTTCACAGAGGCACTAGTTGCAATATATATATTATTATCTAAAGTACTATTTTTCTTAACAATCTTCTTAATACCGTGTATAATAGTTGTTTCAACATACCTAGCAGTGGTAACCATTACTGAAGTTATACGTAACCGTAGAGTTATATATGCTAGCCCACCAGTTCAATAAAAAATAAAAACATCACACCACCTAACTCACACCACCTTATGCAGGAATTACACTCAGACATATTTCACATTTGTAAATCAAATATTGATATTATTGAACTCGAAATATTTAAATTCATCAAAATAGCACTAATAATATACTTTTTCATACGAATGTGTTTAAGTTTAGCAGAATATTTTTTTAACCCATAAAAATTGATCCACTTCCAGATATAGAAGAATCTCTCTATTACACATTACATTCACAAAGATTCTACCTACAAATAGGATTTCCCGAAAACTCACCGTTATACGGTAACGTCATAATTTACCAACTACAGTTACATTTTGCAAATAGAGAAATTTGGATATCAAACCTAGGAGCACAAACACATACACCAGAACAAGAATTTATACCACTACTAATATTAGCACCACCATATACACACATACCACAACACGGACCTGAGACCGGCGCATAAAAGCATAAAACAGCAAAAATTGCGTCGTCTAATAATAATAACAGTAACAATAACTTCGAAAGACCACACCATAACGAAGTTACAGATCTAACAAATATACCAACCTCACCAGAAAATGAAGATACTGTAAGTATAGATACTGAAAATCCCTACACAGTACGACGAGAACGGCCGGATAGACGAGAACTTCTTAGAGCAAGACGTAGATCATCTCTATCCTTCCCCACACAAGAATCTACACTAGTTTCTTACGGTTCAACAGACATAGAATCTAATATCATTAGACCAATAGAAACAATAAATTCAGAACCACCAAGTAGAACGGGCACACCCACACTACACAACTTTAGTATAAGCTCACCAAGCGAACACTCAAGTGTAAACACAGATCATACACCAACACCTTCTGAATTACGAGCAAACCCTTTCCTACCCCCAACGTTTCAACAAAGACAAGATTTTAACTTTGTGCAAGAACATTTCCGTGTACAACCATTGCAATCACCCAACAGTTCACTTTGGTCAGCAACATCCCCCCAATCAGCTAGTACAAGCACAACACCATTACGAACAAACCAGACATCATCCAACACATCTATAAGTATACCCAGAGTTGACATCCCGAACTCCCTAAAACCACCTAGAAACACAGCGCTATCTCCAGCATCATTCATACCCGAAATTAGATTACCATCCAGCCATCCCAGAAGAACTAGATCAACCCCCATGCTCAATCCTAACCCCCCAACCAAGAGCAGAACCAATGAACATACATATTTATTCCCATTAGAGCATAAAACTTGGAACCCACCTCCTCCTTTATACGGACCTACAAATCTTGGAGATACACTTACAAATTGGGCAAGAAATAGACTTATTAACACACTCAATCTCACAGCACGACAACGCAATACAGCACTAGAGGTTCTAGCAACACCATCTCTCGAATTGAAATTTAACACTACAATCAAATATAACACTATATTTAACCACCCATTTCATGCAACAACACCTTCAATTGTAACAACCACAACACCAGCACCCTTCATTTGTATAGACTTCGTATATAAATTTGACAGATATACAAAACAAACACTTGGATTCGCCACATTCTATAATCCACATACAGGTTTGACATACACATGTCGCTTCAACTAAAAGCAATTATATGTATATTATTATTATTAATATTCTATATATGTATGAAAATAGAAACAAAACTTCAACTTGAACAAAGACTTAAAGACAACGCAAAACACAGAATAAAAGACCTAATTAACGAACGAATGAATATACACATTGAACAACTTAAACAGAAAAACAGAACACGAAATGGAACAAACACCTTCACAAACAAGTTCAAACACATTAATAAATATAAACATTATATTAATATCGACAATATAACAAATATAAACGATACAGATTATGAAGCAATGTGGGAAACAGCTATAGACCAATGGACAAGAAACTGGAATTTCTACACAGAAAGACTAACAGATAGCATTCTAAATAAATTTAACTTGAATACAAAACGACAGAAACGACAAACAAATATAGACTTTATTGAATTAACAGGACAGAACATTAATGGTTCCGCAACAGGACCACAGGATATATTCATAGAGCATTACGACTGTGATGCAGAAGAAATTACAAACGTAAAATACTACGAACTAAATAAAATCAGCACATGTAAATTCAAGCCACTAGATCTTGACATGACAAAGACAGAAGTACAACTTTTATCAAAAGCACAAGCAGTAGAAATCAAAGCATACGCAGTTGCAGGAACAATCAAAGAACGTATAGAATGGTGTTCACAACACACCAACTACATAAGAGCAAATAGACCTAGCCATTACGTTTCCGACGCACAACGAACAAAAATATTAGATGCAGACGAAGTTCGTAACGAACTCGCTAGAATAAACTTACTAAAGAACACACAATATAAACCTACAAGATACAATATATCATTCAACTTTATTGCAAATCCACCATTACAGAAAAAGATTGAAGATCTGCAAGGCAGAATACAATTCGATATGAACATTCCACTAGTACCACCATACGGACGAATTGTATACGATTACACAAACCCACTTTGGATACCTAGCGCAATTAAAAACGCACAGTCCAACTGTATGAAAGGACCACGTAAACAGAACAGAATAGACATCTTAGATTGGACACTCGAAATACGAGAAGTCTCACTAATATTAAATTTAGATACCGAAGAAATATCATACATGGAAACAAAATTACCATGCGATCTCCGCAAGGGAGAATGTTTACCCACACCACTAACAAAAGCAACAATTGTGTGGGAACCACAGACACACTGTCAACTATTCGAACTAATACGATTTGACGCATATATGGTAAAATATCAAGATAGATATTGGATAGAAAGAAATGCAGAATGGACCACAGTCCAACAACCAGACACCACAAAGAAAATAAAATTAAATCAAACAGACACAATAGCAACACGATTCGAAGTATACCCACTAGTCGAACGTGAATGCGGTTCACCACAACCACTACACAAAACAGAATACGACGATATATACATAATATATGAATATGGATTTGACATGCACACAGGACAAAAAGTAACAAAGAAAAAAGACAAATTTGACGATGAAAAATTTATTAAAATAAAACCAGAACAAATAATATCGGAACGTACACGATACGAAGACAAAGAAAACCAACAATACTATTATGGTTTTGTAAACGAAGAAACTCACCTTAATATGAAAATGGACCTATATATGAGTAACATTTATTCTAGAATTAGCTTACAAGCAATAGAATTCTATTCACAAATTTGCGAACAAACTCGAAACCTCAGACAATTAACATTGACTCAAGTACAAAAGAACACTCCACTCTTAGGATACATTCTTACTGGAGACAGATCCATTTTTGTGAAACAAGAAGGCGTAAACGTCATGAAAATGTATAAATGTGCGAAGAAATCATCACCTCTTTATGTACCACAAACACGCGAATGTTACGATAAAATTCCTATTCTATACAAGAACAGAGTACAATATGTACACCAACTAACAAGACAGACATACTTATGGGCAAAAACAGTACCCTGTTCACACAGTAACTTTGATCAACTCATCTCAATAGACACTGAAGGAACAGCACGATATAGAGTAACACCCTACCCAGTAAAAGTAGAAACGATATTGAACACTATATCACCCGAGGAAATAGTTTTAGATAACATGTTTAGTAAAGCAAGTTTAATAGAAAGTGGCATTTATAGTAAGGAACAACTAATACAAGAACGCAAAAGAGATCTACTCCACGAATATATGAGAGATCGTGAAAAACCACTACAAGAAGCTACATCAGCAAATGCACAAAAATTATTAGAACTCGAACAACTTGGACTTTTACAAACATACAAAAATTATGAACAATCCTTAAAATGGTTAAAAGATCTTAACATAAATGGATATAACTTCCAAATAGATCAACCAAGCGTAAACTGGAAAGAAATTTTTGATGGAGAATGGCTCAAAGACCAAATATTATCAAATATTATCCCGAATAGATTCAAGAAGTAATACATGTTCATCTCAATTACAAAATCCAACATGGCCAAGAAAGCCACAAAAAGTCTACTACCCTCAATTTCTCCATGGAATTCCATAACAAAAAAAATTCAAACACAGGAGTTAACCAGGAAATCTACGCGATTGAAACCAAACGATTTCTAAATATAAACGGAACAAAATACATTATTTTTCTTTTTCCCACCGGAAGGGATACTACGTAATAACAAAGAACATTTACATAGAGAAAAATAATAAACACTTTAACAGCTAACACATACAAATCAGGTAAGTCAGGTAAGTCACTGGACAACAGGAACACCACATCCATCAACACTGGAGCGGCACAGAAGGATCTTCACCCACTGGAAGTGTGGTGGTGGAATAGATACTTTTGTGGTTGTTGATGTTCATCCTTGCTATGTGGGCAACCTGTGTCCAGGGATCTATTATCTGAAAACCACGACTACAAAGCAACACCTTCAACCAAAAAAGAAGAAAAACCTTTCAGAGAGAATGAAGAGAAATTAATTCGTTTTGATATACAGTAAAGAAGACTTTCAAAAAACAAAAACTCTAAAACCCGGAAAGATGGAGTCAGTGTTGACTTCCAACAAAAGGATTCATAAACTTGTTCTATTTAATAAATAAATACTAAAATACTCAACCCTGATTGGTTGAAATTATGGAAATACCTTTCCCTGAAATGTTTATTTGTTATTCCCAGAGACAACAAGACAACTCTACCCTTTAGTCGGTACCAGTCAGACCTGATATAATAATAAAGTATATTTCTCTCTCTCTACTCCGCTCTTGTTTTGTATTGAGATATACGTTAGACTTTAGCATTGCGGCCGGTGCACTGTCTACTGAAGCTCAGATAGAAGAGTAACAGACTAGAGGAATAGAACTTTAGTTAGTCAGGTAAGCCTTAAGATATACTATATTCTTGAGACTCCATAAGACAGAGTTAGAGTAACCTCCCTAGGTAACCCTACCTCAGCACACGTCTTAGTAGTTAGTTGTTAGTACTTAGTAGTTAGTAGTTAGTAGTTAGTTTTTAGTAGTTAGTAGTTAGTAGTTTTTAGTTAGTAGTTAGCTGTTAGTAGTTAGTAGTTAGTAACTAGTAGTTAGTTTTAAGTATTTAGTAGTTAGTAGTTAGTAACTAGTAGTTAGTAGTTAGTTTTTATTTGTTAGTAAAAAGCAGCTAGTAGATAGTACTCAATCGTTAGTAGTAATTAGTTAGTAGTTATTAGTTAGTTATTAGTATTTAGTAGATAGTAGTTAGTAGTTAGCAGTTAGTAGTTAGTAGTTAGTAGTTAGTAGTTAGTAGTTAGTAGTTAGTAGTTAGTAGTTAGTAATTAGTAGTTAGTAGTTAGTAGTTAGTAGTTAGTTGTTAGTACTTAGTAGTTAGTAGTTAGTATTTAGTAGTTAGTAGTTAGCAGTTAGTAGATAGTGCTCAATAATTAGTAGTTAGTAGTTATTAGATAGTAGTTAGTATTTAGCAATTAGTAGTAAGTAGTTAGTAGTTAATAGTTAGCTATTAGTAGTTAGTAGTTATTAGTTAGTAGTTGGTAGTTAGTTGTTAGTAGTTAGTAGTTATTAGTTATTAGTTAGTAAGTAGTTATTAACTAGTATTTAGTATTTAGTAGTGAGTAGTTAGCAGTTAGTAGATAGTACTCAATAATTAGTAGTTAGTAAGTAGTTATTAGTAGTTAGTAGATAGTACTCAATAATTAGTAGTTAGTAAGTAGTTATTAGTAGTTAGTAGATAGTAGTTAGTAGTTAGTAGTTAGTAGTTAGTAGTTAGTAGTTAGTAGTTAGTAATTAGTAGTTAGCAGTTAGTAGTTAGTAGTTAGTTGTTAGTACTTAGTAGTTAGTAGTTAGTATTTAGTAGTTAGTAGTTAGCAGTTAGTAGATAGTGCTCAATAATTAGTAGTTAGTAGTTATTAGATAGTAGTTATTATTTAGCAATTAGTAGTAAGTAGTTAGTAGTTAATAGTTAGCTATTAGTAGTTAGTAGTTATTAGTTAGTAGTTGGTAGTTAGTTGTTAGTAGTTAGTAGTTATTAGTTAGTAGTTAGTAAGTAGTTATTAACTAGTATTTAGTATTTAGTAGTGAGTAGTTAGCAGTTAGTAGATAGTACTCAATAATTAGTAGTTAGTAAGTAGTTATTAGTAGTTAGTAGATAGTAGTTAGTAGTTAGCAGTTAGTAGTTAGTAGTTAGTAGTTAGTAGTTAGTTGTTAGTACTTAGTAGTTAGTAGTTAGTATTTAGTATTTAGTAGTTAGCAGTTAGTAGATAGTGCTCAATAGTTAGTAGTTAGTAGTTATTAGATAGTAGTTAGTAGTTAGTTTTTAGTAGTTAGTAGTTAGTAGTTTTTAGTTAGTAGTTAGCTGTTAGTAGTTAGTAGTTAGAAAGTAGTTAGTAACTAGTAGTTAGTTTTAAGTATTTAGTAGTTAGTAGTTAGTAACTAGTAGTTAGTAGTTAGTTTTTATTTGTTAGTAGTAAGCAGCTAGTAGATAGTACTCAATCGTTAGTAGTAATTAGTTAGTAGTTATTAGTTAGTAGTTAGTTGTTAGTAGTTAGCAGTTAGTAGTACGTAGTTAGTAGTTAGTAGTTAGCATTTAGAAGTTAGTAGTTATTAGTTAGTAGTTAGTATTTAGCAGTTAGTAGTAAGTAGTTAGTATTTAGTAGATAGCTATTAGTAGTTAGTAGTTAATAGTTAGTAGTTGGTATTTAGTTGTTAGTAGTTAGTAGTTATTAGTTAGTAGTTAGTAAGTAGTTAGTAACTAGTATTTAGTATTTAGTAGTTAGTAGTTATCAGTTAGTAGATAGTACTCAATAATTAGTAGTTAGTAGTTATTAGTTAGTAGTTAGTATTTAGCTGTTAGTAGTAAGTAGTTAGTAGTTAATAGTTAGCTATTAGTAGTTAGTAGTTATTAGTTAGTAGTTGGTAGTTAGTTCTTAGTAGTTAGTAGCTATTAGTTAGTAGTTAGTAAGTAGTTAGTAACTAGTATTTATTATTAAGTAGTGAGTAGTTAGCAGTTAGTAGATAGTACTCAATAATTAGTAGTTAGTAGTTGGTAGTTATTAGTGAGTAGTTAGTTATTAGTAGTTAGTAGATAGTAGTTAGTAGTTAGCTGTTAGTAGTTAGTAGTTAGTAGTTAGTAGTTAGTAGTTAGCAGTTAGTAGTGAGTAGTTAGTAGTTAGTAGTTGGTAGTTAGTTGTTAGTACTTAGTAGTTAGTAGTTAGTATTTAGTAGTTAGTAGTTAGTAACTAGTTCTTAGTAGTCAGCAGCTAGTAGATAGTACTCAATCGTTAGTAGTAATTAGTTAGTAGATATTAGTTAGTAGATAGTTGTTAATAGTTAGCAGTTAGTAGTACGTAGTTAGTAGTTAGTAGTTAGCATTTAGAAAGTAGTAGTTAGTAATTAGTAGTTAGTAGATGGTAGTTAGTAGTTAGCAGTTAGTAGTTAGTAGTTAGTAGTTGGTAGTTAGTTTTTAGTACTTAGTAGTTAGTAGTTAGTATTTAGTAGTTAGTAGTTAGCATTTAGTAGATAGTGCTCAATAGTTAGTAGTTTGTAGTTATTAGATAGTAGTTAGCAGTTAGTTTTTAGTAGTTAGTAGTTATTAGTTTTTAGCTAGTAGTTAGCTGTTAGTAGTAAGTAGTTAGTAGTTAGTAGTTAGTAGTTAGTAGTTAGAAAGTAGTGAGTAACTAGTAGTTAGTTTCAAGTATTTAGTAGTTAGTAGTTAGTATTTAGTAGTTAGTAGTTAGTAACTAGTAGTTAGTAGTTATTTTTTAGTTGTTAGTAGTAAGCAGCTTGTAGATAGTACTCAATCGTTAGTAGTAATTAGTTAGTAGATATTAGTTAGTAGTTAGTTGTTAATAGTTAGCAGTTAGTAGTACGTAGTTAGTAGTTGGTAGTTAGCATTTAGAAGTTAGTAGTTATTAGTTAGTAGTTAGTATTTAACAGTTAGTATTAAGTAGTTAGTAGTTAGTAGTTAGCTATTAATAGTTAGTAGTTATTAGTTAGTAGTTTGTAGTTGGTTGTTAGTAGTTAGTAGTTATTAGTTAGTAGTTAGTAAGTAGTTAGTAACTAGTATTTAGTATTTAGTAGTTAGTAGTTAGCAGTTAGTAGATAGTACTCAATAATTAGTAGTTAGTAATTAGAAGTTATTAGCTAGTAGTTAGTAATTAGTAGTTAGTAGATAGTAGCTAGTAGTTAGCAGTTAGTAGTTAGTAGTTAGTAGTTGGTAGTTAGTTTTTAGTACTTAGTAGTTAGTAGTTAGTATTTAGTAGTTAGTAGTTAGCATTTAGTAGATAGTGCTCAATAGTTAGTAGTTTGTAGTTATTAGATAGTAGTTAGTAGTTAGTTTTTAGTAGTTAGTAGTTAGCAGTTTTTAGATAGTAGTTAGCTGTTAGTAGTAAGTAGTTAGTAGTTAGTAGTTAGTAGTTAGAAAGTAGTGAGTAACTAGTAGTTAGTTTTAAGTATTTAGTAGTTAGTAGTTAGTATTTAGTAGTTAGTAGTTAGTAACTAGTAGTTAGTAGTTATTTTTTAGTTGTTAGTAGTAAGCAGCTAGTAGATAGTACTCAATCGTTAGTGGTAATTAGTTAGTAGTTATTAGTTAGTAGTTAATTGTTAGTAGTTAGCAGTTAGCATTTAGAAGTTAGTAGTTAGTAGTTAGTAATTAGTATTCAGTAGTTAGTAGTTAGCAGTTAGCTGTTAGTAGTAAGTAGTTAATAGTTAGTATTTTTTAGTTAGTAGTTAGTAGTTAGTACTTAGCCATTAGTAGTTACTAGTTAGTAGTTAGTACTTAGTAGTTAGCTGTTTATATTTAGCAGTTAGAATTAGTAGCTGGTAGCTAGTAGTTATTAGTTAGTAGTTAGTAGCTAGTAGTTAGTAGTTAGTAGTTAGTAGTTAGTAGATAGTAGTTAGTAGTTAGTAGTTAGTAGTTAGTAGTTAGAAGTCAGTAGTTGGTAGTTAATAGTTAGTAGTTAGTAGTTAGTAGTTATTAGTTAGTAGTTAGTAATTAGCAGTTAGTAGATAGTAGTTAGTAGTTAGCAGTTAGTAGTTAGTAGTTAGTAGTTAGTAGTTAGTAGTTAGTAGTTAGTAGTTAGTAGTTGGTAGTTAGCAGTTAGTGGATAGTGCTCAATAGTTAGCAGTTAGTAGTTAATTGATAGTAGTAGTTAGTAGTTAGTTTTTAGTAGTTAGTAGTTAGTAGTTTTTAGTTAGTAGTTAGTTGTTAGTGGTAAGTAGTTAGTAGTTAGTAGTTAGTCTTTAGTAGTTAGTAGTTTGTAGCTAGTAGTTAATAGTTAGTATTTAGTTGTTAGTAGTTAGCAGCTAGTAGATGGTACTCAATCGTTAGTAGTAATTAGTTAGTAGTTATTAGTTAGTAGTTAGTAGTTAGTAATTAGCAGTTAGTAGTACGTAGTTAGTTGTTAGTAGTTAGCATTTAGAAGTTAGTAGTTAGTAGTTAGTTTTCAGTAGTTAGTAGTTAGCAGTTACCTGTTAGTAGTACGTAGTTAATAGTTAGTATTTTTTAGTTAGTAGTTAGTAGTTAGTACTTAGCAGTTAGTAGTTAGTACTTAGTAGTTAGCCGTTAATAGTTAGCAGTTAGCAGTTAGTAGTTAGTAGTTAGTAGTTAGTAGTTAGTAGTTAGTAGTTTGTTGTTAGTAGTTAGTAGTTAGTAGTTAGCAGTCAGTAGTTAGTAGTTAGTAGTCAGTAGTTAGTAGTTAGTAGTGAGTAGTTAATATCTAGTATTTAGTAGTTAGTAGTTAGCAGTTAGTAGATAGTGCTCAATAGTTAGTAGTTATTAGATAGTAGTTAGTATTTAGATTTGAGTAGTTAGTGTTTAGTAGTTTTTAGTTAGTAGTTAGCTGTTAGTAGTAAATAGTTAGTAGTGAGTAATTAATATTTAGTAGTTAGAAAGTAGTTAGTAACTAGTAGTTAGTTTTAAGTAGTTAGTAGTTAGTATTCAGTAGCTAGTAGTTAGTAGTTAGTAGTTACTAGTTAGTAGATAGTAGTTAATGGTTAGTAGTTAGTAGTTTGTAGTTAGTAGTTAATAGTTAGTAGTTACTAGTTAGTAATTAGTAGTTAGTAGTTAGTAGTTAGTAGTTAGTAGTTAGTACTTAGTAGTTAGCTGTTAGTAGTAAGTAGTTAATAGTTAGTATTTAGTAGTTGGTAGTTAGTTGTTAGTAGTTAGTAGTTGGTAGTTATTAGTTAATCGTTTGTAAGTAGTTAGTAACTAGTATTTAGTAAATAGTAGTTAGCAGTTAGTAGATAGTGCTCAATAGTTAGTAGATAGTAGTTATTAGATAGTAGTTAGTCGTTAGTTTTGAGTAGTTAGTATTTAGTAGTTTTTAGTTAGTAGTTAGCTGTTAGTAGTAAGTAGTTAGTAGTGAGTAGTTAGTAATTAGTTGTTAGAAAGTATTTAGTAACTATTAGTTAGTTTTAAGTAGTTAGTAGTTAGTATTTAGTAGTTAGTAGTTAGTAGTTAGTAGTTATTAGTTAGTAGTTAGTAGTTAGTAGTTAGTAGATAGTAGTTACTAGTTAGTAGTTAGTAGTTAGTAGTAAGTGCTTAGTAGTTAGCTGTTAGTAGTAAGTAGTTAATAGTTAGTATTTAGTAGTTGGTAGTTAGTTGTTAGTAGTTAGTAGTTATTAGTTAATCGTTTGTAAGTAGTTAGTAACTAGTATTTAGTAAATAGTAGTTAGTAGTTAGCAGTTAGTAGATAGTACTCAATAATAAGTAGTTAGTAGTTAGTATTTAGCAGTTAGTAGTAAGTAGTTAGTAGTTAGTAGTTAGCTATAAGTAGTTAGTAGTTAGTAGTTAGTATTTAGTAGATAGTAGTTAGTAGTTGGTAATAAGTTGTTAGTAGTTAGTAGTTAGCAGTTAGTAGATAGTGCCCAACAGTTAGTAGTTAGTAGTTATTAGATAGTAGTTAGCAGTTAGCTTCTAGTAGTTAGTAGTTAGTAGTTTTCAGTTCGCAGTTTGATGTTAGTAGTAAGTAAGTAGTAGTTAGTAGTTAGTATTTAGTAGTTAGTAGATAGAGAGTAGTTTGTATCTAGTAGTTAGTTTTAAGTAATTAGTAGTTAGTTGTTAGTGTTTAGTAGTCAGTAGTTAGTAGCTAGTAGTTAGCAGTTAGTTTTTAGTTGTTAGCAGTAAGCAGCTAGTAGATAGTACTCATTCGTTAGTAGTAATTAGTTAGTAGTTATTAGTTAGTAGTTAGTAGTTATTAGTTAGCAGTTAGTAGTACGTAGTTAGTAGTTAGTAGTTAGCATTTAGAAGTTAGTAGTTAGTAGTTAGTAGTTAGTAGTTAGTAGTTAGTATTCAGTGGTTAGTAGTTAGTAGTTAGCAGTTAGCTGTTAGTAGTAAGTAGTTAATAATTAGTATTTTTTAGTTAGTAGTTAGTAGTTAGTACTTGACAGTTAGTAGTTACTAGTTAGTAGTTAGTACTTAGTAGTTAGCTGTTAATAGTTAGCAGTTAGCAGTTAGTAGTTATTAGATAGTAGTTAGTAGTTAGTAGTTAGTAGTTAGTAGTCAGTAGTTTGTAGATTGTAGTTAGTGGTTAATAGTTTGTAGTTAGTAGTTAGTAGTTAGTAGTTAGTAGTTTAGTAGTTGGTAGTTAATAGTTAGTAGTTATTACTTATTAGTTAGTAGTTAGTAGTTAGTAGTTAGTAGTTTGTAGTTAGTAGTTAGTACTTAGTTTTAGCTGTTAGTAGTAAGTATTTAATATTTAGTAGTTAGTAACTAGTAGTTAGTTTTTACTAGTTAGTAGATAGCAGTTAGTAGATAGTACTCAATAGTTAGTAGTTATTAGTTAGTAGTTATTAGTTAGTAGTTAGTAGTTAGTAGGTAGCAGTTAGTAGTTAGTAGTTAGTAGTTAGTATTTAGTAGTTAAAAGTTAGTTCTTAGTAGTTAGTAGTTAGTAGTTAGGAGTCATTAGATAGTAGTTAGTAGTTAGTAGTTAGTAGTTAGTAGTTAGTAGTTAGCAGTTAGTAGTTAGTAGTTAGTATTTAGTAGTTAGTAGATATTAGTTACTAGTTAGTAGTTAGTAGTTAATAGTAAGTACTTAGTAGTTAGCTGTTAGTAGTAAGTACTTAATAGTTAGTATTTAGTAGTTGGTAGTTAGTTGTTAGTAGTTAGTAGTTATTAGTTAATTGTTTGTAAGTAGTTAGTAACTAGTATTTAGTAAATAGTAGTTAGTAGTTAGCAGTTAGTAGATAGTACTCAATAATAAGTAGTTAGTAGTTAGTATTTAGCAGTTAGTAGTAAGTAAATAGTAGTTAGTAGTTAGCTATAAGTAGTTAGTAGTTAGTAGTTAGTATTTAGTAGATAGTAGTTAGTAGTTGGTAGTACGTTGTTAGTAGTTAGTAGTTAGCAGTTAGTAGATAGTGCTCAACAGTTGGTAGTTAGTAGTTATTAGAGAGTAGTTAGCAGTTAGTTTCTAGTAGTTAGAAGTTAGTAGTTTTCAGTTCGTAGTTAGCTATTAGTAGTATGTAGTTAGTAGTTAGTAGTTAGTATTTAGTAGTTAGTAGATAGAGAGTAGTTAGTATCTAGTAGTTAGTTTTAAGTAATTAGTTGATAGTTGTTAGTGTTTAGTAGTCAGTAGTTAGTAGCTAGTAGTTAGCAGTTAGTTTTTAGTTGTTAGTAGTAAGTAGCTAGTAGATAGTACTCATTCGTTAGTAATAATTAGTTAGTATTTATTAGTTAGTAGTTAGTAGTTATTAGTTAGCAGTTAGTAGTACGTAGTTAGTAGTTAGTAGTTAGCATTTAGAAGTTAGTAGTTAGTAGTTAGTAGTTAGTAGTTAGTATTCAGTGGTTAGTAGTTAGTAGTTAGCAGTTAGCTGTTAGTAGTAAGTAGTTAATAATCAGTATTTTTTAGTTAGTAGTTAGTAGTTAGCTGTTAATAGTTAGCAGTTAGCAGTTAGTAGTTATTAGATAGTAGTTAGTAGTTCGTAGTTAGTGGTTAGTAGTTTGTAGATTGTAGTTAGTGGTTAATAGTTTGTAGTTAGTAGTTAGTAGTTAGTAGTTAGTAGTCAGTAGTTGGTAGTTAATAGTTAGTAGTTAGTACTTATTAGTTTGTAGTTAGTAGTTAGTAGTTAGTAGTTTGTAGTTAGTAGTTAGTACTTAGTATTAGCTGTTAGTAGTAAGTATTTAATAGTTAGTAGTTAGTAACTAGTAGTTAGTTTTTACCAGTTAGTAGATAGCAGTTAGTAGATAGTACTCAATAGTTAGTAGTTATTAGTTAGTAGTTATTAGTTAGTAGTTAGTAGTTAGTAGGTAGCAGTTAGTAGTTAGTAGTTAGTAGTTAGTAGTTAGTATTTAGTAGTTAAAAGTTAGCTCTTAGTAGTTAGTAGTTAGTAGTTAGGAGTCAGTAGATAGTAGTTAGTAGTTAGTAGTTAGTAGTTAGTAGTTAGTAGTTAGTAGTTAGCAGTTAGTAGTTAGTAGTTAGTATTTAGTAGTTAGTAGTTGGTAGTTAGTTGTTAAAAGTTAGTAGTTATTAGTTAATCGTTTGTAAGTAGTTAGTAGTTAGTAGTTTGTAGATTGTAGTTAGTGGTTAGTAGTTTGCAGTTAGTAGTTAGTACTTAGTAGTTAGTAGTTAGTAGTTAGTAGTTAGTAGTTAGTGGTTAGTAGTTAGTATTCAGTAGTTAATAGTTAGTAGTTAGCAGTTAGCTGTTAGTAGTAAGTAGTTAATAGTTAGTATTTTTTAGTTAGTAGTTAGTAGTTAGTACTTAGCAGTTAGTAGCTACTAGTTAGTAGTTAGTACTTAGTAGTTAGCTGTTAATAGTTAGCAGCTAGCAGTTAGTAGTTATTAGTTAGTAGTTAGTAGTTAGTAGTTAGTAGTTTGTAGATTGTAGTTAGTGGTTAGTAGTTTGCAGTTAGTAGTTAGTACTTAGTAGTTAGTAGTCAGTAGTTGGTAGTTAATGGTTAGTAGTTATTAGTTAGTAGTTAGTAGTTAGTAGGTAGCAGTTAGTAGTTAGTAGTTAGTAGTTAGTATTTAGTAGTTAAAAGTTAGTTCTTAGTAGTTAGTTGTTAGTAGTTAGTAGTCAGTAGATAGTAGTTAGTAGTTAGTAGTTACTAGTTAGTAGTGAGTAGTTAGTAGTTAGTAATTAGTAGTTAGTAGTTAGTAGTTAGTAGTTAGTAGTTAGTAGTTAGTAGTTAGTAGTTAGTAGTTAGCAGTTAGTAGTTAGTAGTTAGTAGTTAGTAGTCAGTAGTTGGTAGTTAATAGTTAGTAGTTAGTAGTTAGTAGTTAGTAGTTAGTAGTTAGTAGTTAGTAGTTAGTACTTAATAGTTAGCTGTTTGTAGTAAGTGTTTAATAGTTAGTAGTTGGTAAGTAGTTAGTAACTAGTAACTAGTTAGTTTTTACCAGTTAGTAGATAGCAGTTAGTAGATAGTTCTCAATAGTTAGTAGTTATTAGTTAGTAGTTATTAGTTAGTAGCTGGTAGTTAGTAGGCAGCAGTTAGTAGTTAGTAGTTAGTATTTAGTATTTAAAAGTTAGTTCTTAGTAGTTAGTAGTTAGTAGTTAGTAGTCAGTAGATAGTAGTTAGTAGTTAGTAGTTAGTAGTTAGTAGTTAGTAGTTAGTAGTTAGTAGTTAGTAGTTAGTAGTTAGTAGTTAGTAGTTAGTAGTTAGTAGTTAGCAGTTAGTAGTTAGTAGTTAGTAGTTAGCAGTTAGTAGTTAGTTGTTAGTAGTTAGTAGTCAGTAGTTGGTAGTTAATAGTTAGTAGTTAGTAGTTAGTAGTTAGTAGTTAGTAGTTAGTAGTTAGTAGTTAGTAGTTAGTAGTTAGGTTTTTATAGTTAGCTGTTAGTAGTAAGTATTTAATAGTTAGTAGTTGGTAAGTGGTTAGTTTTTACCAGTTAGTAGATAGCAGTTAGTAGATAGTACTCAATAGTTAGTAGTTATTAGTTAGTAGTTATTAGTTAGTAGTTAGTAGTTAGTAGGTAGCAGTTAGTAGTTAGTAGTTAGTAGTTAGTATTTAGTAGTTAAAAGTTAGTTCTTAGTAGTTAGTAGTTAGTAGTTAGTAGTCAGTAGATAGTAGTTAGTAGATAGTAGTTAGTAGTTAGTAGTTAGCAGTTAGTAGTTAGTAGTTAGTAGTTAGTAGTTAGCAGTTAGTAGTTAGTAGTTAGTAGTTAGAAGTTAGTAGTTAGTAGTTAGTAGTTAGTAGTTAGTAGTTAGTATTCAGTAGTTAGTAGTTAGTAGTTAGCAGTTAGCTGTTAGTAGTAAGTAGTTAATAGTTAGTATTTTTTAGTTAGTAGTTAGTAGTTAGTACTTAGCAGTTAGTAGTTACTAGTTAGTAGTTAGTACTTAGTAGTTAGCTGTCAATAGTTAGCAGTTAGCAGTTAGTAGTTATTAGTTAGTAGTTAGTAGTTAGTAGTTAGTAGTTAGTAGTTAGTAGTTAGTAGTTTGTAGTTCGTAGTTAGTGGTTAGTAGTTTGTAGTTTGTAGTTAGTAGTTAGTAGTTAGTAGTTAGTAGTTAGTAGTTAGCAGTTAGTAGTTAGTAGTTAGTAGTTAGTTTTTTATAGTTAGCTGTTAGTAGTAAGTATTTAATAGTTAGTAGTTGGTAAGTAGTTAGTTTTTACCAGTTAGTAGATAGCAGTTAGTAGATAGTACTCAATAGTTAGTAGTTATTAGTTAGTAGTTATTAGTTAGTAGTTAGTAGTTAGTAGTTAGTAGGTAGCAGTTAGTAGTTAGTAGTTAGTAGTTAGTAGTTAGTATTTAGTAGTTAAAAGTTAGTTCTTAGTAGTTAGTAGTTAGTAGTTAGGAGTCAGTAGATAGTAGTTAGTAGTTAGTAGTTAGTAGTTAGTAGTTAGTAGTTAGCAGTTAGTAGTTAGTAGTTAGTAGTTAGTAGTTAGTAGTTAGTAGTTAGTAGTTAGTAGTTAGTAGTTAGTTGTTAAAAGTTAATAGTTATTAGTTAATCGTTTGTAAGTAGTTAGTAACTATTAGTTAGTTTTAAGTAGTTAGTAGTTAGTATTTAGTAGTTAGTAGTTAGTAGTTATTAGTTAGTGGTTAGTAGTTAGTATTCAGTAGTTAATAGTTAGCAGTTAGCAATTAGCTGTTAGTATTAAGTAGTTAATAGTTAGTATTTAGTAGTTAAAAGTTAGTTCTTAGTAGTTAGTAGTTAGTAGTTAGGAGTCAGTAGATAGTAGTTAGTAGTTAGTAGTTAGTAGTTAGTAGTTAGTAGTTAGTAGTTAGTAGTTAGCAGTTAGTAGTTAGTAGTTAGTAGTTAGTAGTTAGTAGTTAGTAGTTGGTAGTTAGTTGTTAAAAGTTAGTAGTTATTAGTTCATCGTTTGCAAGTAGTTAGTAACTATTGGTTAGTTTTAAGTAGTTAGTAGTTAGTAGTTAGTAGTTAGTAGTTAGTACTTAGCAGTTAGTAGTTACTAGTTAGTAGTTAGTACTTAGTAGTTAGCTGTTAATAGTTAGCAGTTAGCAGTTAGTAGTTATTAGTTAGTAGTTAGTAGTTAGTAGTTTGTAGATTGTAGTTAGTGGTTAGCAGTCTGCAGTTAGTAGTTAGCAGTTAGTAGTTTGTAGTCAGTAGTTGGTAGTTAATGGTTAGTAGTTATTAGTTAGTAGTTAGTAGCTAGTAGGTAGCAGTTAGTAGTTAGTAGTTAGTAGTAGTAGTTAATAGTTAGTATTTAGTAGTTAAAAGTTAGTTCTTATTAGTAAGTTGTTAGTAGTTAGTAGTCAGTAGATAGTAGTTAGTAGTTAGTAGTTACTAGTTAGTAGTTAGTAGTTAGTAGTTAGTAGTTAGTAGTTAGTAGTTAGTAGTTAGTAGTTAGTAGTTAGTAGTTAGCAGTTAGTAGTTAGTAGTTAGTAGTTAGTAGTCAGTAGTTGGTAGTTATTAGTTAGTAGTTATTAGTTAGTAGTTAGTAGTTAGTAGTCAGCAGTTAGTAGTTAGTATTTAGTAGTTAAAAGTTAGTTCTTAGTAGTTAGTAGTTAGTAGTTAGTAGTCAGTAGATAGTAATTAGTAGTTAGTAGTTAGTAGTTAGTAGTTAGTAGTTAGCAGTTAGTAGTTAGTAGTTAGTAGTTAGCAGTTAGTAGTTAGTAGTTAGTAGTTAGTAGTCAGTAGTTGGTAGTTAATAGTTAGTAGTTAGTAGTTAGTAGTTAGTAGTTAGTAGTTAGTTTTTGCCAGTTAGTAGGTAGCAGTTAGTAGATAGTAGTTAGTAGTTAGTATTTAGTAGTTAGTAGTTAGTTGTTAAAAGTTAATAGTTATTAGTTAATCGTTTGTAAGTAGTTAGTAACTATTAGTTAGTTTTAAGTAGTTAGTAGTTAGTATTTAGTAGTTAGTAGTTAGTAGTTATTAGTTAGTGGTTAGTAGTTAGGATTCAGTAGTTAATAGTTAGCAGTTAGCAATTAGCTGTTAGTAGTAAGTAGTTAATAGTTAGTATTTAGTAGTTAAAAGTTAGTTCTTAGTAGTTAGTAGTTAGTAGTTAGGAGTCAGTAGACAGTAGTTAGTAGTTAGTAGTTAGTAGTTAGTAGTTAGTAGTTAGTAGTTAGTAGTTAGCAGTTAGTAGTTAGTAGTTAGTAGTTAGTAGTTAGTAGTTAGTAGTTGGTAGTTAGTTGTTAAAAGTTAGTAGTTATTAGTTCATCGTTTGCAAGTAGTTAGTAACTATTGGTTAGTTTTAAGTAGTTAGTAGTTAGTAGTTAGTAGTTAGTAGTTAGTACTTAGCAGTTAGTAGTTACTAGTTAGTAGTTAGTACTTAGTAGTTAGCTGTTAATAGTTAGCAGTTAGCAGTTAGTAGTTATTAGTTAGTAGTTAGTAGTTAGTAGTTTGTAGATTGTAGTTAGTGGTTAGCAGTCTGCAGTTAGTAGTTAGCAGTTAGTAGTTTGTAGTCAGTAGTTGGTAGTTAATGGTTAGTAGTTATTAGTTAGTAGTTAGTAGCTAGTAGGTAGCAGTTAGTAGTTAGTAGTTAGTAGTAGTAGTTAATAGTTAGTATTTAGTAGTTAAAAGTTAGTTCTTAGTAGTTAGTTGTTAGTAGTTAGTAGTCAGTAGATAGTAGTTAGTAGTTAGTAGTTACTAGTTAGTAGTTAGTAGTTAGTAGTTAGTAGTTAGTAGTTAGTAGTTAGTAGTTAGTAGTTAGTAGTTAGTAGTTAGTAGTTAGCAGTTAGTAGTTAGTAGTTAGTAGTTAGTAGTCAGTAGTTGGTAGTTATTAGTTAGTAGTTATTAGTTAGTAGTTAGTAGTTAGTAGTCAGCAGTTAGTAGTTAGTATTTAGTAGTTAAAAGTTAGTTCTTAGTAGTTAGTAGTTAGTAGTTAGTAGTCAGTAGATAGTAATTAGTAGTTAGTAGTTAGTAGTTAGTAGTTAGTAGTTAGCAGTTAGTAGTTAGTAGTTAGTAGTTAGCAGTTAGTAGTTAGTAGTTAGTAGTTAGTAGTCAGTAGTTGGTAGTTAATAGTTAGTAGTTAGTAGTTAGTAGTTAGTAGTTAGTAGTTAGTTTTTGCCAGTTAGTAGGTAGCAGTTAGTAGATAGTACTCAATAATTAGTAGTTATTAGTTAGTAGTTATTAGTTAGTAGTTAGTAGTTAGTAGTCAGCAGTTAGTTGTTAGTAGTTAGTATTTAGTAGTTAAAAGTTAGTTCTTAGTAGTTAGTAGTTAGTAGTTAGTAGTCAGTAGATAGTAGTTAGTAGTTAGTAGTTAGTAGTTAGTAGTTAGTAGTTAGTAGTTAGTAGTTAGTAGTTAGTAGTTAGTAGTTAGTACTTAATAGTTAGCTGTTAGTAGTAAGTATTTAATAGTTAGTAGTTGGTAAGTAGTTAGTAACTGGTAGTTAGTTTTTACCAGTTAGTAGATAAAAGTTAGTAGATAGTACTCAATAGTTAGTAGTTATTAGTTAGTAGTTATTAGTTAGTAGTTAGTAGTTGGTAGGTAGCAGTTAGTAGTTAATAGTTAGTAGTTAGTATTTAGTAGTTAAAAGTTAGTTCTTAGTAGTTAGTAGTTAGTAGTTAGCAGTTAGTAGTTAGTAGTTAGTAGTTAGTAGTCAGTAGTTGGTAGTTAATAGTTAGTAGTTAGTAGTTAGTAGTTAGTAGTTAGTAGTTAGTAGTTAGTAGTTAGTAGTTAGTAGTTAGTAGTTAGTAGTTAGTAGTTAGTACTTAATAGTTAGCTGTTAGTAGTAAGTATTTAATAGTTAGTAGTTGGTAAGTAGTTAGTAACTAGTAGTTAGTTTTTACCAGTTAGTAGATAAAAGTTAGTAGATAGTACTCAATAGTTAGTAGTTATTAGTTAGTAGTTATTAGTTAGTAGTTAGTAGTTAGTAGGTAGCAGTTAGTAGTTAGTAGTTAGTAGTTAGTATTTAGTAGTTAAAAGTTAGTTCTTAGTAGTTAGTAGTTAGTAGTTAGTAGTCAGTAGATAGTAGTTAGTAGTTAGTAGTTAGTAGTTAGTAGTTAGTAGTTAGTAGTTAGTAGTTAGCAGTTAGTTGTTAGTAGTTAGTAGTTAGTAGTTAGTAGTTAGTAGTTAGTAGTTAGTAGTTAGTAGTTAGAAGTAGTAGTTAGTAGTTAGTAGTTAGTAGTTAGTAGATAGTATTCAGTAGTTAGTAGTTAGTAGTTAGCAGTTAGCTGTTAGTAGTAAGTAGTTAATAGTTAGTATTTTTTAGTTAGTAGTTAGTGGTTAGTACTTAGCAGTTAGTGGTTACTAGTTAGTAGTTAGTACTTAGTAGTTAGCTGTCAATAGTTAGCAGTTAGTAGTTATTAGTTAGTAGTTAGTAGTTAGTAGTTAGTAGTTAGTAGTTTGTAGTTTGTAGTTAGTGGTTAGTAGTTTGTAGTTAGTAGTTAGTAGTTAGTAGTTAGTAGTCAGTAGTTGGTAGTTAATAGTTAGTAGTTAGTAGTTAGTAATTAGTAGTTAGTAGTTAGTAGTTAGTACTTAGTAGTTAGCTGTTAGTAATAAGTATTTAATAGTTAGTAGTTAGTAAGCAGTTAGTAACTAGTAGTTAGTTTTTACCAGTTAGTAGATAGCAGTTAGTAGATAGTACTCAATAGTTAGTAGTTATTAGTTAGTAGTTATTAGTTAGTAGTTAGTAGTTAGTAGGTAGCAGTTAGTAGTTAGTAGTTAGTAGTTAGTATTTAGTAGTTAAAAGTTAGTTCTTAGTAGTTAGTAGTTAGTAGTCAGTAGATAGTAGTTAGTAGTTAGTAGTTAGTAGTTAGCAGTTAGTAGTTAGTAGTTAGTAGTTAGTAGTTTGTAGTTAGTAGTTAGTAGTTAGTAGTTAGTAGTTAGTAGTTAGTAGTTAGTAGTTAGGAGTTAGTAGTCAGTAGTTAGTAGCTAGTAGTTAGTAGTTAGTAGTTAGTAGTTAGTAGTTAGTAGTTAGTAGTTAGTAGTTAGTAGTTAGTAGTTAATAGTTAGTAGCTAGTAGTTAGTAGTCAGTAGTTGGTAGTTAATAGTTAATAGTTAGTAGTAAGTAGTTAGTAGTAAGTAGTTAGTAGTTAGTAGTTAGTAGTTAGTAGTTAGTAGTTAGTAGTTAGTAGTTAGTAGTTAGTAGTTAGTAGTTAGTAGTTAGTAGTTAGTAGTCAGTAGTTGGTAGTTAATAGTTAATAGTTAGTAGTTAGCTGTTAGTAGTAAGTACTCAATAGTTTGTAGTTAGTAGTTAGTAGTTAGTAAGTAGTTAGTAACTAGTAGTTAGTTTTTACTATTTAGTAGTTGGTAGTTAGAAGAAAGTACTCAATAGTTAGTAGTTATTAGTTTGTAGTTATTAGTTAGTAGATATTAGTTAGTAGTTAACAGTTAGAAATAGTAATTAGTAGTTAGTAGTTAGTATTTAGTAGTTAAAAAGTTAGTCTTTAGTAGTTGGTAGTTATTAGTTAGTATTAAATAGATATTAGTTAGTAGTTAGTAGTTAGTAGTTAGTAGTTAGTAGTTAGTAGTTAGTAGTTAGTAGTTAGTAGTTAGTAGTTATTAGTTAGTAGTTAGTAGTTAGTAACTAGTTGTTAGTAGTTAGTAGTTAGTAACTAGTAGTTAGTAGTTAGTAGTTAGTAGCTAGTATTTAGTAGTTAAATGTTAGTTCTTAGTAGTTGGTAGTTAGTAGTTAGTAGTCAGTAGATAGTAGTTAGTAGTTAGTAGTTAGTAGTTAGTAGTTAAAAATTAGTTCTTAGTAGTTAGTAGTTAGTAGTTAGTAGTTAGTAGTCAGTAGATAGTAGTTAGTAGTCAGTAGTTGGTAGTTAATAGTTAATAGTTAGTATTTAGTAGTTAGTAGTAAGTAGTTAGTAGTTAGTAGTTAGTAGTTAGTAGTTAGTAGTTAGTAGTTAGTTGTTAGTAGTTAGTAGTCAGTAGTTGGTAGTTAATAGTTAATAGTTAGTAGTTAGCTGTTAGTAGTATGTACTCAACAGTTTGTAGTTAGTAGTTAGTAGTTAGTAAGTAGTTAGTAACTAGTAGTTAGTTTTTACTATTTAGTAGTTGGTAGTTAGAAGATAGTACTCAATAGTTAGTAGTTATTAGTTTGTAGTTACTAGTTAGTAGATATTAGTTAGTAGTTAATAGTTAGAAATAGTAATTAGTAGTTAGTAGTTAGTATTTAGTAGTTAAAAAGTTAGTCTTTAGTAGTTGGTAGTTATTAGTTAGTATTAAATAGATATTAGTTAGTAGTTAGTAGTTAGTAGTTAGTAGTTAGTAGTTAGTAGTTAGTAGTTAGTAGTTAGTAGTTAGTAACTAGTTGTTAGTAGTTAGTAGTTAGTAACGAGTAGTTAGTAGTTAGTAGTTAGTATTTAGTAGTTAAATGTTAGTTCTTAGTAGTTGGTAGTTAGTAGTTAGTAGTCAGTAGATAGTAGTTAGTAGTTAGTAGTTAGTAGTTGGTAGTTAGAAGTTAGTTCTTAGTAGTTAGTAGTTAGTAGTTAGTAGTCAGTAGATAGTAGTTAGTAGTTAGTAGTTAGTAGTTAGTAGTTAGTAGTTAGTAGTCAGTAGTTAGTAGTTAGTAGTTAGTAGTTAGTAGTTATCAGTTAGTAGTTAGTAGTTAGTAGTTAGTAGTTAGTAGTTAGTAGTTAGTAGTTAGTAGTTAGTAGTTAGTAGTTAGTAGTTAGTATTTAGTAGTTAAAAGTTAGTTCTTAGTAGTTAGTAGTTAGTAGTTAGTAGTTAGGAGTTAGTAGTCAGTAGTTAGTAGCTAGTAGTTAGTAGTTAGTAGTTAGTAGTTAGTAGCTAGTAGTTAGTAGTTAGTAGTTAGTAGTTAGTAGTTAATAGTTAGTAGTTAGTAGTTAGTAGTCAGTAGTTGGTAGTTAATAGTTAATAGTTAGTAGTTAGTAGTTAGTAGTAAGTAGTTAGTAGTTAGTAGTCAGTAGTTAGTAGTTAGTAGTTAGTAGTTAGTAGTTAGTAGTTAGTAGTCAGTAGTTGGTAGTTCATAGTTAATAGTTAGTAGTTAGCTGTTAGTAGTAAGTACTCAATAGTTTGTAGTTAGTAGTTAGTAGTTAGTAAGTAGTTAGTAACTAGTAGTTAGTTTTTACTATTTAGTAGTTGGTAGTTAGAAGATAGTACTCAATATTTAGTAGTTATTAGTTTGTAGTTATTAGTTAGTAGATATTAGTTAGTAGTTAATAGTTAGAAATAGTAATTAGTAGTTAGTAGTTAGTATTTAGTAGTTAAAAAGTTAGTCTTTAGTAGTTGGTAGTTATTAGTTAGTATTAAATAGATATTAGTTAGTAGTTAGTAGTTAGTAGTTAGTAGTTAGTAGTTAGTAGTTAAATGTTAGTTCTTAGTAGTTGGTAGTTAGTAGTTAGTAGTCAGTAGATAGTAGTTAGTAGTTTGTAGTTAGTAGTTAGTAGTTAGAAGTTAGTTCTTAGTAGTTAGTAGTTAGTAGTTAGTCGTCAGCAGATAGTAGTTAGTAGTTAGTAACTAGTTGTTAGTAGTTAGTAGTTAGTAACTAGTAGTTAGTAGTTAGTAGTTAGTATTTAGTAGTTAAATGTTAGTTCTTAGTAGTTGGTAGTTAGTAGTTAGTAGTCAGTAGATAGTAGTTAGTAGTTTGTAGTTAGTAGTTAGTAGTTAGAAGTTAGTTCTTAGTAGTTAGTAGTTAGTAGTTAGTCGTCAGCAGATAGTAGTTAGTAGTTAGTAGTTAGTAGTTAGTAGTTAGTAGTCAGTAGTTAGTAGTTAGTAGTTAGTAGTTAGTAGTTATCAGTTAGTAGTTAGTAGTTAGTAGTTAGTAGTTAGTAGTTAGTAGTTAGTAGTTAGTAGTTAGTATTTAGTATTTAAAAGTTAGTTCTTATTAGTTAGTAGTTAGTAGTTAGTAGTTAGTAGTCAGTAGATAGTAGTTAGTAGTTAGTAGTTAGTAGTTAGTAGTTAGTAGTTAGCAGTTAGTAGTTAGTAGTTAGTAGATAGTAGTTAGTAGTTAGTAGTTAGTAGTTAGTAGTTAGTAGTTTGATTATAGTAGTTAGTAGTTAGTAGTTAGTAGTTAGTATTCAGTAGTTAGTAGTTAGTAGTTAGCAGTTAGATGTTAGTAGTAAGTAGTTAATAGTTAGTATTTTTTAGTTAGTAGTTAGTAGTTGGTACTTAGCAGTTAGTAGTTACTAGTTAGTAGTTAGTACTTAGTAGTTAGCTGTCAATAGTTAGCAGTTAGCAGTTAGTAGTAATTAGATAGTAGTTAGTAGTTAGTAGTTAGTAGTTAGTAGTTAGTAGTTAGTAGTTTGTAGTTTGTAGTTAGTGGTTAGTAGTTTGTAGTTAGTAGCTAGTAGTTAGTAGTTAGTTGTCAGTAGTTGGTAGTTAATAGTTAGTAGTTAGTAGTTAGTAGTTAGTAGTTAGTAGTTAGTACTTAGTAGTTAGCTGTTAGTAATAAGTATTTAATAGTTAGTAGTTAGTAAGCAGTTAGTAACTAGTAGTTAGTTTTTACCAGTTAGTAGATAGCAGTTAGTAGATAGTACTCAATAGTTAGTAGTTATTAGTTAGTAGTTATTAGTTAGTAGTTAGTAGTTAGTAGTTAGTAGTTAGTAGTTAGTAGTTAGTACTTAGTAGTTAGCTGTTAGTAATAAGTATTTAATAGTTAGTAGTTAGTAAGCAGTTAGTAACTAGTAGTTAGTTTTTACCAGTTAGTAGATAGCAGTTAGTAGATAGTACTCAATAGTTAGTAGTTATTAGTTAGTAGTTATTAGTTAGTAGTTAGTAGTTAGTAGTTAGTAGTTATCAGTTAGTAGTTAGTAGTTAGTAGTTAGTAGTTAGTAGTTAGTAGTTAGTAGTTAGTAGTTAGTATTTAGTATTTAGTAGTCAAAAGTTAGTTCTTAGTAGTTAGTAGTTAGTAGTTAGTAGTTAGGAGTTAGTATTCAGTAGTTAGTAGCTAGTAGTTAGTAGTTAGTAGTTAGTAGTTAGTAGTTAGTAGTTAGTAGTTAGTAGTTAGTAGTTAGTAGTTAGTAGTTAGTAGTTAGTAGTTAATAGTTAGTAGTTAGTAGTTAGTAGTCAGTAGTTGGTAGTTAATAGTTAATAGTTAGTAGTTAGTAGTTAGTAGTAAGTAGTTAGTAGTTAGAAGTTAGTAGTTAGTAGTTAGTAGTTAGTAGTTAGTAGTTAGTAGTTAGGAGTTAGTAGTTAGTAGTTAGTAGTTAGGAGTCAGTAGTTGGTAGTTAATAGTTAATAGTTAGTAGCTAGCTGTTAGTAGTAAGTACTCAATAGTTTGTAGTTAGTAGATAGTAGTTAGTAAGTAGTTAGTAACTAGTAGTTAGTTTTTACTATTTAGTAGTTGGTAGTTAGAAGATAGTACTCAATAGTTAGTAGTTATTAGTTTGTAGTTATTAGTTAGTAGATATTAGTTAGTAGTTAATAGTTAGAAATAGTAATTAGTAGTTAGTAGTTAGTATTTAGTAGTTAAAAAGTTAGTCTTTAGTAGTTGGTAGTTATTAGTTAGTATTAAATAGATATTAGTTAGTAGTTAGTAGTTAGTAGTTAGTAGTTAGTAGTTAGTAGTTAGTAGTTAGTAGTTAGTAGTTAGTAGTTAGTAGTTAGTAACTAGTTGTTAGTAGTTAGTAGTTAGTAACTAGTAGTTAGTAGTTAGTAGTTAGTAGTTAGTATTTAGTAGTTAAATGTTAGTTCTTAGTAGTTGGTAGTTAGTAGTTAGTAGTCAGTAGATAGTAGTTAGTAGTTTGTAGTTAGTAGTTAGTAGTTAGAAGTTAGTTCTTAGTAGTTAGTAGTTAGTAGTTAGTCGTCAGCAGATAGTAGTTAGTAGTTAGTAGTTAGTAGTTAGTAGTTAGTAGTTAGTAGTCAGTAGTTAGTAGTTAGTAGTTAGTAGTTAGTAGTTATCAGTTAGTAGTTAGTAGTTAGTAGTTAGTAGTTAGTAGTTAGTAGTTAGTAGTTAGTATTTAGTATTTAAAAGTTAGTTCTTAGTAGTTAGTAGTTAGTAGTTAGTAGTTAGTAGTCAGTAGATAGTAGTTAGTAGTTAGTAGTTAGTAGTTAGTAGTTAGTAGTTAGCAGTTAGTAGTTAGTAGTTAATAGATAGTAGTTAGTAGTTAGTAGTTAGTAGTCAGTAGTTAGTAGTTAGTAGTTAGTAGTTAGTAGTTATCAGTTAGTAGTTAGTAGTTAGTAGTTAGTAGTTAGTAGTTAGTAGTTAGTAGTTAGTAGTTAGTAGTTAGTAGTCAGTAGATAGTAGTTAGTAGTTAGTAGTTAGTAGTTAGATTATAGTAGTTAGTAGTTAGTAGTTAGTAGTTAGTATTCAGTAGTTAGTAGTTAGTAGTTAGCAGTTAGATGTTAGTAGTAAGTAGTTAATAGTTAGTATTTTTTAGTTAGTAGTTAGTAGTTGGTACTTAGCAGTTAGTAGTTACTAGTTAGTAGTTAGTACTTAGTAGTTAGCTGTCAATAGTTAGCAGTTAGCAGTTAGTAGTAATTAGATAGTAGTTAGTAGTTAGTAGTTAGTAGTTAGTAGTTTGTAGTTTGTAGTTAGAGGTTAGTAGTTTGTAGTTAGTAGTTAGTAGTTAGTAGTTAGTTGTCAGTAGTTGGTAGTTAATAGTTAGTAGTTAGTAGTTAGTAGTTAGTAGTTAGTAGTTAGTGGTTAGTACTTAGTAGTTAGCTGTTAGTAATAAGTATTTAATAGTTAGTAGTTAGTAAGCAGTTAGTAACTAGTAGTTAGTTTTTACCAGTTAGTAGATAGCAGTTAGTAGATAGTACTCAATAGTTAGTAGTTATTAGTTAGTAGTTATTAGTTAGTAGTTAGTAGTTAGTAGGTAGCAGTTAGTAGTTAGTAGTTAGTAGTTAGTATTTAGTAGTTAAAAGTTAGTTCTTAGTAGTTAGTAGTTAGTAGTTAGTAGTCAGTAGATAGTAGTTTATAGTTAGAATTTAGTAGTTAGTAGTTAGTAGTCAGTAGTTAGTAGTTAGTAGTTAGTAGTTAGTAGTTAGTAGTTAGTAGTTAGTAGTTAGTAGTTAGTAGTTAGTAGTTAGTAGTTGGTAGTTAGTAGTTAGTAGTTAGGAGTTAGTAGTCAGTAGTTAGTAGCTAGTAGTTAGTAGTTAGTAGTTAGTAGTTAGTAGTTAGTAGTCAGTAGTTGGTAGTTAATAGTTAATAGTTAGTAGTTAGTAGTTAGTAGTAAGCAGTTAGTAGTTAGTACTTAGTAGTTAGCTGTTAGTAGTAAGTACTCAATAGTTTGTAGTTAGTAGTTAGTAGTTAGTAAGTAGTTAGTAACTAGTAGTTAGTTTTTACTATTTAGTAGATAGTAGTTAGAAGATAGTACTCAACAGTTAGTAGTTATTAGTTTGTAGTTTTTAGTTAGTAGATAGTAGTTAGTAGTTAATAGTTAGAAATAGTAATTAGTAGTTAGTAGTTAGTATTTAGTAGTTAAAAAGTTCGTCTTTAGTAGTCGGTAGTTATTAGTTAGTAGTAAATAGATATTAGTTAGTAGTTAGTAGTTAGTAGTTAGTATTTAGTAGTTAGTAGTTAGTAGTTAGTAGTTAGTAGTTAGTAACTAGTTGTTAGTAGTTAGTAGTTAGTAACTAGTAGTTAGTAGTTAGTATTTAGTAGTTAGTATTTAGTAGTTAAATGTTAGTTCTTAGTAGTTGGTAGTCAGTAGTTAGTAGTCAGTAGATAGTAGTTAGTAGTTAGTAGTTGGTAGTTAGTAGTTAGAAGTTAGTTCTTAGTAGTTAGTAGTTAGTAGTTAGTAGTCAGTAGATAGTAGTTAGTAGTTAGTAGTTAGTAGTTAGTAGTTAGTAGTTAGTAGTCAGTAGTTAGTAGTTAGTAGTTAGTAGTTAGTAGTTAGCAGTTAGTAGTTAGTAGTTAGTAGTTAGTAGTTAGTAGTTAGTAGTTAGTAGTTAGTAGTTAGTAGTTAGTAGTTAGTAGTTAGTAGTTAGTAGTTAGTAGTTAGTAGTTAGTAGTTAGTTGTTAGTAGTTAAAAGTTAGTTCTTAGTATTTAGTAGTTAGTAGTTAGTAGTTAGTAGTTAGTAGTCAGTAGATAGTAGTAAGTAGTTAGTAGTTAGTAGCTGGTAGTTAGTAGTTAGTAGTTAGTAGTTAGTAGTTAGTAGTTAGTAGTTAGTAGTTAGTAGTTAGTATTTAGTAGTTAAAAAGTTAGTCTTTAGTAGTTGGTAGTTATTAGTTAGTAGTAAATAGATAATAGTTAGTAGTTAGTAGTTAGTAGTTAGTATTTAGTAGTCAGTAGTTAGTAGTTAGTAGTTAGTAGTTAGTAACTAGTTGTTAGTAGTTAGTAGTTAGTAACTAGTAGTTAGTAGTTAGTAGTTAGTAGTTAGTATTTAGTAGTTAAATGTTAGTTCTTAGTAGTTGGTAGTCAGTAGTTAGTAGTCAGTAGATAGTAGTTAGTAGTTAGTAGTTAGTAGTTAGTAGTTAGAAGTTAGTTCTTAGTAGTTAGTAGTTAGTAGTTAGTAGTCAGTAGATAGTAGTTAATAGTTAGTAGTTAGTAGTTAGTAGTTAGTAGTTAGTAGTCAGTAGTTAGTAGTTAGTAGTTAGTAGTTAGTAGTTAGCAGTTAGTAGTTAGTAGTTAGTAGTTAGTAGTTAGTAGTTAGTAGTTAGTAGTGAGTAGTTAGTAGTTAGTAGTTAGTAGTTAGTAGTTAGTAGTTAGTAGTTAGTAGTTAGTAGTTAGTAGTTAGTAGTTAGTAGTTAGTTGTTAGTAGTTAAGAGTTAGTTCTTAGTAGTTAGTAGTTAGTAGTTAGTAGTTAGTAGTCAGTAGATAGTAGTTAGTAGTTAGTAGTTAGTAGTTAGTAGTTGGTAGTTAGTATTTAGTAGTTAGTAGTTAGTAGTTAGTAGTTAGTAGTTAGTAGTTAGTAGTTAGTAGTTAGTAGTTAATAGTTAGTAGTTAGCAGTTAGTAGTTAGTAGTTGGTAGTTAGTAGTTAGTAGTTAGTAGATAGTAGTTAGTAGTTAATAGTTAGAAATAGTAATTAGTAGTTAGTAGTTAGTATTTAGTAGTTAAAAAGTTAGTCTTTAGTAGTTGGTAGTTATTAGTTAGTAGTAAATAGATATTAGTTAGTAGTTAGTAGTTAGTTGTTAGTATTTAGTAGTTAGTAGTTAGTAGTTAGTAGTTAGTAACTAGTTGTTAGTAGTTAGTAGTTAGTAACTAGTAGTTAGTAGTTAGTAGTTAGTATTTAGTAGTTAAATGTTAGTTATTAGTAGTTGGTAGTCAGTAGTTAGTAGTCAGTAGATAGTAGTTAGTAGTTAGTAGTTAGTAGTTAGTAGTTAGTAGTTAGAAGTTAGTTCTTAGTAGTTAGTAGTTAGTAGTTAGTAGTCAGTAGATAGTAGTTAGTAGTTAGTAGTTAGTAGTTAGTAGTTAGTAGTTAGTAGTTAGTAGTCAGTAGTTAGTAGTTAGTAGTTAGTAGTTAGTAGTTAGCAGTTAGTAGTTAGTAGTTAGTAGTTAGTAGTTAGTAGTTAGTAGTTAGTAGTTAGTAGTTAGTAGTTAGTAGTTAGTAGTTAGTAATTAGTTGTTAGTAGTTAAAAGTTAGTTCTTAGTAGTTAGTAGTTAGTAGTTAGTAGTTAGTAGTCAGTAGATAGTAGTTAGTAGTTAGTAGTTAGTAGTTAGTAGTTAGTAGTTAGTAGTTAGTAGTTAGTAGTTAGTAGTTAGTAGTTAATAGTTACTAGTTAGCAGTTAGTAGTTAGTAGTTAGTAGTTAGTAGTTAGTAGTTAGTAGTTAGTAGTTAGCAGTTAGTAGTTAGTAGTTAGTAGTTAGTAGTTAGTAGTTAGTACTTAGTAGTTAGCTGTTAGTAGTAAGTACTTAATAGTTTGTAGTTAGTAGTTAGTAGTTAGTAGTTAGTAGTTAGTAACTAGTAGTTAGTAGTTAGTAGTTAGTAACTAGTAGTTAGTAGTTAGTAGTTAGTAGTTAGTATTTAGTAGTTAAATGTTAGTTCTTAGTAGTTGGTAGTTAGTAGTTAGTAGTCAGTAGATAGTAGTTAGTAGTTAGTAGTTAGTAGTTAAAAGTTAGTCGTCAGTAGTTAGTAGTTAGTAGTTAGTAGTTAGTAATTAGTAGTTAGTAGTTAGTAGTTAGTAGTTAGTAGTTAGTAGGTAGTAGTTAGTATTTAGTAGTTAGAAGTTAGTTCTTAGTAGTTAGTAGTTAGTAGTTAGTAGTCAGTAGATAGTAGTTAGTAGTTAGTAGTTAAAAGTTAGTCGTCAGTAGTTAGTAGTTAGTAGTTAGTAGTTAGTAGTTAGTAATTAGTAGTTAGTAGTTAGTAGTTAGTAGTTAGTATTTAGTAGGTAGTAGTTAGTATTTAGTAGTTAAAAGTTAGTTCATAGTAGTTAGTAGTTAGTAGTTAGTAGTCAGTAGATAGTAGTTAGTAGTTAGTAGTTAGTAGTTAGTAGTTAGTAATTAGTAGTTAGTAGTTAGTAGTTAGTTGTTAGTAGTTAGTAGTTAGTAGGTAGTAGTTAGTATTTAGTAGCTAAAAGTTAGTTCATAGTAGTTAGTAGTTAGTAGTTAGTAGTCAGTAGATAATAGTTAGTAGTTAGTAGTTAGTAGTTAGCAGTTAGTAGTTAGTAGCTAGTAGTTAGTAGTTAGTAGTCAGTAGTTAGTAGTTAATAGTTATAAGTTAGCAGTTAGTAGTTTGTAGTTAGTAGTTAGTAGTTAGTAGTTAGTAGTTAGCAGTTAGCAGTTACTAGTTAGTAGTTAGTAGTTAGTAGTTAGTAGTTAGTAGTCAGTAGATAGTAGTTAGCAGTTAGTAGTTAGTAGTTAGTAGTTAGTAGTTAGTAGTTAGTAGTTAGTAATTAGTAGTTAGTAGTTAGTAGTTAGTAGTTAGTAGTTAGTAGGTAGTAGTTAGTATTTGGTAGTTAAAAGTTAGTTCATAGTAGTTAGTAGTTAGTAGTTAGTAGTCAGTAGATAGTAGTTAGTAGTTAGTAGTTAGTAGTTAGTAGTTAGAAGTTAGTTCTTAGAAGTTAGTAGTTAGTAGTTAGTAGTCAGTAGTTAGTAGTTAGTAGTTAGTAGTTTGTAGTTAGTAGTTAGTAGTTAGTAGTTAGTAGTTAGCAGTTAGCAGTTAGTAGTTAGTAGTTAGTAGTTAGTAGTTAGTAGTTAGTAGTCAGTAGATAGTAGTTAGCAGTTAGTAGTTAGTAGTTAGTAGTTAGTAGTTAGTAGTTAGTAATTAGTAGTTAGTAGTTAGTAGTTAGTAGTTAGTAGTTAGTAGTTAGTAGGTAGTAGTGAGTATTTAGTAGTTAAAAGTTAGTTCATAGTAGTTAGTAGTTAGTAGTTAGTAGTCAGTAGATAGTAGTTAGTAGTTAGTAGTTAGTAGTTAGTAGTTAGAAGTTAGTTCTTAGAAGTTAGTAGTTAGTAGTTAGTAGTCAGTAGTTAGTAGTTAGTAGTTAGTAGTTAGTAGTTAGTTGTTAGTAGTCAGTAGTTAGTAGTTAGTAGTTAGTAGTTAGCAGTTAGCAGTTAGTAGTTAGTAGTTAGTAGTTAGTAGTTAGTAGTTAGTAGTTAGTAGTTAGTGGTTAGTAGTTAGTAGTTAGTAGTTAGTATTTAGTAGTTAAAAGTTAGTTCTTAGTAGTTAGTAGTTAGTAGTCAGTAGATAGTAGTTAGTAGTTAGTAGTTAGTAGTTAGTAGTTAGTTGTTAGTAGTTAATAGTTAGTAGTTAGCAGTTAGTAGTTAGTAGTTAGTAGTTAGTAGTTAGTAGTTAGTAGTTAGAAGTTAGTTCTTAGAAGTTAGTAGTTAGTAGTTAGTAGTTAGTAGTCAGTAGATAGTAGTTAGCAGTTAGTAGTTAGTAGTTAGTAGTTAGTAGTTAGTAGTTAGTAGTTAGTAATTAGTAGTTAGTAGTTAGTAGTTAGTAGTTAGTAGTTAGTAGTTAGTAGGTAGTAGTTAGTATTTAGTAGTTAAAAGTTAGTTCATAGTAGTTAGTAGTTAGTAGTTAGTAGTCAGTAGATAGTAGTTAGTAGTTAGTAGTTAGTAGTTAGTAGTTAGTAGTTAGAAGTTAGTTCTTAGAAGTTAGTAGTTAGTAGTTAGTAGTCAGTAGTTAGTAGTTAGTAGTTAGTAGTTAGTAGTTAGTTGTTAGTAGTCAGTAGTTAGTAGTTAGTAGTTAGTAGTTAGCAGTTAGCAGTTAGCAGTTAGTAGTTAGTAGTTAGTAGTTAGTAGTTAGTAGTTAGTAGTTAGTAGTTAGTGGTTAGTAGTTAGTAGTTAGTAGTTAGTATTTAGTAGTTAAAAGTTAGTTCTTAGTAGTTAGTAGTTAGTAGTTAGTAGTCAGTAGATAGTAGTTAGTAGTTAGTAGTTAGTAGTTAGTAGTTAGTTGTTAGTAGTTAATAGTTAGTAGTTAGCAGTTAGTAGTTAGTAGTTAGTAGTTAGTAGTTAGTAGTTAGTAGTTAGTACTTAGTAGTTAGCTGTTAGTAGTAAGTACTCAATAGTTTGTAGTTAGTAGTTAGTAGTTAGTAAGTAGTTAGTAACTAGTAGTTAGTTTTTCCTAGTTAGTAGATAGTAGTTAGAAGATAGTACTCAATAGTTAGTAGTTATTAGTTTGTAGTTATTAGTTAGTAGATAGTAGTTAGTAGTTAATAGTTAGAAGTTAGTAATTAGTAGTTAGTAGTTAGTATTTAGTAGTTAAAAAGTTATTCTTTATTAGTTGGTAGTTATTAGTTAGTAGCAAATAGACAGTAGTTAGTAGTTAGTAGTTAGTAGTTAGTAGTTAGTAGTTAGTAGTTAGTAGTTATTAACTAGTAGTTAGTAGTTAGTAGTTAGTAACTAGTAGTTAGTAGTTAATAGTTAGTAGTTAGTAGTTAGTATTTAGTAGTTAAATGTTAGTTCTTAGTAGTTGGTAGTTAGTAGTTAGTAGTCAGTAGATAGTAGTTAGTAGTTAGTAGTTAGTAATTAGTAGTTAGAAGTTAGTTCTTAGAAGTTAGTATCTAGTAGTTAGTAGTCAGTAGATAGTAGTTAGTAGTTAGTAGTTAGTAGTTAGTAGGTAGTAGTTAGTAGTTAGTAGTTAGTAGTTAGCAGTTAGTAGTTAGTAGTTAGTAGTTAGTAGTTAGTAGTTAGTAGTTAGTGGTTAGTAGTTAGTAGTTAGTAGTTAGTAGTTAGTAGTTAGTAGTTAGTAGTTAGTAGTTAGTAGTTAGTAGTTAGTAGTTAGTAGTTAGTAGGTAGTAGTTAGTAGGTAGTAATTAGTAGTTAGTAGTTAGTAGTTAGTAGTTAGTAGTTAGTAGTTAGTAGTTAGTTGTTAGTAGTTAGAAGTTAGTTCTTAGTAGTTAGTAATTAGTAGTTAGTAGTCAGTAGATAGTAGTTAGTAGTTAGTAGTTAGTAGTCAGTAGATAGTAGTTAGTAGTTAGTAGTTAGTAGTTAGTAGTTAGAAGTTAGTTCTTAGTAGTTAGTAATTAGTAGTTAGTAGTCAGTAGATAGTAGTTAGTAGTTAGTAGTTAGTAGTTAGTAGGTAGTAGTTAGTAGTTAGTAGTTAGTAGTTAGCAGTTAGTAGTTAGTAGTTAGTAGTTAGTAGTTAGTAGTTATTAGTTAGTAGTTAGTAGTTAGTAGTTAGTAGTTAGTAGTTAGTAGTTAGTAGTTAGTAGTTAGTAGTTAGTAGTTAGTAGTTAGTAGTTAGTAGTTAGTAGTTAGTAGTTAGTAGTTAGTAGTTAGTAGTTAGTAGTTAGTAGTTAGTAGTTAGAAGTTAGTAATTAGTAGTTAGTATTTAGTAGTTAAAAAGTTAGTCTTTAGTAGTTGGTAGTTATTAGTTAGTAGTAAATAGATAGTAGTTAGTAGTTAGTAACTAGTAGTTAGTAGTTAGTAGTTAGTAGTTAGTATTTAGTAGTTAAATGTTAGTTCTTAATAGTTGGTAGATAGTAGCTAGTAGTTAGTAGTTAGTAGTTAGTAGTTAGTAGTTAGAAGTTAGTAGTTAGTAGTTAGTAGTTAGTAGTAAGAAGTTAATAGTTAGTAGTTAGTAGTTAGTAGTTAGTAGTTAGTAGTCAGTAGTTGGTAGTTAATAGTAAGTAGTTAGTAGTTAGTAGTTAATAGTAAGTAGTTAGTAGTTAGTACTTAGTAGTTAGCTGTTAGTAGTAAGTACTTAATAGTTTGTAGTTAGTAGTTAGTAGTTAGTAAGTAGTTAGTAACTAGTAGTTAGTTTTTACTAGTTAGTAGATAGTAGTTAGAAGATAGTACTCAATAGTTCGTAGTAATTAGTATGTAGTTATTATTTAGTAGATAGTAGTTAGTAGTTAATAGTTAGAAGTTAGTAACTAGTAGTTAGTAGTTAGTATTTAGTAGTTAAGAAAGTTAGTCTTTAGTAGTTAGTAGTTAGTAGTTAGTAGTTAGTAGTTAGTAGTTAGTAGTTAGTAGTTAGTAGTTAGTAACTAGTAGTTAGTAGTTAGTAGTTAGTAACTAGTAGTTAGTAGTTACTAACTACTAACTACAAACTACTAGTTACTAACTACTAACTACTAACTACTAGTTACTAACTACTAACTACTAACTACTAACTACTAACTACTAACTACTAGTTAGTAGTAAGTAGTTAGTAACTAGTAGTTAGTTTTTACTAGTTAGTAGATAGTAGTTAGAAGATAGTACTCAATAGTTAGTAGTTATTAGTATGTAGTTATTATTTAGTAGATAGTAGTTAGTAGTTAATAGTTAGAAGTTAGTAATTAGTAGTTATTAGTTAGTATTTAGTAGTTAAGAAAGTTAGTCTTTAGTAGTTAGTAGTTAGTAGTCAGTAGTTAGTAGTTAGTAGTTAGTAGTTAGTAGTTAGTAACTAGTAGTTAGTAGTTAGTAGTTAGTAACTAGTAGTTAGTAGTTAGTAGTTAGTATTTAGTAGTTAAATGTTAGTTCTTAGTAGTTGGTAGTTAGTAGTTAGTAGTCAGTAGATAGTATTTAGTAGTTAGTAGTTAATAGTTAGAAGTTAGTTCTTAGTAGTTAGTAGTTAGTATTTAGTAGTTAAGAAAGTTAGTCTTTAGTAGTTAGTAGTTAGTAGTTAGTAGTTAGTAGTTAGTAGTTAGTAGTTAGTAGTTAGTAGTTAGTAACTAGTAGTTAGTAGTTAGTAGTTAGTAACTAGTAGTTAGTAGTTAGTAGTTAGTAGTTAGTATTTAGTAGTTAAATGTTAGTTCTTAGTAGTTGGTAGTTAGTAGTTAGTAGTCAGTAGATAGTATTTAGTAGTTAGTAGTTAATAGTTAGAAGTTAGTTCTTAGTAGTTAGTAGTTAGTAGTTAGTAGTCAGTAGATAGTAGTTAGTAGTTAGTAGTTAGTAGTTAGTAGATAGTAGTTAGTAGTTAGTAGTTAGTAGTTAATAGTTAGTAGTTAGTAGTTAGTAGTTAGTAGTTAGTAGTCATTAGTTGGTAGTTAATAGTTAGTAGTTAGAAGATAGTAGTTAGTAGTTAGTAGTTAGTAGTTAGTAGTTAGTACTTAGTAGTTAGCTGTTAGTAGTTAGTAGTTAGTAGTTAATAGTTAGTAGTTAGTAGTTAGTAGTTAGCAGTTAGTAGTTAGTAGTTAGTAGTCATTAGATGGTAGTTAATAGTTAGTAGTTAGAAGTTAGTAGTGAGTACTTAATAGTTTGTAGTTAGTAGTTAGTAGTTAGTAAGTAGTTAGTAACTAGTAGTTAGTTTTTACTAGTTAGTAGATAGTAGTTGGCAGATAGTACTCAATAGTTAGTAGTTATTAGTTTGTAGTTATTAGTTAGTAGATAGTAGTTAGTAGTTAATAGTTAGAAGTTAGTAATTAGTAGTTAGTAGTTAGTATTTAGTAGTTAAAAAGTTAGTCTTTAGTAGTTGGTAGTTATTAGTTAGTAGTAAATAGATAGAAGTTAGTAGTTAGTAGTTGGTAAATAGTAGTTAGTAGTTAGTAACTAGTAGTTAGTAGTTAGTAGTTAGTAACTAGTAGTTAGTAGTTAGTAGTTAGTAGTTAGTAGTTAGTAGTTAGTAGTTAGTATTTAGTAGTTAAATGTTAATTCTTAGTGGTTAGTAGTTAGTAGTTAGTAGTCAGTAGATAGTAGTTACTGGTTAGTAGTTAGTAGTTAGAAGTTAGTAATTAGTAGTTAGTAGTTAGTATTTAGTAGTTAAAAAGTTAGTCTTTAGTAGTTGGTAGTTATTAGTTAGTACTAAATAGATAGTAGTTAGTAGTTAGTAGTTAGTAGTTAGTAGTTAAAAGTGAGTAGTTAGTAGTTAGTAACTAGTAGTTAGTAGTTAGTAGTTAGTAACTAGTAGTTAGTAGTTAGTAGTTAGTAGTTAGTAGTTAGTAGTTTGTATTTAGTAGTTAAAAGTTAGTTCTTAGTAGTTAGTAGTTAGTAGTTAGTAGTTAGTAGTCAGTAGATAGTAGTTAGTAGTTAGTAGTTAGTAGTTAGTAGTTAATAGTTAGAAGTTAGTAGTTAGTAGTTAGTAGTTAGTAGTTAGTAGTTAGTAGTTGCTAGTTAGTAGTTAGTAGTTAGTAGTTAGTAGTTAGTAGTTAGTAGTCAGTAGCTGGTAACTAGTAGTTAGTAGTTAGTAGTTAGTAACTAGTAGTTAGTAGTTAGTAGTAAGTAGTTAGTATTTAGTAGTTAAATGTTAGTTCTTAGGGGTTAGTAGTTAGTAGTTAGTAGTCAGTAGATAGTAGTTAGTAGTTAGAAGTTAGTAATTAGTAGTTAGTAGTTAGTATTTAGTAGTTAAAAAGTTAGTCTTTAGTAGTTGGTAGTTATTAGTTAGTACTAAATAGATAGTAGTTAGTAGTTAGTAGTTAGTAGTTAGTAGTTAGTAGTGAGTAGTTAGTAGTTAGTAGTTAGTAGTTAGTAACTAGTAGTTAGTAGTTAGTATTTAGTAGTTAGTAGTTTGTATTTAGTAGTTAAATGTTAGTTCTTAGTAGTTAGTAGTTAGTAGTTAGTAGTTAGTAGTCAGTAGATAGTAGTTAGTAGTTAGTAGTTAGTAGTTAGTAGTTAATAGTTAGAAGTTAGTAGTTAGTAGTTAGTTAGTAGTTAGTAGTTAGTAGTTAGTAGTTAGTAGTTAGTAGTTAGTAGTTAGTAGTTAGTAGTTAGTAGTCAGTAGTTGGTAGTTAATAGTTAGTAGTTAGTAGTTAGTAGTTAGTAGTTAGTAGTTAGTAGTTAGTAGTTAGTAGTTAGTAGTTAGTAGTTAGTAGTTAGTAGTTAGTAGTTAGTACTTAGTAACTAGTAGTTAGTAGTTAATGGTTAGTAACTAGTAGTTAGTAGTTAGTAGTTAGTAGTTAGTGGTTTGTATTTAGTAGTTAAATGTTAGTTCTTAGTAGTTAGTAGTTAGTAGTTATTAGTCAGTAGATAGTAGTTAGTAGTTAGTAGTTAGTAGTTAGTAGTTAGTAGTTAATAGTTAGAAGTTAGTATTTAGTAGTTAGTAGTTAGTAGTTAGTAGTTAGTAGTTAGTAGTTAGTGGTTAGTAGTTAGTAGTTAGTAGTTAAAAAGTTAGTCTTTAGTAGTTGGTAGTTATTAGTTAGTACTAAATAGATAGTAGTTAGTAGTTAATAGTTAGTAGTTAGTGGTTAGTAGTTAGTAGCTAGTAGTGAGTAGTTAGTAGTTATAACTAGTAGTTAGTAGTTAGTAGTTAGTAACTAGTAGTTAGTAGTTAGTAGTTAGTAGTTAGTACTTAGTAGTTAGCTGTTAGTAGTAAGTACTTAATAGTTTGTAGTTAGTAGTTAGTAGTTAGTAAGTAGTTAGTAACTAGTAGTTAGTTTTTACTAGTTAGTAGATAGTAGTTAGAAGATATCACTCAATAGTTAGTAGTTATTAGTATGTAGTTATTATTTGGTAGATAGTAGTTAGTAGTTAATAGTTAGAAGTTAGTAATTAGTAATTAGTATTTAGTATTTAGTAGTTAAGAAAGTTAGTCTTTAGTAGTTAGTAGTTAGTAGTTAGTAGTTAGTAGTTAGTAGTTAGTAGTTAGTAGTTAGTAGTTAGTAACTAGTAGTTAGTAGTTAGTAGTTAGTAACTAGTAGTTAGTAGTTAGTAGTTAGTATTTAGTAGTTAAATGTTAGTTCTTAGTAGTTGGTAGTTAGTAGTTAGTAGTCAGTAGATAGTATTTAGTAGTTAGTAGTTAATAGTTAGAAGTTAGTTCTTAGTAGTTAGTAGTTAGTAGTTAGTAGTCAGTAGATAGTAGTTAGTAGTTACTAGTTAGTAGTTAGTAGTTAGTAGTTAGTAGTTAGTAGTTAGTAGTTAGTATTTAGTAGTTAGCTGTTAGTAGTAAGTACTTAATAGTTTGTAGTTAGTAGTTAGTAGTTAGTAAGTAGTTAGTAACTAGTAGTTAGTTTTTACTAGTTAGTAGATAGTAATTAGAAGATAGTACTCAATAGTTAGTAGTTATTAGTATGTAGTTATTTTTTAGTAGATAGTAGTTAGTAGTTAATAGTTAGAAGTTAGTAATTAGTAGTTAGTAGTTAGTATTTAGTAGTTAAGAAAGTTAGTCTTTAGTAGTTAGTAGTTAGTAGTTAGTAGTTAGTAGTTAGTAGTTAGTAGTTAGTAGTTAGTAACTAGCAGTTAGTAGTTAGTAGTTAGTAACTAGTAGTTAGTAGTTAGTAGTTAGTATTTAGTAGTTAAATGTTAGTTCTTAGTAGTTGGTAGTTAGTAGTTAGTAGTCAGTGGATAGTATTTAGTAGTTAGTAGTTAATAGTTAGAAGTTAGTTCTTAGTAGTTAGTAGTTAGTAGTTAGTAGTCAGTAGATAGTAGTTAGTTGTTAGTAGTTAGTAGTTAGTAGTTAGTAGTTAGTAGTTAGTAGTTAGTATTTAGTAGTTAGAAGTTAGTAGTTAGTAGTAAGTAGTTAGTAGTTAGTAGTTAGTAGTTAGTAGTTAGTAGTTAGTAGTTAATAGTTAGTAGTTAATAGTTAGTAGTTAGTAGTTAGTAGTTAGTAGTTAGTAGTTAGTAGTCATTAGTTGGTAGTTAATAGTTAGTAGTTAGAAGTTAGTAGTTAGTAGTTAGTAGTTAGTAGTTAGTACTTAGTAGTTAGCTGTTAGTAGTTAGTAGTTAGTAGTTAATAGTTAGTAGTTAGTAGTTAGTAGTTAGTAGTTAGTAGTTAGTAGTTAGTAGTCGTTAGATGGTAGTTAATAGTTAGTAGTTAGAAGTTAGTAGTGAGTACTTAATAGTTTGTAGTTAGTAGTTAGTAGTTAGTAAGTAGTTAGTAACTAGTAGTTAGTTTTTACTAGTTAGTAGATAGTAGTTGGAAGATAGTACTCAATAGTTAGTAGTTATTAGTTTGTAGTTATTAGTTAGTAGATAGTAGTTAGTAGTTAATAGTTAGAAGTTAGTAATTAGTAGTTAGCCGTTAGTATTTAGTAGTTAAAAAGTTAGTCTTTAGTAGTTGGTAGTTATTAGTTAGTAGTAAATAGATAGTAGTTAGTAGTTAGTAGTTGGTAAATAGTAGTTAGTAGTTAGTAACTAGTAGTTAGTATTTAGTAGTTAGTAACTAGTAGTTAGTAGTTAGTAGTTAGTAGTTAGTAGTTAGTAGTTAGTATTTAGTAGTTAAATGTTAGTTCTTAGTGGTTAGTAGTTAGTAGTTAGTAGTCAGTAGATAGTAGTTAGTAGTTAGTAGTTAGTAGTTAGAAGGTAGTAATTAGTAGTTAGTAGTTAGTATTTAGTAGTTAAAAAGTTAGTCTTTAGTAGTTGGTAGTTATTAGTTAGTACTAAATAGATAGTAGTTAGTAGTCAGTAGTTAGTAGTTAGTAGTTAGTAGTTAGTAACTAGTAGTTAGTAGTTAGTAGTTAGTAACTAGTAGTTAGTAGTTAGTAGTTAGCAGTTAGTAGTTAGTAGTTTGTATTTAGTAGTTAAATGTTAGTTCTTAGTAGTTAGTAGTTAGTAGTTAGTAGTTAGTAGTCAGTAGATAGTAGTTAGTAGTTAGTAGTTAGTAGTTAGTAGTTAATAGTTAGAAGTTAGTAGTTAGTAGTTAGTAGTTAGTAGTTAGTAGTTAGTAACTAGTAGTTAGTAGTTAGTAGTTAGTAACTAGTAGTTAGTAGTTAGTAGTTAGCAGTTAGTAGTTAGTAGTTTGTATTTAGTAGTTAAATGTTAGTTCTTAGTAGTTAGTAGTTAGTAGTTAGTAGTTAGTAGTTAATAGTTAGAAGTTAGTAGTCAGTAGTTAGTAGTGAGTAGTTAGTAGTTAGTAACTAGTAGTTAGTAGTTAGTAGTTAGTAACTAGTAGTTAGTAGTTAGTAGTTAGCAGTTAGTAGTTAGTAATTTGTATTTAGTAGTTAAATGTTAGTTCTTAGTAGTTAGTAGTTAGTAGTTAGTAGTTAGTAGTCAGTAGATAGTAGTTAGTAGTTAGCAGTTAGTAGTTAGTAGTTAATAGTTAGAAGTTAGTAGTTAGTAGTTAGTAGTTAGTAGTTAGTAGTTAGTAGTTAGTAGTTAGTAGTTAGTAGTTAGTAGTTAGTAGTTAGTAGTTAGTAGTCAGTAGTTGGTAACTAGTAGTTAGTAGTTAGTAGTTAGTAACTAGTAGTTAGTAGTTAGTAGTTAGTAGTTAGTAGTTAGTATTTAGTAGTTAAATGTTAGTTCTTAGTGGTTAGTAGTTAGTAGTTAGTAGTCAGTAGATAGTAGTTAGTAACTAGTAGTTAGTAGTTAGTAGTTAGTAACTAGTAGTTAGTAGTTAGTATTTAGTAGTTAAAAAGTTAGTCTTTAGTAGTTGGTAGTTATTAGTTAGTACTAAATAGATAGTAGTTAGTAGTCAGTAGTTAGTAGTTAGTAGTTAGTAGTTAGTAACTAGTAGTTAGTAGTTAGTAGTTAGTAACTAGTAGTTAGTAGTTAGTAGTTAGCAGTTAGTAGTTAGTAGTTTGTATTTAGTAGTTAAATGTTAGTTCTTAGTAGTTAGTAGTTAGTAGTTAGTAGTTAGTAGTCAGTAGATAGTAGTTAGTAGTTAGTAGTTAGTAGTTAGTAGTTAATAGTTAGAAGTTAGTAGTTAGTAGTTAGTAGTTAGTAGTTAGTAGTTAGTAACTAGTAGTTAGTAGTTAGTAGTTAGTAACTAGTAGTTAGTAGTTAGTAGTTAGCAGTTAGTAGTTAGTAGTTTGTATTTAGTAGTTAAATGTTAGTTCTTAGTAGTTAGTAGTTAGTAGTTAGTAGTTAGTAGTTAATAGTTAGAAGTTAGTAGTCAGTAGTTAGTAGTGAGTAGTTAGTAGTTAGTAACTAGTAGTTAGTAGTTAGTAGTTAGTAACTAGTAGTTAGTAGTTAGTAGTTAGCAGTTAGTAGTTAGTAATTTGTATTTAGTAGTTAAATGTTAGTTCTTAGTAGTTAGTAGTTAGTAGTTAGTAGTTAGTAGTCAGTAGATAGTAGTTAGTAGTTAGCAGTTAGTAGTTAGTAGTTAATAGTTAGAAGTTAGTAGTTAGTAGTTAGTAGTTAGTAGTTAGTAGTTAGTAGTTAGTAGTTAGTAGTTAGTAGTTAGTAGTTAGTAGTTAGTAGTTAGTAGTCAGTAGTTGGTAACTAGTAGTTAGTAGTTAGTAGTTAGTAACTAGTAGTTAGTATTTAGTAGTTAGTAGTTAGTAGTTAGTATTTAGTAGTTAAATGTTAGTTCTTAGTGGTTAGTAGTTAGTAGTTAGTAGTCAGTAGATAGTAGTTAGTAACTAGTAGTTAGTAGTTAGTAGTTAGTAACTAGTAGTTAGTAGTTAGTAGTTAGTAACTAGTAGTTAGTAGTTAGTAGTTAGCAGTTAGTAGTTAGTAGTTTGTATTTAGTAGTTAAATGTTAGTTCTTAGTAGTTAGTAGTTAGTAGTTAGTAGTTAGTAGTTAATAGTTAGAAGTTAGTAGTCAGTAGTTAGTAGTGAGTAGTTAGTAGTTAGTAACTAGTTCATAGTAGTTAGTAGTTAGTAGTTAGTAGTTAGTAGTCAGTAGATAGTAGTTAGTAGTTAGTAGTTAGTAGTTAGTAGTTAATAGTTAGAAGTTAGTAGTTAGTAGTTAGTAGTTAGTAGTTAGTAGTTAGTAGTTAGTAGTTAGTAGTTAGTAGTTAGTAGTTAGTAGTTAGTAGTTAGTAGTTAGTAGTCAGTAGTTGGTAACTAGTAGTTAGTAGTTAGTAGTTAGTAACTAGTAGTTAGTAGTTAGTAGTTAGTAGTTAGTAGTTAGTAGTTAGTATTTAGTAGTTAAATGTTAGTTCTTAGTGGTTAGTAGTTAGTAGTTAGTAGTCAGTAGATAGTAGTTAGTAGTTAGTAGTTAGTAACTAGTAGTTAGTAGTTAGTAGTTAGTAGTTAGTAGTTAGTAGTTAGTAGTTTGTATTTAGTAGTTAAATGTTAGTTCTTAGTAGTTAGTAGTTAGTAGTTAGTAGTTAGTAGTCAGTACATAGTAGTTAGTAGTTAGTAGTTAGTAGTTAGTAGTTAATAGTCAGAAATTAGTAGTTAGTAGTTAGTAGTTAGTAGTTAGTAGTTAGTAGTTAGTAGTTCGTAGTTAGTAGTTAGTAGTTAGTAGTTAGTAGTTAGTAGTTAGTAGTCAGTAGTTGGTAGTTAATAGTTAGTAGTTAGTAGTTAGTATTTAGTAGTTAGTAGTTAGTAGTTAGTAGTTAGTAGTTACTAGTTAGTAGTTAGTACTTAGTAACTAGTAGTTAGTAGTTAATGGTTAGTAACTAGTAGTTAGTAGTTAGTAGTTAGTAGTTAGTAGTTTGTATTTAGTAGTTAAATGTTAGTTCTTAGTAGTTAGCAGTTAGTAGTTATTAGTCAGTAGATAGTAGTTAGTAGTTAGTAGTTAGTAGTTAATAGTTAGAAGTTAGTAGTTAGTAGTTAGTAGTTAGTAGTTAGTAGTTAGTAGTTAGTAGTTAGTAGTTAGTAGTTAGTAGTTAGTAGTTAAAAAGTTAGTCTTTAGTAGTTGGTAGTTATTAGTTAGTACTAAATAGATAGTAGTTAGTAGTTAATAGTTAGTAGTTAGTAGTTAGTAGTTAGTAGTGAGTAGTTAGTAGTTAGTAACTAGTAGTTAGTAGTTAGTAGTTAGTAACTAGTAGTTAGTAGTTAGTAGTTAGTGGTTAGTAGTTTGTATTTAGTAGTTAAATTTTAGTTCTTAGTAGTTAGTAGTTAGTAGTTAGTAGTCAATAGATAGTAGTTAGTAGTTAGTAGTTACTAGTTAGTAGTTAGTAGTTAATAGTTAGAAGTTAGTAGTTAGTAGTTAGTAGTTAGTAGTTAGTAGTTAGTAGTTAGTGGTTAGTAGTTAGTAGTTAGTAGTTAGTAGTTAGTAGTTAGTAGTTAGTAGTTAGTAGTTAGTAGTTAGTAGTTAGTATCTAGTAGTTAGTAGTTAGTAGTTAGTAGTTAGTAGTCAGTAGTTGGTAGTTAATAGTTAGTAGTTAGTAGTTAGTAGTTAGTAGTTAGTAGTTAGTAGTTAGTAGTTAGTAGTTAGTACTTAGTAGTTAGCTGTTAGTAGTAAGTACTTAATAGCTTGTAGTTAGTAGTTAGTAAGTAGTTAGTAACTAGTAGTTAGTTTTTACTAGTTAGTAGATTGTAGTTAGAAGATAGTACTCAATAGTTAGTAGTTATTAGTTTGTAGTTATTAGTTAGTAGATAGTAGTTAGTAGTTAGTAGTCAGTAGTTGGTAGTTAGTAGTTAGTAGTTAGTAGTTAGTAGTTAGTAGTTAGTAGTTAGTAGTTAGTAGTTAGTAGTTAGTAGTTAGTAGTTAGTAGTTAGTAGTTAGTAGTTAGTAGTTAGTACTTAGTAGTTAGCTGTTAGTAGTAAGTACTTAATAGCTTGTAGTTAGTAGTTAGTAACTAGTAGTTAGTAGTTAGTAGTTAGCAGTTAGTAGTTAGTAGTTTGTATTTAGTAGTTAAATGTTAGTTCTTAGTAGTTAGTAGTTAGTAGTTAGTAGTTAGTAGTCAGTAGATAGTAGTTAGTAGTTAGTAGTTAGTAGTTAGTAGTTAATAGTTAGAAGTTAGTAGTTAGTAGTTAGTAGTTAGTAGTTAGTAGTTAGTAACTAGTAGTTAGTAGTTAGTAGTTAGTAACTAGTAGTTAGTAGTTAGTAGTTAGCAGTTAGTAGTTAGTAGTTTGTATTTAGTAGTTAAATGTTAGTTCTTAGTAGTTAGTAGTTAGTAGTTAGTAGTTAGTAGTTAATAGTTAGAAGTTAGTAGTCAGTAGTTAGTAGTGAGTAGTTAGTAGTTAGTAACTAGTAGTTAGTAGTTAGTAGTTAGTAACTAGTAGTTAGTAGTTAGTAGTTAGCAGTTAGTAGTTAGTAATTTGTATTTAGTAGTTAAATGTTAGTTCTTAGTAGTTAGTAGTTAGTAGTTAGTAGTTAGTAGTCAGTAGATAGTAGTTAGTAGTTAGTAGTTAGTAGTTAGTAGTTAATAGTTAGAAGTTAGTAGTTAGTAGTTAGTAGTTAGTAGTTAGTAGTTAGTAGTTAGTAGTTAGTAGTTAGTAGTTAGTAGTTAGTAGTTAGTAGTTAGTAGTCAGTAGTCAGTAGTTGGTAACTAGTAGTTAGTAGTTAGTAGTTAGTAACTAGTAGTTAGTAGTTAGTAGTTAGTAGTTAGTAGTTAGTATTTAGTAGTTAAATGTTAGTTCTTAGTGGTTAGTAGTTAGTAGTTAGTAGTCAGTAGATAGTAGTTAGTAACTAGTAGTTAGTAGTTAGTAGTTAGTAACTAGTAGTTAGTAGTTAGTAGTTAGTAACTAGTAGTTAGTAGTTAGTAGTTAGCAGTTAGTAGTTAGTAGTTTGTATTTAGTAGTTAAATGTTAGTTCTTAGTAGTTAGTAGTTAGTAGTTAGTAGTTAGTAGTTAATAGTTAGAAGTTAGTAGTCAGTAGTTAGTAGTGAGTAGTTAGTAGTTAGTAACTAGTTCTTAGTAGTTAGTAGTTAGTAGTTAGTAGTGAGTAGTCAGTAGATAGTAGTTAGTAGTTAGTAGTTAGTAGTTAGTAGTTAATAGTTAGAAGTTAGTAGTTAGTAGTTAGTAGTTAGTAGTTAGTAGTTAGTAGTTAGTAGTTAGTAGTTAGTAGTTAGTAGTTAGTAGTTAGTAGTTAGTAGTCAGTAGTTGGTAACTAGTAGTTAGTAGTTAGTAGTTAGTAGTTAGTAGTTAGTAGTTAGTATTTAGTAGTTAAATGTTAGTTCTTAGTGGTTAGTAGTTAGTAGTTAGTAGTCAGTAGATAGTAGTTAGTAGTTAGTAGTTAGTAACTAGTAGTTAGTAGTTAGTAGTTAGTAGTTAGTAGTTAGTAGTTAGTAGTTTGTATTTAGTAGTTAAATGTTAGTTCTTAGTAGTTAGTAGTTAGTAGTTAGTAGTTAGTAGTCAGTACATAGTAGTTAGTAGTTAGTAGTTAGTAGTTAGTAGTTAATAGTCAGAAATGAGTAGTTGTTAGTTAGTAGTTAGTAGTTAGTAGTTAGTAGTTAGTAGTTCGTAGTTAGTAGTTAGTAGTTAGTAGTTAGTAGTTAGTAGTTAGTAGTCAGTAGTTGGTAGTTAATAGTTAGTAGTTAGTAGTTAGTATTTAGTAGTTAGTAGTTAGTAGTTAGTAGTTAGTAGTTAGTAGTTAGTAGTTAGTAGTTAGTAGTTAGTACTTAGTAACTAGTAGTTAGTAGTTAATGGTTAGTAACTAGTAGTTAGTAGTTAGTAGTTAGTAGTTAGTAGTTTGTATTTAGTAGTTAAATGTTAGTTCTTAGTAGTTAGCAGTTAGTAGTTATTAGTCAGTAGATAGTAGTTAGTAGTTAGTAGTTAGTAGTTAATAGTTAGAAGTTAGTAGTTAGTAGTTAGTAGTTAGTAGTTAGTAGTTAGTAGTTAGTAGTTAGTAGTTAGTATATAGTAGTTAGTAGTTAAAAAGTTAGTCTTTAGTAGTTGGTAGTTATTAGTTAGTACTAAATAGATAGTAGTTAGTAGTTAATAGTTAGTAGTTAGTAGTTAGTAGTTAGTAGTTAATAGTTAGAAGTTAGTAGTTAGTAGTTAGTAGTTAGTAGTTAGTAGTTAGTAGTTAGTAGTTAGTAGTTAGTATATAGTAGTTAGTAGTTAAAAAGTTAGTCTTTAGTAGTTGGTAGTTATTAGTTAGTACTAAATAGATAGTAGTTAGTAGTTAATAGTTAGTAGTTAGTAGTTAGTAGTTAGTAGTGAGTAGTTAGTAGTTAGTAACTAGTAGTTAGTAGTTAGTAGTTAGTAACTAGTAGTTAGTAGTTAGTAGTTAGTAGTTAGTAGTTTGTATTTAGTAGTTAAATTTTAGTTCTTAGTAGTTAGTAGTTAGTAGTTAGTAGTCAATAGATAGTAGTTAGTAGTTAGTAGTTACTAGTTAGTAGTTAGTAGTTAATAGTTAGAAGTTAGTAGTTAGTAGTTAGTAGTTAGTAGTTAGTAGTTAGTAGTTAGTGGTTAGTAGTTAGTAGTTAGTAGTTAGTAGTTAGTAGTTAGTAGTTAGTAGTTAGTAGTTAGTAGTTAGTAGTTAGTATCTAGTAGTTAGTAGTTAGTAGTTAGTAGTTAGTAGTCAGTAGTTGGTAGTTAATAGTTAGTAGTTAGTAGTTAGTAGTTAGTAGTTAGTAGTTAGTAGTTAGTAGTTAGTAGTTAGTACTTAGTAGTTAGCTGTTAGTAGTAAGTACTTAATAGCTTGTAGTTAGTAGTTAGTAAGTAGTTAGTAACTAGTAGTTAGTTTTTACTAGTTAGTAGATTGTAGTTAGAAGATAGTACTCAATAGTTAGTAGTTATTAGTTTGTAGTTATTAGTTAGTAGATAGTAGTTAGTAGTTAGTAGTCAGTAGTTGGTAGTTAGTAGTTAGTAGTTAGTAGTTAGTAGTTAGTAGTTAGTAGTTAGTAGTTAGTAGTTAGTAGTTAGTAGTTAGTAGTTAGTAGTTAGTAGTTAGTAGTTAGTACTTAGTAGTTAGCTGTTAGTAGTAAGTACTTAATAGCTTGTAGTTAGTAGTTAGTAAGTAGTTAGTAACTAGTAGTTAGTTTTTAATAGTTAGTAGATTGTAGTTAGAAGATAGTACTCAATAGTTACTAGTTATTAGTTTGTAGTTATTAGTTAGTAGATAGTAGTTAGTAGTTAGTAGTCAGTAGTTGGTAGTTAATAGTTCGTAGTTAGTAGTTAGTAGTTACTAGATAGTAGTTAGTAGTTAGTAGTTAGTAGTTAGTAGTTAGTAGTTAGTAGTTAGTAGTTAGTAGTTAGTAGTTAGTACTTAGTATTTAGCTGATAGTAGTAAGTACTTAATAGTTTGTAGTTAGTAGTTAGTAGTTAGTAAGTACTTAGTAACTAGTACTTAGTTTTTACTAGTTAGTAGATAGTAGTTAGAAGATAGTACTCAATAGTTAGTAGTTATTAGTTTGTAGTTATTAGTTAGTAGATAGGAGTTAGTAGTTAGTAGTTAGTATTTAGTAGTTAAAAAGTTAGTCTTTAGTAGTTGGTAGTTATTAGTTAGTAGTAAATAGATAGTAGTTAGTAGTTAGCAGTTGGTAGTTAGTAGTTAGTAGTTAGTAACTAGTAGTTAGTAGTTAGTAGTTAGTAACTAGTAGTTAGTAGTTAGTAGTTAGTAGTTAGTAGTTAGTATTTAGTAGTTAAATGTTAGTTCTTTGTGGTTAGTAGTTAGTAGTTAGTAGTCAGTAGATAGTAGTTAGTAGTTAGTAGTTAGTAGTTAGTAGTTAGTAGTTAGAAGTTAGTAATTAGTAGTTAGTAGTTAGTAGTTAGTAGTTAGTAGATAGTAGTTAGTAGTTAGTAAGTAGTAGTTAGTAGTTAGTAGTTAGTAGTTAGTAGTTAGTAGTCAGTAGTTGGTAGTTAATAGTTAGTAGTTAGTAGTTAGTAGTTAGAAGTTTGTAGTTAGTAGTTAGTAGTTAGTACTTAGTAGTTAGCTGTTAGTAGTAAGTACTTAATAATTTGTAGTCAGTAGTTAGTAGTTAGTAAGTAGTTAGTAACTAGTAGTTAGTATTTACTAGTTAGTAGATAGTAGTTAGAAGATAGTACTCAATAGTTAGTAGTTATTAGTTTGTAGTTATTAGTTAGTAGATTGTAGTTAGAAGTTAGTAGTTAGTAGTTAGTAGTTAGTACTTAGTAGTTAGTAGTTAGTAGTTAGTAGTTAGTAGTCAGTAGTTGGTAGTTAATAGTTCGTAGTTAGTAGTTAGTAGTTAGTAGTTAGTAGATAGTAGTTAGTAGTTAGTAGTTAGTAGTTAGTACTTAGTAGTTAGCTGTTAGTAATAAGTACTTAAAAGTTTGTAGTTAGTAGTTAGTAGTTAAAAATTAGTTAGTAACTAGTACTTAGTTTTTGCTAGTTAGTAGATAGTAGTTAGAAGATAGTACTCAGTAGTTAGTAGTTATTAGTTTGTAGTTATTAGTCAGTAGATAGTAGTTAGAAGTTAGTAATTAGTAGTTAGCAGTTAGTATTTAGTAGTTAAAAAGTTAGTGTTTAGTAGTTGGTAGTTATTAGTTAGTAGTAAATAGATAGTAGTTAGTAGTTAGTAGTTAGTAGTTAGTAGTGAGTAGTTAGTAGTTAGTAACTAGTAGTTAGTAGTTAGTAGTTAGTAACTAGTAGTTAGTAGTTAGTAGTTAGTGGTTAGTATTTAGTAGTTAAATGTTAGTTCTTAGTAGTTAATAGTTAGTAGTTAGTAGTCAGTAGGTAGTAGTTAGTAGTTAGTAGTTAGTAGTTAGTAGTTAGTAGTTAGTAGTTAAAAAGTTAGTCTTTAGTAGTTGGTAGTTATTAGTTAGTAGTAAACAGATAGTAGTTAGTAGTTAGTAGTTAGTAGTTAGTAGTTCGTAGTTAGTAACTAGTAGTTACTAGTTAGTAGTTAGTAACTAGTAGTTAGTAGTTAGTAGTTAGTAGTTAGTATTTAGTAGTTAAATGTTAGTTCTTAGTAGTTAGTAGTTAGTAGTTAGTAGTCAGTAGATAGTAGTTAGTAGTTAGTAGTTAGTAGTTAGTAGTTAGAAGTTAGTAGTTAGTAGTCAGTAGATAGTAGTTAGTAGTCAGTAGTTAGTAGTTAGTAGTTAGTAGTCAGTAGTTGGTAATTAATAGTTAGTACTTAGTAGTTAGTGGTTAGTAGTTAGTAGTTAGTAGTTAGTAGTTAGTTGTTAGTAGTTGGTAGTTATTAAGTAGTTAGTAACTAGTAGTTAGTTTTTACTAGTTAGTAGATAGCAGTTAGAAGATAGTACTCAATAGTTAGTAGTTATTAGTTTGTAGTGAGTAGTTAGTAGTTAGTAACTAGTAGTTAGTAGTTAGTAGTTAGTAACTAGTAGTTAGTAGTTAGTAGTTAGTAGTTAGTATTTAGTAGTTAAATGTTAGTTCTTAGTAGTTAGTAGTTAGTAGTTAGTAGTCAGTAGATAGTAGTTAGTAGTTAGTAGTTAGTAGTTAGTAGTTAGAAGTTAGTAGTTAGTAGTTAGTAGTTAGTAGTTAGTAGTCAGTAGTTAGTAGTTAGTAGTTAGTAGTCAGTAGTTGGTAATTAATAGTTAGTACTTAGTAGTTAGTGGTTAGTAGTTAGTAGTTAGTAGTTAGTAGTTAGTTGTTAGTAGTTAGTAGTTATTAAGTAGTTAGTAACTAGTAGTTAGTTTTTACTAGTTAGTAGATAGCAGTTAGAAGATAGTACTCAATAGTTAGTAGTTATTAGTTTGTAGTGAGTAGTTAGTAGTTAGTAACTAGTAGTTAGTAGTTAGTAGTTAGTAACTAGTAGTTAGTAGTTAGTAGTTAGTAGTTAGTATTTAGTAGTTAAATGTTAGTTCTTAGTAGTTAATAGTTAGTAGTTAGTAGTCAGTAGTTAGTAGTTAGTAGTTAGTAGTTAGTAGTTAGTAGTTAGTAGTTAGTAGTTAAAAAGTTAGTCTTTAGTAGTTGGTAGTTATTAGTTAGTAGTAAACAGATAGTAGTTAGTAGTTAGTAGTTAGTAGTTAGTAGTTAGTAGTTCATAGTTAGTAACTAGTAGTTACTAGTTAGTAGTTAGTAACTAGTAGTTAGTAGTTAGTAGTTAGTAGTTAGTATTTAGTAGTTAAATGTTAGTTCTTAGTAGTTAGTAGTTAGTAGTTAGTAGTCAGTAGATAGTAGTTAGTAGTTAGTAGTTAGTAGTTAGTAGTTAGAAGTTAGTAGTTAGTAGTTAGTAGTTAGTAGTTAGTAGTCAGTAGTTAGTAGTTAGTAGTTAGTAGTCAGTAGTTGGTAATTAATAGTTAGTACTTAGTAGTTAGTGGTTAGTATTTAGTAGTTAGTAGTTAGTAGTTAGTAGTTAGTAGTTAGTAGTTATTAAGTAGTTAGTAACTAGTAGTTAGTTTTTACTAGTTAGTAGATAGCAGTTAGAAGATAGTACTCAATAGTTAGTAGTTATTAGTTTGTAGTGATTAGTTAGTAGTTAGTAGTCAGTAGTTAGTAGTTAGTAGATAGAAGTTAGTAACTAGTAGTTAGTAGTCAGTATTTAGTAGTTAGTAGTTAGTATTTAGTATTTAGTAGTTAAAAGTTAGTTCTTAGTAGTAAGTAGTTAGTAGTCAGTAGATAGTAGTTAGTAGTAAGTAGTTAGTAGTTAGTAGTTAGCAGTTTGCAGTTAGTAGTTAGTAGTTAGTAGTTAGTAGTTAGTAGTTAGTAGTTAGTAGTTAATAGTTAGTAGTTAGTAGTTAGTAGTTAGTTGTTAGTAGTTAGTAGTTAGTAGTTAGTATTCAGTAGTTAGTAGTTAGTATTTAGCAGTTAGCTGTTAGTAGTAAGTAGTTAATAGTTAGTATTTTTAGTTAGTAGTTAGTAGTTAGTACTTAGCAGTTAGTAGTTACTAGTTAGTAGTTAGCACTTAGTAGTTAGCTGTTAATAGTTAGCAGTTAGCAGTTAGTAGTTATTCGTTAGTAGTTAGTAGTTTGTAGTTTATAGTTAATGGTTAGTAATTTGTAGATAGTAGTTAGTAGTTAGTAGTTAGTAGTTAGTAGTTGGTAGTTAATAGTTAGTAGTCAGTAGTTAGAAGTTAGTAGTTAGTAGTTAGTAGTTAGTAGTTAGTAGTTAGTAGTTAGTAGTTAGTAGTTAGTAGTTATTAAGTAGTTAGTAACTAGTAGTTAGTTTTTACTAGTTAGTAGATAGCAGTTAGAAGATAGTACTCAATAGTTAGTAGTTATTAGTTTGTAGTGATTAGTTAGTAGTTAGTAGTCAGTAGTTAGTAGTTAGTAGATAGAAGTTAGTAACTAGTAGTTAGTAGTCAGTATTTAGTAGTTAGTAGTTAGTATTTAGTATTTAGTAGTTAAAAGTTAGTTCTTAGTAGTAAGTAGTTAGTAGTCAGTAGATAGTAGTTAGTAGTAAGTAGTTAGTAGTTAGTAGTTAGCAGTTTGCAGTTAGTAGTTAGTAGTTAGTAGTTAGTAGTTAGTAGTTAGTAGTTAGTAGTTAATAGTTAGTAGTTAGTAGTTAGTAGTTAGTTGTTAGTAGTTAGTAGTTAGTAGTTAGTATTCAGTAGTTAGTAGTTAGTATTTAGCAGTTAGCTGTTAGTAGTAAGTAGTTAATAGTTAGTATTTTTAGTTAGTAGTTAGTAGTTAGTACTTAGCAGTTAGTAGTTACTAGTTAGTAGTTAGCACTTAGTAGTTAGCTGTTAATAGTTAGCAGTTAGCAGTTAGTAGTTATTCGTTAGTAGTTAGTAGTTTGTAGTTTATAGTTAATGGTTAGTAATTTGTAGATAGTAGTTAGTAGTTAGTAGTTAGTAGTTAGTAGTTGGTAGTTAATAGTTAGTAGTCAGTAGTTAGTAGTTAGTAGTTAGTAGTTAGTAGTTAGTAGTTAGTAGTTAGTACTTGGTAGTTAGCTGTTAGTAGTAAGTATTTAATAGTTAGTAGTTAGTAAGTAGTTAGTTTTTATCAGTTAGTAGATAGCAGTTAGTAGATAGTACTCAATAGTTAGTAGTCATTAGTTAGTAGTTATTAGTTAGTAGTTAGTAGTTAAAAGGTAGCAGTTAGTAGTTAGTAGTTAGTAGTCAGTATTTAGTAGTTGAAAGTTAGTTCTTAGTGGTTAGTAGTTAGTAGTTAGTAGTCAGTAGATAGTAGTTAGTAGTTAGTAGTTAGTAGTTAGTAGTTAGCAGTTAGTAGTTAGTAGTTAGTAGTTAGTAGTTAGTAGTTAGTATTCAGTAGTTAGTAGTTAGTATTTAGCAGTTAGCTGTTAGTAGTAAGTAGTTAATAGTTAGTATTTTTAGTTAGTAGTTAGCAGTTAGTACTTAGCAGTTAGTAGTTACTAGTTAGTAGTTAGCACTTAGTAGTTAGCTGTTAATAGTTAGCAGTTAGCAGTTAGTAGTTATTGGTTAGTAGTTAGTAGTTTGTAGTTTATAGTTAATGGTTAGTAGTTTGTAGTTAGTAGTTAGTAGTTAGTAGTTAGTAGTCAGTAGTTAGTAGTTAGTAGTTAGTAGTTAGTAGTTAGTAGTTAGTAGTTAGTAGTTAGTAGTTAGTAGTTAGTAGTTAGTAGTTAGCTGTTAGTAGTAAGTATTTAATAGTTAGTAGTTAGTAAGTAGTTAGTTTTTAGCAGTTAGTAGATAGCAGTTAGTAGATAGTACTCAATAGTTAGTAGTTATTAGTTAGTAGTTATTAGTTAGTAGTTAGTAGTTAGTAGGTAGCAGTTAGTAGTTAGTAGTTAGTAGTTAGTATTTAGTAGTTGAAAGTTAGTTCTTAGTAGTTAGTAGTTAGTAGTTAGTAGTCAGTAGATAGTAGTTAGTAGTTAGTAGTTAGTAGTTAGTAGTTAGTAGTTAGCAGTTAGTAGTTAGTAGTTAGTAGTTAGTAGTTAGTAGTTAGTAGTTAGTAGTTAGTAGTTAGCATTTAGTAGTTAGTAGTTAGTAGTCAGTAGTTAGTAGTTGGTAGTTAGTAGTTAGTAGTCAGTAGTTGGTAGTTAATAGTTAGTAGTTAGTAGTTAGTAGTTAGTGGTAAATAGTTAGTAGTTACTAATTAGTAGTTAGCTGTTAGTAGTAAGTACTTAATAGTTTGCAGTTAGTAGTTAGTAGTTAGTAAGTAGTTAGTAACTAGTAGTTAGTTTTTACTATTTAGTAGATAGTAGTTAGAAGATAGTTCTCAATAGTTAGTAGTTATTAGTTAGTAGTTATTAGTTAGTAGTTAGTAGTTAGTAGGTAGCAGTTAGTAGTTAGTAGTTAGTAGTTAGTATTTAGTAGTTAAAGGTTAGTTCTTAGTAGTTAGTAGTTAGTAGTTAGTAGTCAGTAGATTGTAGTTAGTAGTTAGTAGTTAGTAGTTATTAGTTAGTAGTTAGTAGTTAGTAGTTAGTAGTTAGTAGTTAGTAGTTAGTAGTTAGTAGTTAGTAGTTAGTAGTTAGTAGTTAGTAGTTAGTAGTCAGTAGTTAGTAGTTGGTAGTTAGTAGTTAGTAGTCAGTAGTTGGTAGTTAATAGTTAGTAGTTAGTAGTTAGTAGTTAGTGGTAAATAGTTAGTAGTTACTACTTAGTAGTTAGCTGTTAGTAGTAAGTACTTAATAGTTTGTAGTTAGTAGTTAGTAGTTAGTAAGTAGTTAGTAACTAGTAGTTAGTTTTTACTAGTTAGTAGATAGTAGTTAGAAGATAGTACTCAATAGTTAGTATTTATTAGTTTGTAGTTATTAGTTAGTAGATAGTAGTTAGTATTTAATAGTTAGAAGTTAGTAATTAGTAGTTAAAAGTTAGTATTTAGTAGTTAACAAGTTAGTCTTTAGTATATGGTAGTTATTAGTTAGTAGTAAATAGATAGTAGTTAGTAGTTAGTAGTTAGTAGTTAGTAGTTAGTAACTAGTAGTTAGTAAATAGTAGTTAGTAACTAGTAGTTAGTAGTTAGTAGTTAGTAGTTAGTAGTTAGTATTTAGTAGTTAAATGTTAGTTCTTAGTAGTTAGTAGTTAGTAGTTAGTAGTCAGTAGATAGTAGTTAGTAGTTAGTAGTTAGTAGTTAGTAGTTAGTAGTTAGTAGTTAGTAGTTAGTTGTTAGTAGTTAGTAGTTAGTAGTTAGTAGTTAGTAGTCAGTAGTTGGTAGTTAATAGTTAGTAGTTAGTAGTTAGTAGTTAGTAGTTAGTAGTTAGTAGTTAGTACTTAGTAGTTAGCTGTTAGTAGTATGTAGTTTATAGTTAGTAGTTAGTAGCTGGTAGTTAGTTGTTAGAAGTTAGTAGTTAGTGGTTATTATTTAATAGTTAGTAAGTAGTTATTAACTAGTTTTTAGTAAATAGTAGTTAGTAGTTAGAAGTTAGCAGATAGTACTCAAAAATAAGTAGTTAGTAGTTAGTAATTAGCAGTTAGTATTTAGCAGTTTGTAGTAAGTAGTTAGTAGTTAGTAGTTAGCTATTAGTAGTTAGTAGTTATTAGTTACTAGTTGGTAGTTAGTTGTAAGTAGTTAGTAGTTAGTAGTTAGTAGTTATAAAGTAATTATTAACTAGTATTTAGTATTTAGTATTTAGTATTTAGTAGTTAGTAGTTAGCAGTTAGTAGATAGAACTCAATAATTAGTAGTTAGTTTTTAGTAGTTATTAGTTAGTAGTTAGTAGTTAGTAGTTAGTAGTCAGTAGTTGGTAGTTAATAGTTATTAGTTAGTAGTTAGTAGTTAGTAGTTAGTAGTTAGTAGTTAGTAGTTAGTAGTTAGTACTTAGTAGTTAGCTGTTAGTAGAAAGTAGTTTATAGTTAGTAGTTAGTAGTTGGTAGTTAGTTGTTAGTAGTTAGTAGTTAGTAGTTAGTAGTTTATGGTTAGTAAGTAGTTATTAACTAATTTTTAGTAAATAGTAGTTAGTAGTTAGAAGTTAGTAGATAGTACTCAATACTAAGTAGTTAGTAGTTAGTAATTAGCAGTTAGTATTTAGCAGTTAGTAGTAAGTAGTTAGTAGTTAGTAGTTAGCTATTAGTAGTTAGTAGTTATTAGTTAGTAGTTGGTAGTTAGTTGTAAGTAGTTAGTAGTTATTAGTTAGTAGTTAGAGAGTAATTATTAACTGGTATTTAGTATTTAGTATTTAGTAGTTAGTAGTTAGCAGTTAGTAGATAGTACTCAATAATTAGTAGTTAGTATTTAGTAGTTATTAGTTAGTAGTTAGTAGTTAGTAGTTAGTAGTTTGTAGTTAGTAGTCAGTAGTTGGTAGTTAATAGTTAATAGTTAGTAGTTAGTAGTTAGTAGTTAGTAGTTAGTAGTTAGTAGTTAGTACTTAGTAGTTAGCTGTTAGTAGTAAGAAGTTTATAGTTAGTAGTTAGTAGTTGGTAGTTAGTTATTAGTAATTAGTAGTTAGTAGTTTGTGGTTTATAGTTAGTAAGCAGTTATTAACTAGTTTTTAGTAAATAGTAGTTAGAAGTTAGAAGTTAGTGGATAGTACTCAATAATAAGTAGTTAGTAGTTAGTAATTAGTAGTTAGTATTTAGCAGTTAGTAGTAAGTAGTTAGTAGTTAGTAGTTAGCTATTAGTACTTAGTAGTTATTAGTTAGTAGTTGTTAGTTAGTTGTTAGTAGTTTGTAGTTTTTAGTTAAAAGTTTATAGTTAGTAAGTAGTTATTAACTAGTTTTTAGTAAATAGTAGTTAGAAGTTAGCAGTTAGTAAATAGTACTCAATAATTAGTAGTTAGTATTTAGTAGTTATTAGTTAGTAGTTAGTAATTAGTAGTTAGTAGATAGTAGTTAGTAGTTAGTAGTAAGTACTTAATAGTTAGTAGTTAGTAATTAGTAGTTAGTAATTAGTAAGTAGTTAGTAACTAGTAGTTAGTTTTTACTAGTTAGTAGATAGCAGTTAGAAGATAGTACTCAATAGTTAGTAGTTATTAGTTTGTAGTTATTAGTTAGTAGTTAATAGTTAGTAGTCAGTAGTAAGTAGTTAATAGTTAATAGTTAGTAGTCAGTAGTTAGTAGTAAGTAGTTAGTATTTAGTAGTTAGTAGTAAGCAGTTAGTAGTTAGTAGTTAGTAGTTAGCTGTTAGTAGTAAGTACTTAATAGTTAGTAGTTAGTAATTAGTAGTTTATAGTTAGTAAGTAGTTATTAACTAGTTTTTAGTAAATAGTAGTTAGAAGTTAGAAGTTAGTAGATAGTACTCAATAATAAGTAGTTAGTAGTTAGTAATTAGTAGTTAGTATTTAGCAGTTAGTAGTAAGTAGTTAGTTGTTAGTAGTTAGCTATTAGTACTTAGTAGTTATTAGTTAGTAGTTGGTAGTTAGTTGTTAGTAGTTAGTAGTTATTAGTTTGTAGTTATTAGTTAGTAGTTAATAGTTAGTAGTCAGTAGTTAGTAGTTAATAGTTAGTAGTTAGTAGTTAGTAGTTAGTAGTTAGCTGTTAGTAGTAAGTACTTAATAGTTAGTAGTTAGTAATTAGTAGTTAGTAGTTAGTAAGTAGTTAGTAGTTAGTAGATAGTACTCAATAGTTAGTAGTTATTAGTTTGTAGTTATTAGTTAGTAGTTAATAGTTAGTAGTCAGTAGTTAGTAGTTAATAGTTAGTATTTAGTAGTTAGTAGTAAGTAGTTAGTAGTTAGTAGTTAGTAGTTAGCAGTTAGTAGTTAGTACTTAGTAGTTAGCTGTTAGTAGTAAGTACTTAATAGTTAGTAGTTAGTAATTAGTAGTTAGTAGTTAGTAAGTAGTTAGTAACTAGTAGTTAGTTTTTACTAGTTAGTAGATAGCAGTTAGAAGTTAGTACTCAATAGTTAGTAGTTATTAGTTTGTAGTTATTAGTTAGTAGTTAATAGTTGCTACTAATTACTAACAACTAACTACTAACTACTAACTACTAACTATTGAGTACCATCTACTAACTGCTAACTGCTAACTAGTAAAAGCTAATTACTAGTTGATAACTGCTTAATAATTACTAACTGATAACTACTAGCTACTAACTAATAAAAAATTAACTACTAATTATTAACTAATAACTACTAGCTACTAACAGCTAACTACTAACTACTAACTACTAACTACTAACTACTTGCTACTAACTTCTAACTCTTAACTACAAACTACTAACTACTAACTATTAATTACTTACTACTAACAGCTAACTACTAAGTACTAACTACAAAGTACTACTTACTAACTGCTAAATACTAACTACTAACTACTAACTAAAAAAAACTAACAACCAACTAATAACAACTAACTACTAAATACTAACTAATAACTGCTAACCACTAACTAGTAAAAACTAACCACTAACTAACATCTACTAACTACTAAATACTAACTACTAACTACTAACCACTAACTGGTAAATACAAACCACCAACTAACATCCACTAACTACTAAATACTAACTACTAACTACTAACTACTACCTGCTAACTACTAACTACTAACTACTAATTACTAACTACTAACTACTAACTACTACCTACTAGTTACTAACTACTAACTACTAACTACCAACTGCTAAATACTAACTTTTTAACTGCTAAAAACTAACTACAAACTACTAGTTACTAACTTCTAACTACTAAATACTAACTACTGACTACTAGTGCAAGGAAAATAGAAGCAGTCACTCCATTTTCTAAGAAAAAATGATCAGAAGCAGATGTGCTAAATTATCGTTCTTTAACAATATTATACATTGTCGCAAAAATTAGACAAAAGTTTTCAGACGGCTCAATTGTAAATTTTTTCGAAATGATTCGAAACAGATTCACAATACGGATATTGTAAAAGAAGATCGGCTATTCTTCAAATGATTACCTACCTAGATAAACTATACAAATTCAATTCCGAGAATAATCGAGAGAATAGCCTGTTTTTCTTTATTTTTCTGAAGATTGCGACCCAATTGATCATGGAACACTCTTTCTTAAGATCAATTGCATTGGAATAGGCTGCTAGCTGTTCAAGAATTTAGTGTTACCTGAGCGATAGAATGCAGTACATGAAAATAGGAAAAATAATATCGTAGAATTCGCCGGTCACCTCCGTTGTACGTCACGGCTCAATACTTGGGCACTTACTTTTTTTAGTTTCTTTAATGCCTTACCTGAAACTGTTTTCAACTCCGAAGTCTGATTTTTCGCTGATGATCTCAAATTATTAAATAATTTAAATCTTGGAAACGCACACGGAATCAAACAAGATCTGGATTCAGTATTTCGTTGGCGTTACGGAAACAAACTCATCATCAATTTATCAAAATGTCAGTACATAGGGTAAATCCGACTAATTTCGATGTTGGGACAGAGGTCGCTTGAACAATTGAGAACCGTGGAGGACCTGGGAATCAATATGAACGACAGCCTCTTTCGTTAGGAACATGTAGAGTTGCGGATTCGTAAAGCCAATAAATTTTTCCACCAAATTAACGGAAACCAACATATCTCCTGACGGTTGTTCCAAAACTAAATCTATATAAGTACACGCTCATTCCAATGTTAATCTATGGATCTAACTGTTATATGCCTTCAAAGTTTGACATGGGACTCGTAGAAAAATCTAAAGAAAATGTTTCGAAATGGTTCCAACCGAGCCTTAATTATTGTGAACGACTAAGATTACTGAACTTGTTATCACTGAAATATTACATTGTGTTAACAGATCTTTGCTTGCTATCGAAATTGATGAACAATTATCATGTTTTTAATTTCAGCGAGCTTAATAACATTGTGCAAAGACGGTCAAGTTATTGGTTTCTGTTGCCTGAAATCAAAAAGGAATTTCAGTGATCAAAGTTTCTGTCGAACCACCTACAGAGCAAACATCATTGATTCAAATAATAAATTCTTGCAACCAGTCGTACGCAAAGATGGAATCTTAAATTTGATGTGCAGGTACTTCAATATTTGTTTCAGCATCAAAAATTCGTCTTCTACAACATTTGATAGTCTCTGCAAAAAATGTCGGTCCTCAAATGAAATAGATTTTTAGAGAAGAAGCATTTGTCGATTAAAACTTAAATTGATTAAGAAACAAAAGTTTTTGAACATCGCGTTCATAGTCAGCTTTAAAAAAAATGAAATCATTTTCAAAGTATTTAAACTTGTCTTTTACTCTAATTCTAAGAAATGGGTTAAAATAACATCGAATTTTTGAAACTTTTAACAGTTAAAATCACATTTACAACATTTTATTTACACTTATTACGGTAAAATCAATTGAATTTTTATTCCGGAGTTTTTGAAAATCACGGATGTATTGCTACCTATTCCTGAATTACTTTCATTCCTATCGGTCTGTTTTTATTTTTACTTGTTGGTTTTGACAAAACTTCGAATTAATATGTACCAGAATAATTTTTGAATTTCAAAAGTCAAATTTTTTGCATTTGAACTAATACTTCAAAGTCAACGTCCGCCCCAGTACTCATCGCGCGTACTTAATTGCGGTTTCAGCTTTTTGATGTAGATCGCTTCTATTGTGGTTAATTTTTTAAACGCACGACATGTATCAAGAATCTCCTATTCAATATTATGCGCTGTACCACAAAATTCAACGAGGTGTTGTTCCACTGGGGAATCCTTCTTTTGATGCTCCAAAACTCTAGTGGTAACATTTTGGATGGTTTGGCCAACATAGATGGAACTGCATCCATTACATGTAATTTAAAAAACCACATGGGATTTGAAATTCTTATCAAAAGATGATTTCAGGTTGGGCAAGCAAGTTCTTAGCTCTCTTGTTGTGAAAATTATTTGAATATTACACAATTTTCTCAGTCTACTTGCACAAATTTGAATAATATTTCCTCTGTTTTGTACAAAAAACCTCGGTTTAAGCTTCTTATTGTTGACACTTTTAACTTTTTGTGATGTTGTTTTTTTTGGGGGGGGATGCTGTGACATTGTTCCTCGTGACTATTTTATCCAACGTCTCGTTCGAGATACTGGAGGACCACTCAGTTGGATGTTGATTTTCAGTCCAGTTCTCTTGAGAACTACATCAAAGGATTGCCAGTCACTGGTTGCAGTTAGAATCCTATGCACAGTCCCCCTGAATGACCTTTTTCTTATGTTGTACCGGCGCACAGCTACGGAAATTTAGGATTCTGCCATTGTCGGTGGGTTTTTGATACCAATGACAGCTATTTTTCCTATCTTCGTTTACGTTTTTGTTTAGGTCTAGAAACACCGGGTCTCTACTACCGTTTGGTGTCTCAAGAGTGAACTGTACGTTCTTGTGACGAGAAATTGCATACTCAACAAGATCTAGAGGGTTCCTCTTGACGTAGTAGACTATGTCATCTAAATACCTCTTGGATAATTTCAATTCCTGCGTGTCCTCCTTTGTACTTTTTTCCGCACAATAGGAACAAATCCAAACAATGTCCTGCATGGTCTTATACTCAGTGTCAGTGACATCTTGGCATTTTGAATGAAACCAGTTTTACATGATTCGCAGTCAACCCCTTTCCCTCGGATAGTAACGCGTCGGTTACAGTCAATGCATGTCACCTTTGTGTCTGGAGTTTTGTTCTCCCTCCCCTCATTTGGTTTCTGTAAGGGTTTTTCGAAAGATTTCATCCACAAAATTTCAGCCAAAATTACAGCCAGCGAAGCACCCATTTCTAAACCGTCCGATTGAGTGTACCACATTTCATTACACTTAAAGTGAATATTAGTTACGGCTAGTCTCAAAAGGCTCTTCATCGCAGACCTCGGAATCTCAGGTATCTCGTCAATGGAGTACAGTTCTTCAAGCGCAATTTCAATTGCCTCCTCAACCGGTACATTTGTGTATAAGCTTTTAACATCGAGAGATACAACTAGCTCATCTTCATCCAATTTGATGGCCTCTGGAGCAGCTCTGGCATCTTTCGAGTTAGTCTCAGTATTTGCACCTGTAAACCTCGAAAAAGGGAGACAGAAATTTAATGAGGTTCTCGTAGCAGCTACCAGGTATTGACAGCACAGGCCGGAGCGGAGTACCGCTTTTATGTACTTTAGCAAATGCATAAAGCCTGGCAGGTTGCGAGCCAGTTGTACTGAGCCTTTGATAAATCTTTTTACTCATCTTTCCCTTTTTCGTTTATTGGTGCAACCTGCTGTTTATCAGTTTCTCCGTATTTATTGTTAAACGATCACTTTCTCCATTAAGCTCAAACTGACTGGAACTGAGGATTTCATTTAGTTTAGCCGAGTTTGTTGTCTGTTTCATAACACAAGAACCGCAACCTTTATCAAATGGTACAGCCATTTGTTTTTGATCTTTCAAAAATTCATTAGCTTTTTTAACCCCTCTATCCATTGGTGTCTCACGTTCATTCTTCGCGTACCATTTCGCGGACGATTCTATTTCACATAACTTTTCACCATCAGTGTTATTCTCCCTTATCTCACGAATTAATCTGTCTACGTCCGCACTGACCTGATGCTTTGGACCTAATGATACGTCCGGCAAAATTTGGCAGTTCAACACCGTCCAGTGTAACAACATTATTATGAGATCCATTCCGCAAAGGCCTGTCCTAACTCTCAGAAACGTGACAAAAACGCTTTTAACGTGCTGCCAAAAACGCTTTTAACGTGCTCAATAAACGAACAGCATTAGAGAACGTGAAAACCTTATGCCCATCTTTGCATGTTGCCTTACAGAACTCCTATAGCCACCCGTCTCATCTCTACATCGGTAAGTCGACCATACTGTCTCAGGAAGGTACGACACAAGGCGATCCCCTTGCGATGGCAATGTATGGAATCGCAATCCTACCCCTTCAACAAGACTTCATATTGACTCTTTGACACAAAAATGGTATGCTGATGATGGTAGCGTCGTCGGTAAGTTGAAAGATATCAGGGAACTCTTCGACAAGCTCACTGAGCTCAGTCCCAAGTATTGATATCTTGTCAATCCTCCGAAGTGTCAGTTGATAATTAAGCCAGGAGGCGAGCGCCAAGCGTCAACTGTGTTTGCAGGCACAAATGTGGAAATCACGCAGGGCGCTCGAGTCCTGGGATCAGTTATCGGAAGCTCTGAGGCCAGTAAAAATTTCCTGAAAAGTGCAGAAACTAAATACACAATAAGTTTAGACAGACTTGGTCAATTTGCTCTCACCTCTCCCCAGAATGCCTATGCATGTTTGACGAAGGGGGTTCAACAGAAATTGAGCTTCCTCTCGCGTAATACACCTTCCATGGACGGGGTTCTGGACAAGGTGGCGGAGCGGCTTGGCCGAGTCATACCGAACATCATCGGCAAAGAAATAATCCAAGAGGAAAGAGAACTTTTTTTCTCTCCCTCTCAGAATGGGTGGGCTTAAAATTGCCCTCCCACAAGATCTTCACAAAAATCTTGAGCAATCAATTGAACTCTCAAGACCATTGGCGTCATTCAATAATATTCAACAATGTGAAGTAGAACAAACCAAGATCAGTCTCAGACAGAAAGCAGACAGTCAACGTGAACTCATTTCGAAAAAATCCAGAATCGAAAACAATCTACCAGAAATGAAGTATACCATCCAGCTGGCCTCGGAGAAAGGAGCATCCAGCTGGCTTAACGCGCTTCCGTTGTCAAAACATGGTTTTGACCTCACGAAGACTGAGTTCCGTGATGGAATAGCACTTCGCTACACCTGGGAAGCGAAGAACACGCCAGCCAAATGCCCATGCGGGAAAGAATTCAGCCTCACCCATGCCCTCCATTGCGCTAAAGGCGGTTATACGCACCTACGACACAACGAAATTAGAGATGTGTTTGCAAACCTGATGAATGACGTTTGCCACGATGTACAGATAGAGTCAAAACTTCAGTCGCTCGATGGAGAAATTTTCTCGAGTAATTCCACCACCACTGATGATGACGCTCGACTGGACATCAAGGCAAACGGTCTGTGGGGCTCCCGCTTTAATCGCACTTTCTTCGATTTCGAAGATTTTCAACCCTCATGCCAAGAGCTTCCCTAAGACCATAAAAGATGCATACAAATATTACGAGAGAATCAAGCGAAATAAGTACGAAGAGCGAATCCGCGAAACCGAACACAGCAGCTTCAATGCACTGGTTTTTGCTTGTTCGGGTGGTGCAGGTCCATCCGCATCGCGCGTTATGAAAGAACTCGCAACCAAGATCAGCGAAAAACGCGGAGAGCCGTACGCCGACACTATAAGCTCCATCCGAACGAAAATCAGCTTCGCACTTCTGAGGTCGTGCCCTCAAGCCTCGTGTTCTCAGTGAGACTTCGATTAGCGCCGTCGTGGAGGAGGGAAGGCTGCATTGAGTGTTTGGCTGCTTATCTTTATTCCTTTGCCTATTCCTTGATGTTCCATTTTTATTTTAATCCTTCCATTCCAGTTCCCTATGTGTGCTATATATATTTATATATATATATAGGTGCTTTCCTCTCCACTTATTAGTTTTTTTGTGACTGGGCCGTCTTTACACTGTCTGGAGGGGAACAGCTTGGAGTGCAGCATCCGGCTACTAAATGCTACTCATCATGCCCTATTTTTCGATCTACATCCATCGATGCCGGATGGTGTACACGGCCCTTTATTGTTTTTTTTAAAAAATAAATTTATTTATATTTATCTTGCGGGAGCAGTCCTTCACATTTGTGGAAGACATAATAATAATGTCTGCCAAAAAATGAGTTTCATTAAATTTGTCCGTAATAGGGTGCTTTGGCCCGTTAGATACTTGTGCTTTGACGAATACTGGTAGCTCTATTCCGTTTTAGGTTTTCGTCGTTTTCTCTTAACGGTCTATCTTGACGATGCGACATTTTTCAAGCTTTTGATTCATTCAATTTGGATTGTTTTCTATCAAAGAGCAAATCTTTCTTCGTACTAGAAAAACTACTGAGGCTGAACATTTTTCCTTCATGGAGCTTCTTACTTCTGACTTACTAGTCTAAGCTTTCTCACGCAGGTCAATCACGCTATATTAAGCTTTTCTCAGCTCGTCTTTTTGTTAGTTTTAAAGATTAGTTTAAAACTATTAGTTCGAAGACGTTTTTAAGTTTTTAATTTCAGTTTTAGTCATGTCTTTTAATTCGCTTGTGCTGAAAAAATAAGAGAGCTTTTATTGAAGGAAGAGAAGTTGCCCTACTGCGATTGGTTGGCGATCTAATAATGAACATATCAGGTAACGGCTATCTTGAAGGCCAGGACAGTGAACCGTATGTATGTAGTGATCTTGAACCGTTATCATCACCAGCTATGGACGAATTGAAGTTACTTGTCTGCGCGGATGGCACTCAATTCCAGGCAAAGGTTCTCGAACTTCAAACCGCTGAAAAAACCGGGGCGGTTTTTAAAATTGCTTCGGAAAAGGTTAGTTAATCAAAATTTCAGGATTTTCTATAATAGCCACTAATTTGCTAGGCCATTATTGTTCCCACATTAAAAAATGTAACAACTTTGTCCTAGCTCAATTTTTTTTGCTCCGACCGTTTTAAGTCAGCTAACATACGGTTTTCCTTTTTATACTACTTCTCCTCGGCGCCTTCAAGAATGGAGTGAGGGTATTGGAATGTTTTCAAGACGAAAAAGAATATAGACATTTATATCTATAGATTGCGCCAATCTGTCTCAATTATTTTCAGTATATGTCTTGAGAACAAGTTCCTATCAATTTTGTAATTCCGAAAAGGCCAAATGGAAAGTCGCTGAATGTAAAAAAATTTTCTCGGCGACGAATTTCATAGCAATTATTGTAAACGTGTTAATCTTTTTTATGCAAATTTTTTGCTTAACCATTTTGCGTTTTTCTTCTAGAACTTTTTTTGACTTCTCAAGTGACTTTTTCGCGCTTTCGTTCTTCATTTTTGAGTGATCTATTGCTCTCTCTCCGATGTAAAGCTTGTTGCTCCGAACATCGCCCCATAACAAAAAGAAGGGCCTGATTGCCAAGTGGTCAGGTAGCGGGAGGTCCGTGGTTTGTATCGCATCGTGGGCAACTATTTTTGCACCCATGAAGCAAAATTTATCTAGGCTACAGCTCCTGATTTAAAATGTTCTTTCGCTGTTTACACAAACACTGATGAATCTCGTTTTTTGTTATTTATACACACATTTTTTATTCTCAATTTTGATTTAGCCTAATTGTTGTGATAATTTTGTACGATGGAAGAAGTTTTCATCGGTTTTGTAGAGTTGATTCGTTCCGATCGTCAGTTCTCCTCTTGTATGCTGTCGAGTTTTATCTTATTAAATAGATTGTTTCAGTTTAAATATGATATACGGGGCAGCCGTGGTGGCCCCCTGACTTTGCTGATGATCATATTTGGAGCAAGTTCACTGCATCAACTTATTGTAGCGACACCTAAAGACACCCGAAAGAAGCTCAGACGTTGGGTATTCACGAAGCCTGGCCTGAGTCTCAATATCAGAGCAAACAATCAGAAGAAAGTTGTTCAAAATATCTGGCAATTAAACGTTTTTCGAAAAGAAAAAGCTGTTATTTGGCACGATACGATCAACAACTCAATATCCCCGCATTCCAGCAACAACTATCACCCCCTCACCACTGCTGAGCTCATTGCCGATCTCAAGATACTTGAGCCCCACATTGCCGCAATATTATATGTCCAACGCGAAGGAGTCCCGAACATAAAGGAGGAACTTTGCAAAACAGGAATCCTTATTATCGACATCATCAAACACCTGCTACCGAAGCGGCAGGCTAAGAACCCCATCTTGACTCGGCAGTACCGACAACTGCACATTGGCCGTTTCTTGGAACAGAGACTCTCTGGAAAAGTCTTAGCCCATCTTCGACAACTCCAGGATCTTCGTCCCCGCCGAAACAGGAGGAGGAACAACCTGTCACTGAGACGACGGATTACAAGACAGAGACAACAATCGCCCGAAAACAGTGGACTCACAATCACTATTCTAAACCCCTGAAAAGTTTTAGCTGCTTACTCTTAGTCTTTCACGTGACCGTCTCTTAAGTGAGTTCGTGTTACCGAAAGGCTTTTTCTTTTAAGCAGTTTTCTTTTCTTTTCTATTCTGTCCTGCATCTGTTCTCTGAAAATTAAACTTTTCATGTGACCATCTCTTAAGTGAGTTTGAGTTGTCAGAAAAGCTATATTTTTCAGAGTTAAGTTTTCAGTTTCACGTGACCGCCTCTTAAGTGAGTGTGTGTTACCGACACTGCCTATTAAGTTATTCATCAACAATCCGTTAAGACAAATCAAAATCTTTTGCATGTGCTAGCCAAAATGTCCTCAAGAGTTATCACGTGCCAATCTTGCAATCACAAGATTGCAAAGAAGGAAGCAAAATTCTCATGTGCCTACTGCAGCAAAGCAATGCACATGACACCCGACTGCACAGGCTTCGAACAGTCCAGTATTGAAGTCCTTGTCAAGTTAGAAGCAAATCTGCTTCACATCTGTAACGAATGCAGTGAAAATAAGACACATAAGTCCATTTTAAAACCTGCTGAACAGTCGAAATTGGAAGACGATCTAACAGACCTCCGAGAACAAATGAAAAAGTTCCAGCAAATCATTGAAAACTCAAATGCAATGATCGAAAATGTAAAGAAAGACTTGACCGAATTAAAGTCAACTGCTCCCAAGAGTTATGCACAAGCTGTTGGAAAACTGCCCGGTAGCACAATTCGCGACGTGTCAAATGCAAACAACATTCCTGGTCTGGGAATTCGAATAAGAGGTATACCTGAGAGTAGAACTAAAACACCAGACGAGCGTATGCATTCCGACATCGAATCGGTTGAGCAAATCCTAGACTTCTTGAAAATCAAAGACAAACGCATGAGCAAAATTCATCGTCTCGGTAAATTTGACCCTGACAAAAAAGGGGCACGCACTATACTTGTTTGCATGGAAAACATCATAAGTAAAGACCTGATTCTGAAATCAGCTCACCTGCTAAAGGCCTACGAACAATCAATCTTCATAAGTCCTGAGCTGTCTGCAACGGACGCGAAAAAAGAAAATGAATGTCTGCGCATTCGCCGTGATCTCATTGACAATCATAATTACAATAGCAGGCAAGTTCGTATTAGAAATCTCAAGGTGGAGCATAAAGTTGGAGACAACTGGGTTGTCTTTGAAAACGCAGAAAAAGAGAATACTGGTATCAACTGGTGACTATACACACTCGAAATGCTTTCGTTCAATGTAAGGAGTCTGATGAAATTTGAGCGTCGCCTGAAGTTCTCAGACTGCTTGTCAACGCGAAGCTATGACATTTTATGCCTCACTGAAACATGGCTGACTCCTGATGTTCAAAACTATTCGCTCTTCCTACCTGCATACACGATCTACCGAAATGACAGAATACCATGCGAACACGAAACGAAACACGGTGGCGTACTTATAGCAATCAGATCGACTATTATGCACGAACAAATTTTGATTGACCTACATCTTGAGGATTTTGTGGTGATTAGTGTACAGACAAAACCACAGCCGACTCTCATATGCTGTTTGTACAGCCCCCCATCAGACAGCGACTACACCTGGTCGCCGCAACAGTTAGAAATTCTGCTCTCCAAAATATCAAATCATGCTAAAAGAATAGGCTACCAAGGCGTGTTCATTTGTGGAGACATCAACTTCTCCAAAACAGACTGGAACAACATGAGCTCCAATTCCGAGTGTGAAAACGCTGTTCTGGATGCTCTTTCGGAATACAATTTCCTGAACTACTCAAATCTTCAGTTAGACGTCATTCTGGCCAACAACCCTGACCAGATTGTCAAAACTGATCTTGACACCGATCTTTACAACTGTTACGCACTAAACGGCAAGCCATGTGCTGATCATCTACCGGTCAGTGTTACAGTAAACGCATTCCATAGCGAACTATACATTCCTCATCAAGTCAAATATGCCTTTAAGAAAGCGGATTGGGATGAATTGAATAAGGCTATAGTAGACAGTCCTTTCAACCCTTACTGTTTCAGTAATCTCGATTTCCTTGTCAAAAAATGGTACGAATGGATCTTCAGCCTCATCGATCATTTCATTCCGAAAGTTACAAGACACAGGTCAACGCTTCCACCTTGGGTATCCAGCCGTACCTCACACCTGATGAAGAAGTTAGCTACAAAAAAGAAGCAATGGGTCTCTCCGGTCTTGTCAAAACTCCTGAAGTTGAAGAAAATGGAGCGTCAAATAAAAGAAGCCACAAATGAAGATTTGAAAATGTTTGAAACCGAAATCTTTCAAAGTCGACAGTTCAGCAACGTCCAGAAGTACCTACGTTGTGTTCGCAAGTCACCAAACGTTCCTCCTGTCGTCACTCTGTCCACTCAAAAAGCCGAAACTGACCAAGAAAAGGCCAAGTTATTCAATCAGTTTTTCCAAAGTGTTTTCAACGAGAAGCAACATCACTGCATAACTTTTGAGAACAGAGGCCTCAATAGTCTCCTTTTCTCCGAAACCGAAATCCAGCACATATTGGAACACTTAACTCTGAACAAGTCTACGGGACCTGACAACATCGGAAACATTGTTTTGAAAAAGTGCGCCTTCTCACTCAGCAAGTCACTCCTCCTCCTATTCCAAACAATCTCGAATAAAGGAATCTTCCCCAGATACTGGAAAATCAGTCAAGTTACGCCAGTGTTCAAAGGGGGAAACAAATCAGACACTACTTGTTATCGACCGATTAGTTTACTCTGCTGTGTGTCAAAAGTCCTTGAGCGTCTCATCTTCAACACACTATACAAGTTTTGCCAACACCGCCTACACGAAAACCAATATGGATTCCGAAAAAATAGGTCAGCAGTGGTACAATTGTTGGTCTACCTTGATTCAATTTACCAAAAGTACGATGACCCCACAGTAGACAACCTGACAATTCTGTATCTCGACTTTGCTAAGGCCTTCGATAAAGTACCGCATGACTTGCTTATACTGAAACTCCAGTCCTTTGACATTGGCGGAAAGTTGTTGCAACTCATAAGCTCCTACTTGAGCGACAGGGAGCAATATGTTAAAATAAATGCGGAAACATCCACTCCAGTAAGTGTCAGCAGTGGAGTTCCACAAGGCTCCATTCTCGGACCACTGCTCTTTCTGCTGTTCATAAATGATCTACCAGCTTCAGTGTCAAATTGTGAAAGTTTTGGATATGCCGATGATTTCAAGATAATTGCACTGACTCAGAGCCAACTCACGATTGGTGCCATGACTATACAGAATTGGTGCTCCGAAAACAAAATGCAACTGAACACCTCTAAATGCAAGCTCCTCAACATAAAAGGCACTTTGACAGCAGCAATAGACAACCTTGAAATTGAACCGACGAATCTTCAGCGCGACCTAGGACTATGGATCACCTCAAATCTCACGTGGAACGATAACTGTACCACGAGAACGAAGAAGGGATTAAGTGCACTGTTCCAACTGAAACGAAACCTGTCTACAAACAGCACGCGAAACAGTAAGCTAAATTCTTACGTTGGTTACGTTGTGCCAGTCCTGACCTACTGCTCTCAAGCATGGCAGCCGAACAAGTCGAATCTTGCGAAGTTTGAAAGGGTGCAGGAAATTGCTACCAAGTGGATACTGAATGCAAGTTTTGAATACAAAGATCGACTTCTACAGCTAAAGCTGCTGCCTCTCAGCTTATATGTCGAAATGCACAATCTCCTGCTTCTGATATCATTGGATAGAAACGAATACGACGTTGTTGTTGATCTACCTAGAGTCACCGAAGATAAAACTCGACAGCATACAAGAGGAGAACTGACGATCGGAACGAATCGACTCTACAAAACCGATGAAAACTTCTTCCATCGTACAAAATTATTATACAATATTATTATCAGAGTGTACACCAGCTACGGAAAATATCTCAATAAAGACACCATCTCCAAAATCTACTGGGACTACTTTCTGAGAAAATATGACAAGAGGGACAAATGCACTTGGCGAATTGTTTGCAAATGTGACCACTGCAATAACTGGAAAAAACTAGACTAAACTAAAACTACTTTTGGACTGAACTCATGTGGGTCTAACAAACCCTTGGATTTATTTATGTTTAAATCCTAAAGCCTTTACTACTACTACTACTACTACTACTACTATAAACTTATTAAATAGCATTTGCTATTTGATAAGTTTGTTCTTCGGAGCTTGTTTTGGCCATTCGTTGAGGAGACCCGTGACAGGACACACCCGTCAGGCATCAACAGGTTGTTTCTTTTCATATGAAGTTTTTCAATTGTTTTGTAAATATATATTCAAGAAATCCATGTGATCATTTCTTTAAAAAAAGATCTCCATGTACTGCCATAGTCTTTCTTAGGTGAATGTTGACTCCGCGCTTCAAGCCGAAAAAAGTTCCAGGCTTCCCAAGGAGATTGGTAATCGGAACATCGCGGACGAAGTACCTGGACTCTAAGCAGACAAAGGCGACGATACACTCCTTCAGAGGTGCTACCCTTGAGGATTTGATCAGAACTCTTCAACAGTATAGTCCAAAGAAACTACACACTGTAAGTGTCATTGCTTCTTTTAATGACCACGACACAAGCGCAAATGACTTTTCAAATAACTGAAGAAATTTAATAAACAATTGTTGGCAAATCTCATCCAGGCTTTTCGAAGACGTTTTTAAGTTTTTAATTTCAGTTTTAGTCATGTCTTTTAATTCGCTTGTGCTGAAAAAATAGAGCTTTTATTGAAGGAAGAGAAGTTGCCCTACTGCGATTGGTTGGCGATCTAATAATGAACATATCAGGTAACGGCTATCTTGAAGGCCAGGACAGTGAACCGTATGTATGTAGAAATTTTGAACCGTTATCATCACCAGCTATGGACGAATTGAAGTTACTTGTCTGCGCGGATGGCACTCAATTCCAGGCAAAGGTTCTCGAACTTCAAACCGCTGAAAAAACCGGGGCGGTTTTTAAAATTGCTTCGGAAAAGGTTGGTTAATCAAAATTTCAGGATTTTCTATAATAGCCACTAATTTGCTAGGCCATTATTGTTCCCACATTAAACAATGTTACAACTTTGTCCTAGCTCAATTTTTTTTGCTCCGACCGTTTTAAGTCAGATAACATACGGTTTTCCCTTTAATACTACATCTCGGCGCCTTCAGGAATGGAGTGAGGGTATTGAAAAGTTTTCAAGACGAAAAAAAATATAGACATTTATATCTATAGATTGCGCCAATCTGTCTCAATTATTGTCAGTGTAAGTCTTGAGAACAAGTTCCTATCAATTTTGTAGTTACAAAAATGGGAAGTCGGTGAATGTAATAAAATTCTCAGCGCCGAAGTTCATAGCAATTATTGTAAACGTGTTGCTCTTTTTTATGCAAATTTTTTGCTTAACCATTTTGCGCTTTTCTTCTAGAACTTTTTTCACTTAAGTGACTTTTTCGCGCTTTCGTCCTTCATTTTTGAGTGATCTATTGCTCTCCCTCCGATGTAAAGCTTGTTGCTCCGAACATCGCCCCATAACAAAAAGAAGGGCCTGATTGCCGAGTGGTCAGGTAGCGGGAGGTCCGTGGTTTGTATCGCATCGTTGGCAACTATTTTTGCACCCATGAAGCAAAATTTATATAGGCTACAGCTCCTGATTTGAAGTGTTCTTTCGCTCTGATTTGAAGTGTTCTTTCGCTGTTTACACAAACACTGATGATTCTCGTTTTTTTTTGTTATTTATACAGACACATTTTTGATTCTCAATTTTGATTTAGCCTAATTGTTGTGATAAACTTAAATAGCATTTGCTATTTGATAAGTTTGTTCTTCACAGCTTGTTTTGGCCATTCATTGAGGAGACCCCTGAACGGACACACCCGTCAGGCATCAACAGGTTGTTTCTTTTCATATGAATTTTTTCAATTGTTTTGTAAATATATATTCAAGAAATCCATGTGATCGCGGACGAAGTACCTGGACCCTAAGCAGACAAAGGGGACGATACACTCCTTCGAAGCCCTTGAGGATTTGATCAGAACTCTTCAACAGTATAGTCCAAAGAAACTACACACTATAACTCTAATTGCTGCTTTTAATGATACGACACAAGCGCAAATGACTTTTCAAATAACTGAAGAAATTTAATAAACAATTATTGACAACTTTCATCCAGGCTCCATCTTTGTCCCCAAAAATTTTGGCTCCACAAATAATCGCGTTATAAATAATGTTTGATATTTTTAGTTGTTTGTTAATCATATGTTTTCAGACTACTAACAGCCTCCCTTATTTATATCACGTCCACATGTCCGAGCAGTCACACTGCTCAAAATTTTCAAAAAATCTCAGGGGTGGAGGGGTTTGGTGTTACTCTTGTGCCACTTACCAGCACGTAAAGTGTAGTGGACCCAGGGCTAGGCAAGAACACCATGAGAACTTCCGCTGCGTAAGCTGCAAAAGGAAAGCAACTCTAATCTTCTTAGAGACAACAACTCTAAGCCATGCAGCGGCCGATAGCCAGACATCGGAAGCTTCCAGGGAAGCCTGTCCTGAACCGTTCGGTTACTGGCTCAACCTCCAGGAAAGCCCAAAAAATGCTTTTGAAGAACATCTACAAACAAGTTATTCATGGGAAAGCAATCTTTTTTACGCTGCCAAGAAGCAAGACAGGCATTAATTTCACCGATACTTTGAAGGAAATTCTGTCTTCCATTTTTACGCGAAATGACGCGGAAACGGCAATGTACTGCGCAATGGTGATGCCTCATCTCATTCGTGCAAGGATAAGAACGGAGGATGACGTCTCGAATAACAAAACGATTGCAAGGCCGTTATATCAATGGATAAAGTGGGACATAGATTCCCTGTTTCTTGACGCAAAAGCTATCCATGAACGTATGAGCAGAACTAAAGCAAACCTGTGGTTAGAAACTCTGCCATGAAGTAGCTTGTGAAGTCATGGCCCTTCCGGTCTTAATGCCAACGAATGGCGAAGGCTTCTGACTTCCTTTAAGTCGTCCTCAACTGATCTATGCTAAACGATTGCTAAACTAGCAAAACGTTTAGCTACGTGTCTTTCGTCCTTCCATATAATTCATGTCGGTTGATAGCTATTGATAAATGCCTCGGTGTACGACCGATAGGAATTAGGGAAGTACTCAGGCGAATTATTGGAAGAACTATCGTCAATGTATTAAAACTGACCTTAAGATATTAGTTGGTGGAGGAATTGGACATGCAATCCATTCATTGAGAGCTGCTTTTAAAGACAGATTCGGGGGCGATCTTGCTTATTGACGCAAAAAACGCTTTAGTGTCAACTGTGATCTTGCCTTACAATACATCGAGAAATTGTGCCCTTCTCTTTAATTCTATCGTGAATCGTCAAAATTATTCATTAACAAACAAACAAAATTCTCTCAGGAAGGTGCAACCCAGGGCGACCCCTTGCGATGTCGATATGGAATTGCCTTTATCCCCCTAATTGAACTTTTTGACGGTTGCTTCATAGTTCAATAGTGGTATGCGGACAACTGCAACGCTGTGGGCTCTCTTGATAACTTGAAAGCTTTTTGACTCATTGAAAAAAAACATGGTCTTACTTTCGGTTATCATCTTACCAAATGCCTCATCAGTATCAGAGAACATGTTTTTGAAAAAGCACAGCAGATTTTTGTTTACGACGAAGTGGAAACAGTTGACGGTTGTAGAGTACATGGTAGTGTAATAGGTTCTGATAATGCAGAAAAGAAATTTGACGAAAGATCACGAAAACAGCAGAAATCTGTTAAAAAAGCTAGCCGCTCATGCCAATATTTCACCTCAAAATGTTTAAAGTCGTTCACTTGATCGGTTCAGCATAAATTGACCTACAACACGCAGTATTGATGACCTTTTAAAAGAATGTCAAAAATTAATCAACGATGAGCTATTGCCTAATCTACTAAAGAATACCGCCTACAATCGAAAATACAAGAATATCTGGTTGCCGATAAGGGAGGGTGGCTTGAACATCCTGAAATCCGAAGACCACTCCAAGGAATATTAACGATCAGTTCAACTGTCAAGTCCCTTATCACTATCTCTACCCGAAGCCGAAAAAAGCAAAGACAAATCTTACAAGAAATAAAAAAAACTTGCTATAAAATCAAAAGAGACAAAAATTAAGAGCGAATTTAATCAGAACGAGATTTGCTCACTTGAATTAGTTAGTGAAAAGGGAGTATCAAGCTAGTTGAACGCTTTGCCATTGAAGCGATATCACTTTGACCTAACGAAAAGCGAGTTTCGTGATGGCATTGCCCTTCGCTATGGCTGGGACCCAGCAAAGATGCGATTACTATGCGCATGCAATAAAAACTGTGGCACATGCCCTCCATTATCCGAAAGGAGGATACACGCACTTGAAACAATGAACTCCGTGATTACTTGGCAAACTTGTGAAGTGATATCTATCATGATGTCGAGATCGAACCTCATCTTTAGCCGTTGCAAGGGGAAACCTTTGCTCTCAAATCAACGACAGCTGATGATGATGCAAGATTAGATATCAAGGCCAACGGACTTTGTGAATCAAAGTTCAACAAAACCTATTTTGATGTGAAAATTTGCAACCTGCTGAAAAAGTTGCCCTGAAGGCAGTAGCGAAGCCTAAAAGTTTCATGAATCTCTTAAAAAGAAAAAGTTTGAAAAAAGATTAAATGTGGTTGAGAAAGCAACATTTCGTCCGCTTGTCTTCGCATGCAATGGTGGAGCTGGCCCATGAGCTTTAAAACCGCTTAAACAACTAGCATCAAAGCTCTCCGCGAAAAGAGGACAGCTACGCTGATATTATATCAAATCTAGGGAAAATCAGCTTTGCTCTCCTGAGGAGTTCCATCCTCTGCATTCGCGGGTCAAGGACGTTTAGGTGGCGCAAAATAGTTGATGCTTCGATGGGAGCTGTGGTTGTAGAAGGGAGGCTGTTAGTTTTACTCATCTACTTCTGTCATTAGTTGTTCGTTTTCGGATGTTTGTTTTCTTCCTCAACTTTTCTTCCTGTTGCGAGTTTTAAATAATTTTGTTCTGGTCTATTTTCTCAAAAGATGGAACTACCACCGTGATTAAGTCTGTCTGTTAAGTAGTATATATATTGGCATACAGGGGAGGGGGGACACATAATTTCCCAAATTTCATTTTTCTACCCATTTTCAACAAATTTATAGTTTTCTCAAGTTATGATAAAATGAACGATTTTTTAACATATATTTTAAACGAATACCATAATTTTGGAAGGTATATAATATCTATATATCTATACATATATATATATATATATATATATATATATGTATATGTAAATATGTTTATATGTATATATATATATATATATATATATATATATATATATATATGTATATATATATATATATATGTGTGTATATATATGTATATGTATATATATATATATATATATATATATATATATATTAAATACATACATATATATATACACACACATATATATATATATATATATATATATATACATATACACATGTTGAAATAATTGGGTTTAATACTATTAATATTCATTGTAAAATTAAATCTGGTATAAACGATAATAGGAAAGATAGTGATATATTGTATATATTTAACCTGGATGAACCACCTGGATATATGATAATTGATATACCAACAAAAGTTTTATATCAACAAGTTGTATATACATATAAATATTTATACATATATTTACATATACATACATTGTATATATATATATATATATATATATATATATATATATATATATATATATCAGCTTCTATCATAACATTTTTTATCATTTTTTATCAGCTTCTATCATAACATCATCACATTTTTCTTGTTTTAATATTTCCGCAATTTCAGATACCTCATAAAATCCAGGTGTTATTAATTGCTCTCAAACGAAGTTTGTAGCAATTATATTAGTCCTGTCGGTCTTTTTTATGCGATTTTTCGCTTGACCAATTTTTTGTCTGACGCTTTTAACTTTTCGTCCCTCAAAAACGAGATAAACAGGTAGCGCCCAGCGGGCATTAAGTGCTCTTAGAGCCTTTCAGGTCTGATTCAGCTCAAACTGTTTTGGAGACTTATACTTATACTTATGGTGTGAAGGGCGGTTCTTAGAGGTTGAGACACCTCCCCCCCCCCCTTGTTGACCCCCTACCCCCACTATTGGCTCCACCCCCCCCCCCCCACCACGCTTTTGCCCCCCCCCCCAACCCAGTGCTGCCCCCGGTGCACCCCCCCCCCCCCCCCCCCCCCCGTGGCTAGCTACTGACCAAGCCAACCGGTCGTTTGAGAGCAATTCGCCCGACGTTAGTCGGTTATGTTATTGAATTAGTGTTACTTATTGTATTAATTTCATATACAGCATATATAAGTATGTTATTTTTTTTCAGTTATATTAAACACTGGATTATAAACAGATCTGATTAAACTAATTTTACTGTTTTAAGTATAGGTTCATTAAAATGCAAACTTTCAGTTGAACTTGTCATTCTAAAGTTAAGTGCGTGTTCGTCTTTAGATTGAGTTAAAGAATCATGTATCTTTGTAGTTCACATAATATAAGGTTGTGTGCCATTTTTATAATTTAAATAATAACCAATGTTCAAGTTCAAAACCATCACCGCGAACACTTCAAAGTCAACAGCGAACACTTCAAAGTGAATCTATTTGAGTGTGTTAAGTCTTTATTGGTCCACTGTGTGGACTGCACTGTTCGTGAGATGAAATGTTGTTGTTGATTGTTGAGTAAAGCACCCATGTTGTTTGTACTATTTTTTACAACTATAGCTTTATATTACCAATTAAATCCATTCCCCTTTCATGACCAGGACATTGGGGTGAAGTGGACATGACATTTTTGTTTGCAGCTAAGTGGTGATGATAAATGTGAAGTTGAGGTCTGGAGGTCATTCAAAGAGTTCATGTGGCTTGACTATCAGATACGAGCATATCATCACAAGGAACACCGAATAGTAAGATATAATAATAATAATAACACTCCCTACTACATCACATACACGCTATCAACGTCAATACACACCACCTTCAATTCAATCGGGCAACGTGTTTTTCATTTACTAGTGGGTGTTTTCCTAATGTGTTAGTGGGTGTTTCCCTGCAAAGCTATCATTGGAAAGCCCGTCAAACCTAGATTAATTTACTTGAAGGCTCTTCGAATTTGGTCGTTCTCGAGGAGTTAAAATGTGGAAAAAAGGCTAATTTGACCTAATTTTGCTGCCTTTGGTGGCTTGACTCGACAAAGAAAAAATGTGAAACTTAACCGACAGTTTTATCGTAATTGGTAATTAAAGTCCATAATTGGTCCATAAATCAGTAGTTGTGATAGATTCATATCAAGTCCCACGGGCCGCTGAGGCATGGCCATGGCCCGCGAGGCATGGCCAGATGCGGTAAAATACGGTCCGACCACAGATAGACCTCCGTTACACTAGTTGATGAAAAAACTGCGGTATATTTCTCCGCTTACGAAATCTATCTATATATTAATCGCGTGAACACATGAGGCGGCATGTTTTAAAGGCATCACTCAGCAGCATGTTTTAACAGTACTACCGAAGAGCACGGTTAATCGGTTGCTTAAGGTCATTGACCGATTAATGTTTCGCCCGACTGATTAAGGTCATCGACCGATTAATATTAATCGCGTGAACACATGAGGCGGCATGTTTTAAAGGCATCACTCAGTAGCATGTTTTAACAGTACTACCGAAGAGCACGGTTAATCGGTTGTTTAAGGTCATTGACCGATTAATGTTTCTAAAAGGTCATTGACCGAAAAATGTTGCCAAAATGTCATTGACCTAGAATGTTGCAAAGAGGTCGTGTCATCTACCAAAAAATACTTTGCGGAAAAGCCTGTAGCCGAAATTTCTTTGATAAAGAAAATGACAATAATTGGCGTTTTAATAAACGAAAATAATAGTGTCGAAAAAATCATTGGCCGGTTAGTTGTTCAGAAAAGGGTCTGTGCCTGAAAACCTTGTGATACTGAAAAGGTAAAAGACCGAAATTGTGTCAAGACAAAGAGGTTTTATGACTGAAAAAAAATGTTTTTTGTTTTTCCTTGTCAAAAATTTGTGGTTGATGTAAAAGATTGTCTTGAAAATTTGTGTAGGAAAAGTCAATCACCGAAAACGTCAAGGATTAAAAGGTGGATGACAGAAATATGTTTTGTCAAAGCTTCACTTTACGAAAGTTTTTTTATTACAGAAGAATTCAACGAATCAAAATTTGTGAAGTGTGAAACCCCCAAAAGGTGCCGTTGCAAAAACCAAAGTTAGGTGCCAAAATTTATATATGACAAGACTGAGGTCTTGAAATAAATACAAAGCTCATAGCCACCAGTAGAGGACTTTTTCATATTAAGGGCTGTTACTAATAAATTTTTGCATACAAAACTTGACAGGCATATAATTTTCTTTAATTTTTTTCGTGAAAATTTTTGTTGGTCTCATTAGCCAGCCCTTTAATTCAGTTCTTTCATTGTTGACTTATTAAAAAAATTCGCAAAGGCTTGCCAACTATTCCTTTTATCGGCACTTTCCTCGTCTCGGACACATCTATCTTGTTATCAGCAAATTCATCCTTTTTATGAAAACCGGTATTCATTGTTTCGCCCAGGATCTGTTTTCTTTTCTCTTTTGAACTGTTGTGTCTCTCCCGCTCTTCAGTTTCTTTCTCTGTCTTTCTTTTTTCTATTTGGTGATCTATTTTTTCTGCTCTAAGAGCTTTCTCTATCTGTGTTTTTTTCTTTCAATTTTTTGCGCTCGCTCACTATCTCGCTGTTCTTGTACTTTCTCTCTCCCTGTCTCATGATTTTGGCTTCTTCTGGCTGTCCCATTTTCCTTCATTCTATCGCTGTTGGTTTTTCTTGTATTCTTTCTCTCGCTCAATTTCCTTTTCCTTTCTCTCTTTCTTTTCTTGATCCTTTAACTTTTTCTTTTCTTTTTATTTGAATGTTTTTGATTCTTTTTTTGTTCCCCATTGATTTTCGTTCGGTTGGTTTCTGATGTTCTTATGGTTTTTGTTGCATTGTATTCTTTCCGTTCTTTTTTTTTCTCATCAATTTCGATTTATCCTTCTCTTCTCGTTAATTCCCTTTTCGCTTTTGTCTCCCGCTGGCTTTCTCCCAGACTCTTGTTTTTTTTTGTTTTCCCTCACTGCTTTCGACCTTCTTTTGTTTTCTGTTTTTGTGTTCTTTTCGTATTTTTAGATCTTTTTGCTCTCCGACTCATATATCTGCTGCTATCGATCCCTTTCTCTCCCTCTTCATACCTCGTTCTATCTGTTATGATTTTTTAATGCTCTGTGAGAACGTCTATTACTCTTAACTCGCGTAAAACCTTTCTTTGACATATTTGGCTCTCTTCATTTTTCGTTGGTGTCTCCAAAGTAGTATTGCAAAGAAAATCATTGAAACGATTGCATGTACACCAGTTATCACGAATAAGTTTTCAATGAGAATATCAATACTTAAAGTTTCAAGATAAGATGCATTCAGATAGCCTTTACGGACCTGCTAGTAGTGTTTTAAATTGGCCAATCACAGCTTACAATAAGCTTTATTGCTCATTTTACGCAATTTGTTGGTTAAATTTCTCATTTTTTGATTGTCGGCTAAACGCTTTGTCGGCTAAACGCTTTGTCGGCTAAACGCTCTAACAACAACAACTAGTCTAATATGCTTCATTTACAATTGTGATTTTTGTTTCCAATTTCATTTCCATGCTGTTAATGGATAGTTGAGTTATCGGACAGTTTGATTGAACAATGTTGCTCGCAAAATTAATTCTTGGCCCTACATAAAATGGTGTACATAAGAAAATTAAAAGGTAGTAATATTGGTAGGTGGTTAAGTTGAAAAGTGTTGATATATTTGGTGTTTCAGTTCCCTCCATTGCCAGTGAGTGGAAAGAGTAAAAGCAGACAGAGTGCGGTGCATGGAGTCTCTTCTAAGATCATAGACGACACCTCTCTCGACTGTCAAGTCCTAACTCAGTCAGTCAATCACGTTAAATAACGTAGACTAAAGTCCAATAAGGAATTAAGCAATGACTGATAATTAATAGTAGTGATAGCACAACTTAATATCTTTTTCATCGATTGCAGCTGATATGATTATATTGATTTAATTAGAGTAGTAGACTAAAAAGTTGCAATAAAAGCGTTTCAAACAAATTTTTTAAAAGACAGTTTACGGGTCTTTCCCATTTCCTATTATAGCCCCCCCCCCCCAAGCTTAGCGGTCAGATAGCTCAATCATGGTAATTATACCATAATGGGGGTGCTATAATTTTCATGCGGGGGGGGGGGCTATAATGGGAAAGACCCCAGTTTTCAAATTGTGATTCCCACGCCACCAATAATATGAGAGTGAATAATTGATCATGTTAGTACGTGGAAACCAATGTGACAAAAGATTTGCATAATTTGGAAGGAAATATTAAGCAGGTTATGTTTGCGTAACTGAGCTGTTTGTGTGAAGGTACCTGGCCACTCTCTGTCTCCACCCGAGGTTCGGTTCCTCCGAGTTCCTGCACTCTTTCCTCACTTCCCCCGATCCCATCTCTCTCCCTGCTCACATGCCAACCTCTCTACCCACCCGATGCACCTACAAGCTTCCAAGCACCAGCGTACGTACCACCCCTTCCTTCCTTATTAATTGCTCTCGAATGAGAAGCAACTATTGTAAACGTGTCTTTTTTGTGTAAATTTTTCGCTCGACCGTTTTTGCGCTTTTCCTCTAGAAACAGGAAGCAGCTCTCTGATAGCCTTACTAGTTTAAGTATGCGATGCAATGAAACTGTTCTGAGGCGACAACTTGAAGGTGTGAATGATGTTCTTAGTCTTAAAAATTTGTCCCCCTCGGTCACCTCCGCCCACCCCCAACTGAACGCCTAACCCCCTCCTCCCCTTATCGATTTGTACCCCCTCTCGCTTGATCCCCCACTACCGAAGCCAACCGTCGTTGGAGAGCAATTTGCCCGACGTTAGTCGTTTATGTTGTAACCTTTAATCTGACTTGCATTTTGAAAGGTAAATGGCACTTCCCAATTGTAGATGCCATGGAAATATAGACCCCCTTTATGATATAATTGGGATAAATTGGGGTTTCTATGTATGTGCCCTATTTAACGGGGGAGGGGTAGGTGGATAAATTCACGTGATAAAATTGGTGGGTGGTTCTGTAAGATCATTGAATATTTGTTTCAGAATGTGACCGATCAGTTTTTTATCAAAGAGTGCACTTTCGTGTCAGCATACGAGCCTGCAATTAATAATGCCAGTTCAGTAAGTATCAAAGACATCATCGTTTAATCCTAATGAAAGCAATCAACTTTCTCATCTGGTCTATATTATTAAGACCTCTAACAGAATTGAAATTGAACTGAATTGGACGAATACGTTCTTGTTTGAGGTTATGAAGAAGTTGGTGTTCAAGACCACAGATTTTGCAGAAGTGTGGGCTGCTAACTCCATTCTGATGCAGAGCAGTGCTGATTCAAGTCTATTCAACAAGTATCTCACCCTATTTGCTGAGGTACACCCTCAATTTAACATCTTGCGTTTTCTCGCTAGTTTTGTTTCAACTCGTTGCTTTATTGAGCCCATCCCCACCGTACGTTAAGCGTAAGTTGTGTGCGAGAGAGTGTGAGTGAGAGTGGTATTCATGAAAGGGGGGGGGGGGTATTCATGGATAGTTTTGGAGAACTAATATAAATAAAACTTGTCTTTATTAATAGCCGCGAAGAGATTCCGGCAATTATTGGGGACATCGTGTTTTTTTTACAATTCAAAGAATTTGAATTGTATTGGGGCGCTGTCTTTTTTTAAGATCTGTTCACAAATTTTCACGATTTTTGGAGTCAAATTGGAGTAGTGATTTTGGTCACGCAAGAACAGGAAATGGAGCGAAAAAGCGAGTAGTTTTGCGATGTAAAATTTTTGCATTCTAATTTTAAAAGAATGAGAAAGTAGTGTTTGAACAAAAATTCGCTTTCTCGCTAGTGGTTTTTTGTTCACATGCGGCATTTTGACATTGTTTTTCAGTTTTTTAAAATTTTTTTGGTCTGATTTTTCTGGAAATGTTTTCCCTTTCACAGATAGTCCGTTCTAAGTCTAGTTTTTCAGTCAATAAAAATTCTTTGAATTATACGTCAGGACTTGTCGTGCTATGGTTTTTTTAATTCGTCGTCTCCATCGATGATACTTACGACCTGACTTCTTGGAATTGACTTTTTCAATGACTTCAGTGACTGCTACTGCTTTGCAGTTAAAATTTGTGTGCATGACGTCATTTCTGCTTTTAGGTCAATTGCGTGACTTACCTCAATCAAAAATGACTTCTGTACTTACTTATGAAACTTTGAATTTTATGAACAATTACTAGTTAAAGGTCAATAGTGTGCATCTAAGTAGTGCCAAACATATAAGCCCGAATTCTTGAGTATTAGTCTTGAGTTTTGATTTCGAATGTTAATTTTGAAAAAGCTCCATTAGGGCTTTTTCTTTATAGAGCGTATGTGTCTCATAAAAATGACAGTCAGAATCTAACCAAAAAGTCTAGTGGTCCGTTTAAGGACTGTGGGCCAATCTGTCTATCCTGTTTCTTTAGTTGTTTCAATTCATGGAAGGCCACGAGCGGCTATTTTCCGCAGTCTATGGCGGCTATTTTCGGGAAATCTGCCGGCTATGTTAAATAAAGGATGTAAATATCTTGACATCTGAATAATTTTTTTTGTGAAATTAACGTTTGAACATTTTGTCTGTTGGCAGGTGGCCCACGATTTGCAGTTCCACTCAATTTCTCAGAGGGATAGTGAAGAAATGTCTCTTGGGGTTACTCTCTCCTTCAATGCCATACTCCTCAATGAAGAAAAGGTAATAACGAATAGTTTTTAGATTGAAGACCCGAGTGTGATTTTTTTTACACTTGATGTGATTTGTATACTTAGACAAGATAACCTAAACTTGATACATAACTTAACATACTAAAACATGCTGAATGTGCCAATATTAGATAAGCTCTCTTCAAGTTCTTTCTTTACACGTGTCAACATTTTTTGTTATCAGGTGTATCAAGTTTCACTTCAATTAGAAAGTATCGATGTTTGCGATCTTCACTGACAGTTCTTTTCAACCCCTTTTGTTGTTAAAAGATCTCTCATGTTGCAGTCAACCAACTTAAACGTCGAACCTTTCACTTCTACTTTTGTCTTTTTTGTAGCTGAGTACTTAATTTGGTAATTTTCATGTGCCTAATGTTTTCCAAATGTGCCATTTAAGTTCTCTGAGAAAATTTCGAACATCTGGATTAGCATTGCGAGATCTGGGAGAATTTGTAGCTGGGTCAATTCTTGCATGCTTGGAAGTTGTCCCTCATTTTTGGCCTTTTCAACGTTATCCGAAAATATGTTTAAAAGTTTTCTGAAGAATGATTTATTGCTGAAGCATTTTTTCTGCTTGCTATTTTCCTATGAGCTTTGTTATTTTAGTTTTTTCTTTTTAATAGCCGCACAGCGATAGCTGAGGCTATTATTGGCCTTCTCTTGGTTTTTTTTTTATTTCGTCGTCATGATTTTTGTTACGACCATATGACGTCACAGCCATTTTTTGTTCATTCGTTCATGCAATTTCAACTGAATTGCATGTGTGACGTCATTTTTCGCTTTTAGTGGAGCGAGTTTTTTTGTTCATGCGCGTGATTAAATTTTTGGTCACACTTGACTTACCTCACTCTCAAAAATGACTTCCTCACTTTGAAATTGACTTTTATTTACTTTAATTCAAAGAGATAAGGTCAAATGGGTGTGTATCACTCTAAATGAAGCTTATTTGAGATCAGCTAATAGAGGCAGCAATAACTTATACAGATTTTTAATCAAAATATAACAGATCAGCCTTCAATGAAAAGACGAATTTTTTTGGTCTGTCTTTTTTACTGTTTTTTTAGACTGCCGATCTACGAATCTATTGCGGCTATTTTCTGGCAATCTGCCAGCTATGTTTATTATTGAAGGTTTCTTTTCGATTCAAAAAATTTGTCAAATATTTTATTCTTTAAGTTAATTGCAGAGAGGGTGTGAGTGCAGCTCTATCAGCCCTAATTTTTATGTTCCCCCTTTTGTTCTGAGGTAACACCGGAAGTCAAACTTGAACGGTATTACATGAGTAAGAATCGCAAATATGTGAAATGTAAATGATATGTATTTTAGTTATTAAGTGCTCTTGAACGAAGTTCATGGCAATTATTGTAAACGTGTTGGCCTTTTTTATGCAAATTTTTTGTGCTTGACCATTTTTGCGCTTTTCTTCTAGAACATTCTTTGACTTCTCAAGTGACTTTTTCACGCTTTTGTTCTTCATTTTTTAGTGATCGGTATTGCTCACACTCCGAAGTAAGGCTTGTAGTTAAAATAAAATCGATTGCAGCAAAGTTAAAATAAGGCCCTGACAGTGCTTCTGGTTAGGGATCGGGAGGTCCATGGTTCGAATCCCAGTGTAGGAAACTGTTTCTCCACCAGCCTGTCGTCCGAAAGCAATGCTTCCCACATTAGTCGGTTTATGTTAACTATAGCTGCGAAGCTGTCAACTGAGCGGAACTATATTGCGGTGCTCTTGGTTTTTACAATCCAAGAATTGGATTGTATTGGTGCTGCTGTCTGGGTAAAGCTCAGCGGGCATCAAGTGTCATTAGAGACCATTGGCTGCGTTTAGTAGTCCCTCAAGTCCTTAGAGTGATGAAGCTACTGAGGAGGCCGTAACTCATGGTTAAAGGGCATTTTTAGGAGTTTTTGAGCCCAAAATGTTGCAACTTTCGCGTTTTTTGGTCATTTCAATTTTTTATTGACCCTTCTGAAATTGAAGTTTGTAAAAGTTGATAAATGTCTTTTGCAAGACGTAGTTACTTTTAATGACAATTTTGTGAGCTAAATGTTTTGTTACTCCAAACATAATTTATATAACACCAAACACGCGAATTAATACTAATTTTTACAAGCTTTTTGAAAATTTGTCGTTTTCTGATGTTTTTCAGCCCTAGGTGCCACGGAACCTCCTCTAAGGTTTGATAGTAGATTACTGCATACTTTCTTCTAGCGGCAATGGAGTGGTTTTCAACATTTCAACATAACGAATTCTAGCGGTTTTGCGATAAAACCTGCATTTTTAAAAATTGTTTGACCTTTAGTGTCATTTTTTAAAGATTTTCCAGCCTCGGGAGGGGGGAGACCTCCTCTAGGGTTTGATAACATGTTACTGTAAAACTTCATGCATGTTTCTATTAGTAATGGAATGGAATTTTAGCAATTTTTTTATACAACTTGCAGTTCTTGTTTTGTTTTTAAATCATTCTGCTCAAAGTCTTTTTAAACAGCAGCTGCTCAGCAAAGCAATTCAAAATGAAGAGAGTCAGTATTAAAAAAATCAAAGTCAGAAATATAAACGGAATAAACCCATAAAGCCCATTTTTAGATGCCCGGTACTTGAAATTTGTTCTCATAAGTTTTAGTTACTATCTATAATGCTTATCGGTATTGATACTAGACCCTGTAGCCTCGCACTGAGAAACAGGAGTATTTTCAATTACGAAATGACATCAAAATAAATCGCACTTAAATTGTTTTTATACAAAAATCAATTTTTGTTGATATTTTCTTTTCTTTCGATCCCAATAGAGTTACGGGAATCAACGGCGGCTATTTTCCGGCAATCTGCCGGTTATGTTTCAAAATTTCATTTGTTTTTTCAAAATTTCAAGTTTATTTAGACCCAGAGGCCAACAAACTTCCTTTTGGGTTTGACAGTAGACTACTGCATGGTCGGTAGGGTCAATAATATGGTATTATTATTACATTTTATTCCGCATTTTTGTATTTTTTGTGATAGTTTGAAATTTTTTCAAATGCTCTGAAAATTATCATATTCCGACTTAATCGATCTTTATGGGCCAGTGAAAATTTTTCTTGGCTTGAACTTGGCTACTGGATAATTTCTAAAGACAATGAAAGGTTCTAAAGATATTAATATCCCACTTATAGCAATATTTTAATGAAGTTTGAATTCAATTTTTTTGAAGTTTTTTCCATTTTCTGGTTTATCGATCTTCAAGGGCCAATCAGTTTTTTTAAGAGTTTTGCTGATGGATTACTGAACGGATTCGAGAAGCAGGCAAAAGAAATGGTTTTGAACATAATAATTGCAAAATTTAGAAACTTTGAAAGTTTTTTGCTTTTTTCTATCTTTAGTGACGCCAATGAACCCCTTTCAAGGCTTGTGAGTGGGTTAATGAGTTTTCTAAGTAAATAATTTATAACCATTATGGTAAAAGCTTCAAGTATTATAGCAACGGTTATACTTTTGTTTAGTTTTAGTTTCTCCAATTTTGGGACTGTTTGCGTTTTTGACTGCCAATGTTAATTGATGCGCTGGTCAGATGCAGTAGTTCTAAATTTCTCATTATTTATTTCTGTTCCTTGGATTTTATTTCATTACTTGTCTTGTTATGTTTTTTTGTTCCGTCGTCTGACGCTCTTTTTCTTCGTTTTAAATTTTTTCACACAGCAAAGCTGAAAAACTTGTTAACTTTTCTGAATGACTTCTTCCTCTCACTAACGTAATTTGCGCGCGTAGCGTCATTTCTCACTCTTTTTAGGCAATGTTTCCAGCTCATTTGCGTGAATTGATTTTGATCATACGTGACTCCCCCACCCCTAAATATAATGACTTTTGCACTTTAAAACTTAAGGTTAATTTGAATTAGTTTAATGTCAAAGGAGCTCATATGTATAATAAAGGTCCCTAATGAAAAAATTTCTGCGCAATGAAATTTAACAAGCTTTTTAATTTCTAGCTGAATGATTTTTATATAACTTTTTGAGCGACGTTCGATAACTTTTTCAACTTATATCTGTATCTGTTTCTATCTCTATTATACGGCACGTAAGTCTTCTTTCGGAGCTGTTCCGGCAATCTTCCGGCTATGTAAATAGTATGTTAGTGATATAATTATTGTTTGGTTGAGTGTCGTTTAGAGACTACTTGAGTTGTGGCATCAATTGGTGTGTAAGTGTTGCAATTTGCGTGCTAGTCTCTCCAAACACCCTCACAACACCCCTAAACACAAACAGGTAATCAATCAATTGCACACAGCACACACCTTTCTCACTGTCAAATGGGTAGTCCCTGTTGATTAGGTTTAAACTAAGTGGACATGCATGAACTTACACCGACGTACAAGAGCGCCAGACCGAAATATTGGAGAGAAGCTGAAAAAATTTTGGCACTCCTTTGTGGAACAATTATAGTCGAAGTGAGATGTTTTTTGCCTTATTAATCTTTTAATAAAGCTCAGCCCGTTGAATAAAATTTGATCTAGTATCGTATCCGCGTTTCCGTTCTAAAACACGCTGAGGCGGGGATCGAACCCCCCATCTCCGTTGCCGCACAGTTGTTGGAACTATTTTGTTCATATGTGGTATTTAGAGGGTATTAATTTATGAATCGCACCCTGGGTAATTTGTTTAAGGTGCAAGAAGACTTGGTTGGGAGTGAGAGTGAGTTGAACAGAGTAGGAGAGGAATGCAAGGAAGAGATCAGTCACTACAAACAGCAGAGAGATCGCTCTCTCAGACAGAGTATATTATCTTTTGCAGAAAAACAGCTCTCAATAGCACAACAACTAGAGACCAGTTTGCGCACATGTCTTATCAAACTCAAAGACGCTTGAATCATCACCTCAACTCATCTGAGTACTTGAGGAAACGGTGCTAGAGATTACTTGAATAAGGTTTCTACCCACTCTCACCCCCCCCCCCCCCCAACCCCCACCAGCACCACCACCATCCCCGTTCAGACGCGTTGGATACCACCCTCTATAAGCTGTATAAACAAAAAAGATGCATAAATGCGCTTTTTAATAGCATCTCAGCTCGCTATTATAGCGACCCTATTTTGTTTTTTTAAAGTATTTGGATTGGTGCGCTCTTTTTTCAGATCTGTTGGCATATTTGACACCTTTTTCACATCAGTGAGAAATTAGAGTGGTGATTTTAGTCGGGCTGAAGTAGTAAAGGTAGCAAAAACACTACCTGCTTTGAAGCGTTACATTTTTGAACTACCTTTTAAGTGGAGTGAGAAATTTTTGTTTGTACAAGTTTTTGGTTTTTGCTAGGGATTTTTTTTCACGTGTGCCAATTTGACTTCGGTTTTTAATTGCTCTCGGAGAGAAGCAATTATTATAAACGTGTGTGTCTTTTTTATGCAAAATTTTTGCTTGACCGTTTTGACTTTTCGAGTGACTTTCACGACCCTAACTATTTGCGTTTCGCGTGATCTAGCACAATTTCAAGCAGCTGAACTCATTTGGAGGCTATTTATTACTAAAAGTCAAATGAAAAGTGAGCCGAAACTGGTGCCATTCTTCTCTTTAAATCTTTATAGTGGTATATATTAACCTCTAATGTGGTTATTTGAAGCCCACTATTGAACTTCGTAGTCCCATTTAGCCCCCCCCCCCCCCCCCCCACCGACTGAAGCAGGCTCCCACTAGTCGTTCCAGAGCAATTCTTCCGACGTTTAGTCGGTTATGTTAAATAGCCGCACAGCGATAGCTGAGGCTATTATTGGCCATCTCTTGGTTTTTTTATTTCGTCGTCACGATTTTTGTTACGACCATATGACGTCACAACCACTTCAAATCTGCTTTTTGTTCATTCGTTCATGCCATTTCAACTAAAGTGCGTAAGTGACGACATTTTTCGCTCTTAGTGGAGCGAGTTTTTTGTTCATTGGCGTGATTGAATTTTTGTTCACACATGACTTACCTCACTGTCAAAATTGACTTCCTCACTTTGAAATTGACTTTTATTTACTTCAATTCAAAGCAATAAATTCAAATGGTTGTGTCTCACTCTAAACGAAGATTATTTGAGAGCAGCTAATAGAGGCAGCAAAAACGTATACAGATTTTAAATCAAAATATAACATATCAGACTTCAATGAAAAGACAAATTTTTTTAGTATCTTTTTAACTGTTTTTTTGAGACTGCAGATCTACGCAGCTATTGCGGCTATATTCTGGCAATCTGCCAGCTATGTTCTGTGTTTGCTCTCTTGAGTGCCATTTATATGATACATATGCGGTTTAATTTCGCCTATTTGTAGTTGCTTGATTTCACCAACGGCCTGCTACTGCTTTTTTCTAGGCGCCCTCATTTCAGGTATATTATTCCGCTCCTCTTTTTACGACTCGAAGAGGAGTATTGCTGATCTAATGTTTGAGACTCGAAGAGTCTTTATGGTTTTCTGATTTTTTTTATAAGTGAGCGAGCAAGTTCAGGGAGTGAATAAAGTTTGAAAAAGTTGTTTCAGCGAACAAATTCGAAGAGTGGAGAAATGAGAGAGTGGTTCTTTTGTTAATGCCTTCTTTTGAAACAGAGCGAGAAATGTAGTTGTGAAAAATTCTCGCTAAGCGAGCAAACTTTTATTCACGTGTGGGTTTTTCAACCTCTTCTTTTAACTTTCTATGTTGTTGAAAAAGTTATTTCAGACTAACGTTATTAATAGCCGCCGTCAACCTCTCAACGGCTATTATTTAGTCGCTCTCCTTTTTTAAATTCGCTTTACCTTTTGATCACGTTTTTTTGTTTTACATAAGTCACGATTTTCATGTTTGACTTCTGAATTACTTCGGTCACTGTTTCAACTAAATGAATTTTAACTTGTTTCACTTATTCAGTTACGCAGTGTAGTGAATACTGTAAAAGTCAAAAGATGAAAATCAAAAAAGACAGGATAAACCGATAAAGCACGGTCATTAAGTCATTGAGAATTAGGTTATCAAAGTTCATTAGAGTGTTTGCTAGCTGGCATTGGTATTAAGCTTATTAGCTTTCAGTTAGGAAGCTGAATTAAATTAGTTTAAGAATTTAACGGAAACTATACCTTAAATTAGAGCACTTTTGACACAAAAAAGCAGTATTTTTTTTTACAATTCAATCCAGAATGAACAAATCATAAAAACGGAATCAACAGTTGAAACAGGATCTAGATGAAACAGCCTTAGATGGCTTCTACGTAATTTTTGTTCTTATAAGTCTTAGTTGTCATCTCTAATGGGTATTGGTATTGCCCATGTATCCTCTCATTAGGAAGCAGGAGTATGTCTAACAAAGAAATAAAATAAATATAGTTTGCACTGCAAAAATGTTTTTGTGCATCATTTTTAATAGCCGCCCTCATCTTCTCAGCCGGCTATTATAGCGCTCCTATTTTTTTTACTTCGTCGAACTTTTTTTCGCTTTACCCATTTTGCCGCTTTTTCGACATTTTGCGTGAAATCTTTTTGACTTCTCTAGGCTAGTTTCACTCTTCTGTCTTTCTGCTCAAAGTCCTGTTAAACAGCAGCTGCTCAGCAAAGCAATTCAAAATGAAGAGAGTCAGTTGAAAAAAATCAAAGTCAGAAATAGAAACGGGATAAACCCATAAAGCCCATTTTTAGATGCCCACTACTTGAACTTTGTTCTCATAAGTTTTAGTTACTATCTATAATGCTTATTGGTATTGATACTAGACCCTGTAGCCTCTCACTGAGAGACAGGAGTATGTTCAATTACGAAATGACATCAAAATAAATCGCACTTAAAAAGGTTTTTATACAAAAACCAATTTTTGTTGATATTTTCTTTTCATTCAATCCCAATAGATTTATGGGAATCAACGGCGGCTATTTTCCGGCTATCTGCCGGGTATGTTTTGCATTTTTTGTTCTTCCGTTTCTTGTCGGGGTTATAGAGAATCCCTGGCGGCTATTTTGCAGCAATCTGCTGAGTGTGTTTGTGACTGACAGTGTTGTTTATCATAAAATGATAGTGCTTATCTGATTTCGCCCCTTATTTCTGCTGTCTGATTACTTCATAGGGCTTAACGGATAGTTCCTGATTAATGGTTCGAATTCATAGGTTGTAGTTTTTTATAGCTGCGAAGCTGTAAGCTGAGCTGAGCTATATTGCGGTACTCTTGGGTTATTTTTGTTTCGTCGTCTGACGCTCTTTTTCGTATTACATTTGTTCTCATCGCAAAGCTGAAAAGTCAAACTTCTGAATGACTTCTTCCACTAACTAACGGCGTTTGCGCGTGTGACGTCATTTCTCACTCTCTTTGGCAAAAGTATTTTGCGTGAGCAGATTTTGATCACAAGTGACTTACCTCACTCAGTAAAATGACTTTTGCACTTTAAAACTTAAGATCAATTTGAATTTGTTTAAGGTCAAAGGAACTCATATGTGCCGTAAAGGTCCCTAATAAGAGGCTTCTGTGGGATGACTTTTAACAAGCTTTATTTATTTGTCGCTAAATGTTTTTCGCCTAGCTTTTTGAGCGGAGTCAATTTTTTTTTTCAATTTAGATCTATGTGTTTCTCTCTATTATATGGCACGCAGGTCTATTCTTTCGCAGCTATTCCGGCAGTCTGCCGGCTATGTTATGACCTTGACACTTTGTTCTTATCAATTTTAAGTGAGTTTTTGAGTTTTGCTTTTATTTTTTTTTGTATTATCAGTTAATTCCATTAGGGACAGGACTCATAGGTTGCTAATGGAGTTTTACTTTGTCGGTTGAACTGTTCCAGTTCAAAGCTAACATTTTATATGATTTTGACTCAATGACTCGAGAAATATCGAATTTTGCGTGGCTTTCACTTTTTTGTCTTGTCTCCTAGTCTCATAACTTCTCATCGGTTGCCAAGGGTGCTTTAGTTAATCGATTTAATGGTTCCTGTTTGATTGGTCTCAAACGAAGTTTGTAGCTATTATAGTGATGTGGCCTTTTTATGCAATTTTTCGCTGGATCGATTTTTCTTCAGATCCATTTGACTTTTTGTCCTTGAAAACAGGATAAACAGGTAGCGCATGGAGGACATGAAGTTGTCTTAGAGCCCTAAGCCTTACCATACTCTATTATAGGATTCACCAAAACTGTTTTGAGTAGACGGTTTCCTGGTGTGAAGGCGGTTCTTGTTCTTAAAAATTTGCTCACCGGTTGTTTGAGAGCAATTCGCCCGACCTTACTTGGTTGTCTTTATTGATATTATTGTTACTGCTCCTTCTTCCTGTTTTCAAAAAAATAGTTGTGAATTTTCTGAGTTCTGCTAGTGTTTGTTGTACTTATTGCTGTCTTAATCTCATTGACGTTACGTCTCGTCGGTTGCTAATGACAATTTAGTTCTTGAAATAATTATAGCACTCCATATAGCTCTTGCTTTCTGTGACTTATTTATACCATTTGTTTCCAAGTATTGGAGAGTTTTTTTAGTTTTCGCAAAAATTGGTTGTTTTTGTTGCCCTATAATTTAGTCACCTTAATGACAGGTTTCATTGGTTGCTATTGAGACTAAGTGAATCATTTGAGTATCTCTGAACATATTGCAGCCGTTTTTTTTTAATCATTTTGGCACTTTCTTTCCCTTGTTGATTGCTTAGTCTCGCATTTTTCCGGTTTTCTTATGCTCTGATCGCTTACTCTAAAAAATAACTGTTCCTTTTGCCCTTCTAGTGCGGCGTAGTTATGGTCATTTTTTTGGCCCCAGCATTTTACTATCTTTCTACCTTATTTTTTTGAAATGTTCAAGTGATTTTGTGAATCAGGGCTTCGTAATTATGTTGTCCATTCTCCTCCTTTGGAAGTGCTAAAAGGTGTGTTATGACTTCTAGCGTTTTATGGTATGCTCGGATCATGGATTTTGGCATGTAGTTAAGTAGTTATTTCGCTTCGATACCACTGACTTTCAAAAATGTTCTGATTTTTGCCAATTTCTTTAGTTTTTGGCTCATTTTTGCTTTGTCTCTCACTGATTCCTAAAATGCTGTTGTATTGTATACTGATACTAAGGATACGTAGTGTGAATATTTTTTATAGTTTTGTTTTGATTTAGTTATGGGCGTTGATTACTGTCTGAATTTGCTTTCGCTGTAAAAGTTTTACTTATCAGGCCATTAGTTAATTCAATTCTTTGGGTTGTAATTTAGGACTTGCTTTACGTTTTCTTACTTCGCCTTACTACCCCATTTTGCCGCTTTTTCGACATTTCTCATGAAATCTCTTGGGTTACTCTCTTGGAAACTAGGGTTTGAGAAGTGATTCTCCTCAAAGTGTTTTCAGCAACCAGGGGGGTGTGTTTTAAAAAGTTTTCATAATTTTTGGGGGCGGGGTGTTTAAAACTGTTTCGGAGATGGAAAAGACGAATTAACATGGCTGACAAAACCATGCACTATAGGCAACCGATTTGATTTAATCTGACTCGGAGTGGCGATCTGGGGAAGTATTGGGTTACGCTAGATGAAGTTATTTAGTTATTTAAAAAGTCTAAATATTTTGTTGCGAAATCAGGAGTTTTGATCAACTGAGCTGTTCGTTTGGTTACTAATTCGGCCTAGTTTCGTTTGATACCATTATTTCTGCGCTATGATGCTGAAACTCTTGACTGTTCCACTCATTTCTAGTTTTTTTCATCCCTGTCATAAGAGTGCGTGTGAAAACTCCAAGAGGTGACCTTGATTGTGGTAGGAACTGCTTTCGCCACAAAGCTCTTTCAAGTTTAAGACTCCAAATGTGAACATTTCATCTCTTGCTCCCAATCTCCGACTAGTTTTTGAGCCTTTCAGATTTTGGAACCAAAAACTAATTTATTAACATTGACTCTTAACCCGACTCTTATCCCGATGTTTTACATCGGAATAAGAGTCAATGTTAAATAAATTTTTTAATGAATTTAAACTAGAAGATTCGCAGTATTCGATTTCCAAGATTGAGAGCAGCATTGGGCGGCTGGAAAATTTGGAGGGGGTATACCTTGCTGTAATACTAAGTGTGTACATTATGTGATGGATTGTTTTGACCTGATTATGAGATTTGTTAAGTGATTATAAATGGAAAAGTGTTCAAATGCACTCCTATTTTGATCTATCGTCTGCTCAACTATTTCTATTAATTACATCTTGGCATTCAACAAATGTAAATGCAGTTGTTCCCTTTAATTTATGTTTAATTGCTCCAAATTTGTTTAGACTGCTTTTTATTCTGTTGCTCTGTTGAATCGAAATTGATGAACTTTTCAATCCTCTGATTTTAGTTGGGTTACCCAGATATATAGTAATAAGCGCCTTAAAACATTAGCGGCAAGCATGAGAACGTTCGAAAGACCTCTAGACATGCAAATAAACAACAATCTTGGTGCTAGGAAATTGAGCCGAAAGGAAAATTAGCAGAATGGAATATTAGCCGAAAAGGAGATTTTAACCAATCAGATTTGAGAACGGCCGTGATATTTTGTTCGGTTGTTATAGAATCATATCAAGTCCCATAGGCCGCTGAGGCATGGCCGTGGCCCGCGAGGCATGGCCAAATGCATTATTTTCTTGTGTAAGTGAGTTAGATAATTGTGTGTCCCACTTATGTTTGCTTACAGCAATTATCTCATGCAATTATTTCTGCTACTATGCCACATTTTGACTTTTTCGGCTAATATTCACGTCGGCTAGTTTTCCGGACACCAACAATCTTATTTCTGCAAGCTACAGCTTTGAACTGTGAGTTACCAAATGTTAGTTCTACCGTTAGTTCAATTAAAGTTGCGTCGCAAATTGGCTTACGAAATCTTGAAACATGCAGATGATCTATCTAATTGTGACGTTTGAGCTGAAGTAATCTAATTTGTTCTAATTCTAGCTTGGAACTTTTTGGAAGTTTTAAAATTATCGTTTGCGGTCTCATTTTATGCAGTTAAGATGAAAGCAAAGCAAACGTTTGTTCGAAAACTGGCGAGTGACTTGCAATTGCGCGTGAGTTTCGTGTTTTCATCAGTATAGATCTGACCTCTCGTTTGAGTTTCACTCATACGATATATAGCGTGTCCCATAAAGTTGAAGTAAGCGAACGATTCAAAAGCCACAGGTTAGACTTCAAAGTTCAATTTAGACTTCAAAGGTTAGACTTCAACAAAACATGTAGGAAAAATTGATGAATAAAAGCCTAGAGGAAAAAACGTAGACATGTAAATAACCACATTGATGCTCGATTGCACGTTTTTGGCGTTTTTCAAACGTTCGCTTATTTGAACTTTATGGGATAGACTATTTAAAACCAGAGAATTTTTGCTACGGCGACGGTGTATTGTCTGCCCCATAAAGTTAATCGAACGTTCGAAACACGCCAAAAACATCCAATTGAGGATAATGCTAATAAGCAATGTGGACCGTGTCGAGTTTTTTTTGAAACGTTCGTTTATTTTAAGTTAATGGGACACGCTATATAGTCCCATAAAGTTGCAATGCGATCGAACGATTCAAGGTCAAATTTTGAAAAAAATGCAGTTATGAGCATTTTGAGGTTCATTTGCATGTCGGGAGTTTTTCAAACGTTCACTTGCGTTGCAAACTATAGGTGGAGCTTAGGTAGAAAAATTTTAGCAAAATGATGCGCAAGTCCTTGTGTGGCCTTTTTGAGCGAGAATTTAAGACATTTGCGTGAATGCCAATGCCGAGTTCAAGGTCAAATTTCAAATGAATAAAAACTGAAGAAAGCATTATTGGAAAAGCAATGGTATTCGAACTCTGCAATTATTTTAGAGTGTCTCATATGCGAAGGTTGGAAAAATGAGTAGATAAGGTTGAAAGGCCGGAGTTGAAAAAAACATACGAAAAATAGAGCTGGAAGGGAAAACAGCTGCATTTTAATGATAAAATTTGATTTGCACTTTCCGAACCAAACGTTCCCTAATTTTAAGTTCAAAACATATAATGATCACCACTTTGTTATTTATTTGCATGTCAGTACGGAAAAAATTTCAGTATAGCGTGTCCCATAAAATTGAAATAAGCAAACGTTTCCAAAACCACAGGCTAGAGTTCAAAGGGCAAAATTCAATTTTAAAACATGAATAACAAATTGATGAAAGAAAACTTAATGAGAAAACGTTGACGTTCAAATGAGCACATTGATGGTCAATTGCACGTTTTTGGAGCTTATCGAACGTTCGCTTTCAATTTTATGGGACAGACTATACTTTACTTTCATGCTCATTTGCGCACTTGCAGTTTTTCGAACTACCGCTAACATTTTTGTGGGACTAACATAGTTGCAATGGAAGAGAACGTGTGAAAAATTCCCGACGTCCAAATGAACAACAAAGAAGCAGATTTCTGCCTAACTAACTATACAATGCAAAAGAACATTCAAAAACATTTTTCACGGAAATTAACACCAAAATAATGACGCGCTCTTTGTTTTTGCAATTGAAATTTGACCTTGAACTTTATACTTCCGTGTAAAAATGAAATCCAACGTTCCAAAATGACAGAAACAAGTAATCGAGCAACACTAAAACATGTCAAGTAATCAAGTTGGAGTTCGTTTGAATCAAAATCACCGACGCTTTTTCTCTGCAGTGAACCAATTGGAACTACTTGCTTTTATAGTTTGCTACTCCTATAAGGTAGCAGCGTATCGAATGTTTGAAAGGACTTAGTTCAAATTTAAACATCTGTGTGATATCCCTGACCGTAGAGATACGTTTCGCGTCACAATTCCACTTAGAAATTGTAGAGTGGATTCGAGGTGCGAATCCAAGTTTTACTAATTTGTGGGATTGCCACTTTTAGTTTTACTTAGCAATCGTGATGCGATTGCAGACAAAATTATTGAGTGTGGAATTCCTCCTCGAATCCGATAGGATCGCTCTTAGTGTAAAACAGACTAGATTGAAAGCAACTGAATTCAATGATAAGATTCTAGAGAATGAATAAATAATCAAAAGTGGGAGATATGAACAAAACTGAAAAGTTGACTTATTAGTCGGCGGCAAATTAATTATATATGAAATATGACTTTTAGCCTGACAAGGGCTAACTTAAATTAATTTAGTACTAAGTAATCAAACATGAACTTAATATGGTACAACCGTACCAAATATCCTCTGCTCGAGAGAAATTTTTAAACTGCAATAGTGTAAAATTTTTGATAATAGTAACATATGTACTGGTTAGTATAAATAGTAAATAATGTGAGCAACAACAGATTAGTGAAGAAATGGCAATTGAAATGAGGGGCTTATGCTTGAAGAATTAAATCAATGTAAACTTTCAACATTTACTCTAAATCACAAACAGAGAACATAAATTAAGGCACAATCGAGGTGCGAACCCCAAAAATAATAACGTACAGAATATTGCTACATAAACAACATCAACTTTAACTGAAGAACATGTAAAGAACATGTAACACAAACGCAAATAAATTTTGAACATTAGCTCAAAATGAGCGCACAAGTGGTACTAATCCATATTTGAATTAATAATGGACAATTAAAGAAATCAGAATTAATACATTCAACAATTTAACAAATTTAACATAGTTGTTTTTAGCTTAAATCTGATTTTTTGTGTCAAAGACGCTCATGCTAATTTCTCTTGTATAATCCTCATAGTCATAGCTCTCGGGTGACCATGTTCCAACTGGAGGGGGTGCAGGAGGACTCACTACTTGCAACTCATAATAAGTCTCTGGTACAGAGGGTTGCGCTGCCTCTTCTTGAATTATTGTCGCAATCACTGGATTTGCGGGCTTTTGTTTCTTAGGTGCAGGAGCGGCAGAGTCATCGCTTACCGAGCACACAGAACTTTCAAAACCAAAATAGTCGGCGGCGCGTCGAGTTCTTTTGTTTCTGGACGAAGAAGGTGAAGCGGCGGAAGATGTTACTGAGGACGCAGCAACAGAAGAAGCATTTGACGTGTTGAGTGTTGCAGAAGTATTTCTGGAACGTTTGCCTCCTGCTTGAGGCTTTTTAGGCTTTCGGGATGCCATTGCCTTTGAAAAATTGCTGTTTGCAGACAAGACTCCCGAGGCCGCGTCTGATTGGGTCGGGCGGTGACGAATTTTTATTTCCCCACGGAATTTCTTTTTCAGCTCTTTGGTGTGCTGTCAAATCTTTTCCTCCGTGGTTTTCTCATAGGGGAGAGGACGTCGTTTTGCGTACTCCCAAAGGTCTGTGTTGCGTTCGGCGCTAGTGCCAAATTTGGCGATGTCACTGTTTCGTACGCATACTTCGGGTACTCCAGGTTCTTTAATAACTGTAGTAGTATCAGATGTTCGTACTACTGTACTACCCGGTGCCAATGTTTCCCATAATCCACGGAGGTCCCGTTTTGATCGCTTTGTCACTTTGCGTGCCAATTTTAGATCGAGTGACTGTTCTGTCCGAGGAATTGGGTTATTCAGTTTGGGATGCACAATGAAACGGGAAATGGACTTATTGTGATCCCCATTGTAACGGCGTCCCGCATCCACTTGTGCTTTCTGCATAGCCTCTTCTATGAGAATATCGCTACGATCACCTGTCACCCATCCGTTTTCGTCAAGGTAATCTTCTACTGGGACGGTATCGGCATCTAAATAGTGGTGAAGAATATTTTCATATGATAGATTAGATGACTTTGGTACTGTACTTATATTACTTAGTGGTGTGTTTGGCTTTCTTCCAAAATGTGCTTGGAAAGGTGTTACATTTGATGTCTTTTGCTTGCAAATACGTAATTGATAGACTATTGACTTTATTGCTTCTTTAATTGTGAATGTTTTATTTCTATTATCTAATTTCATGCAGCTTAAGCGTCTTTTAATAGTTTGTATCAAACGCTCTACTAATCCTATAGCTCTATGATCATTAACAGGGGCAGGGAGTATGTTAATGTTATGCTGTTTACAGAAATTTTTTACTTTGTAACCAATTGAGCAACGTGCTTGATCTAGTCTAATATTTCGGGGGACACCGTGTATGTGAATGTAGTCATCTAAGAATTTAAGTACGTTTGGTCCATTAGCTTTCTCAAATACTTCTATAGTGGGGAATTTTGAAAAACGATCAATACATGCAAGAATATAAATATCGTGGTCTTTTTCATTTGTAATGGCTCCTCCAAAATCAATTTGTATTTCTTCATTAGGCTCTGTACATGTCAGCAAAGGTTTCCATTTAGACGCCGGAACAACGGGCTTAAGATTCTTACCAATATCAGTACAAGGCTTACACTGAGCCGCTTTGTTTAGGATTTCCCGATGCATATACGGCCAGAACGCGTACTGCCCGAGTGTTATCATTCCCCAACTACCAGGGTGTGTTAGGTGAAGGCTTTCTAAAACTGCGTCCTGAATAGAATGTGGGATTGCCACCCGTTCATTTATACAGACACAACCCGAGCGGACATGGAGATCTCTCCAGTAGGAGAACATGTGAGAATTCACTTCCTTACATCTTTGGGGGTCGCTCTGGAGGATGCAATCACGCACTTCTTTAAGGACTGCATCTTTGCTGGTTAGAACAGCCAAGAAGCCTTTAGTAAATAACTGTGTTAAGTTATTTTCGAAGACTTCTTCTTTCGACAGGTCCAAGTTTGGTAAATTTTGACCCTCGTTAGATGATATCGTCGGGTTCAACGCTGAATTGGGGGCAGATTGAAATGTGACCCGGCTGTATGTAGGAGGAGTTTGTGGGTTGGATGTTAAGCTGCTCATTGTGTGAGTGGAAATTGTATGGATATGTGATGAGTTTGTAGGGATTTCTGAATGAGTAGGGATTTGAGTTGTGTTTGAATTATTATTTGAACTGAATTGGAATGGTGCTGCGTTTGCAGAATTTTCAAGAAGCAACTGAGTTGTATTACGATTAAGGGCAGAAAGAAAATTGGAATAGTTTGTTAAGCGAAGATGCGAGGCACGTGTGGAATGTGTGTGAGTGACGCTGTTAAAGTGCTGTGATTGGCAGTTTTGTGGTGTGGTATTTACGTAAATTGCAGCAATAGCGTCACGAATGCGGGTAATTGTTGCTACCGCAAATTCCTCATCATAATTGTTTGTAACTTTTGCTTCTTGATTTGGTTGATGGGAAGTATAATCTACCAGCCCCATTTTCGTACCAAGTATATGTTTGATGTTAAAATCAAAAGGTAAAAGACGATCTATCCAGCGTGTTAATCTACTATTATAGGATTTATTCGACCGATGTTCTTTCATAATTGAAAGTAGTGCTCGATGATCAGTAATGATTGTGAACTGTTTGCCAAATAGATAATATTTAAAATATTCCACAGACCACACAACCCCTAACAATTCTAGTTCATTAACACTATAACGTTCCTCGTTTGAGTTGAGGAAACGAGAAGCGAATGCAACTGTATGCCAACCTGTAGGTGAGCATTGTTCTAAAGCTGCTCCTAGTGCCGCTCTAGAAGCGTCACATTTGATCCGCGTTTCCAAGTGAGGATTATAATGTGTATTTTCTGTTGCATTTGCGACTTTATTTTTAATTGCTTGAAAGTGAGTTTCATGTTCAGTATTCCAAACAAATTTTGTATTCTTTTTTAGTAATAGTCGAAGAGGATGGCACAATTGTGATAAATTGGGAATGAATTTTCCTAAGTAATGAACAGAACCTAAAATTGATCGTTGAAAATTGAAAGTTGTTTTAGGTTTTTAGGTGCTGATAGGGAAGCGATTGCCGCTGTTTTTGACTCAAGTGGTGCAATTCCTGATTGACTAAATTTATGTCCTAGCCATTCAATTTCTGTTTTTACGAAATGACATTTAGGTAAGTTTATCCGTAAATTATCCTCATCTAATTTCTTTAAACATTTATAGACTAAGTTTAAGTAGTCTTTTTTAGAACCACGGCTAAATACTATAATGTCATCCAGAAAACAATAGGTATTTTGGAGTCCGACTAAAGTATAATTCATTACTTTTTGGAATGCTGCTGGCATATCAGTTAATCCGTAGAAACCGGTAATAAAACGATATGTTCCAGTTCTCTCACCGCTAATGATATTGAAGTTACAATGCCGAGCCGTTTCCGGGTCTAATTTGAGTTGACTGTATGCGTACTTCAAATCCAAAGTTGAAAAATATGCTGTTTCTTGTGATGCGGATGTGTTCAAATTTTGTTGAATTGTGTCAATTAAATTATCAATATTCGGCATTTGGTGTTTATTTTTACGGATAGATTTATTCAAAATTTTGGAGTCTAGAGCTAGCTTAACTGTTTTATCTCTTTTTACTGTAATTACTATAGGTGAAATAAAGTTTTTATCTGAACAACTGCTTAATTTTATGATGTGTTTTTCGTCAAGTAGTTTTTTTAAGTTCTATATTAACTAGTGGTTGTAAGTTAATTGGGACTCGTCGTCCTTTTTGAAGTGTAGGTGTAAATTCTTTGTGAAATGTTGATTTTACTGAAAGTTTTAAAGATTTACCGATTCGGGTGATGACATCTGGAAAATCAAATGCAATCTGCTTCTTGATTAGGCATTGATTTTGATCAATATTTGCAACTTGGTTCAACTGAGTAAGAGAAAAACCTAGCTTTGGAAAAAGATCTCGTCCAATGATTGGTCTGTCACCGTCTTCCACTACTGTTACATCAACGCCCGTGGCTATCCAATCATTACATTTGATTGATGTATTGATTACGCCAACAATCTTGATTATATCATTAGAGAAAGTTTTCAAGTCATGTATTTCTGGTGACTGTACCCAATAGCTTTCAATGCACTCGGACACCACTGTGTCTGCTAGACTTTTGTTTACAATAGTACACACTCTTCCCGAATCCACCAATGCCTTTGTTTTTGTATTCCCGACACAAATGTCTAAATTTACTGGTTCCACCTCACGAGCGTCGTTTTGAATTGAAATCGCCGCTACACAATTATCATCGTAATCATCGTAGTCTGAGTCATAGTTCTCGTCGTAGATGCTCTGCTGCTGCAAAAGTCTTTATATTATTGACTTGTTCGGCCGCTGTTGCTGACGTACCTACTGTAGCCGCCTCAGAAACTGAGTCATCTACATAATTTACTCTGGGTTTGGGTTTATTGGGTTGTTTGGATTTTCGACAAACTTTTGCAAAGTGGTTAGCAATGCCGCAATTTTTACAGTTCTTTCCACGGGCAGGACAATTTTGTCCATGAGATGAAGACCAACCATAGCCACAATTTGGACAAATTGTTGGCTTGACAAACTGGTTTGTCGACGCTCGTGATCTATTCCACGATCCCTGGACATTTTTTATCGTCTGACTTGTAATTTCATTTGTAGTTGTCGAAGCTGGAGATCCAGATATTTTGAGTTGATTTTGTATTCCCATTTCAATGTTCATAGCAATTTCAAGAGCTTTTTTTAGCCGTTCGTGTTTCTTTTAACAATTCCCTTTGGATTTCGCCATCTTGCATATTAGCTATGAAGACGTCACGAATGATCGACTCCTCGTGGCTTCCTAAATTGCAATTCAAAGATAGTTCCCGAAGGCAACCGTAAAACTTTTCCACAGGCTCTCCCTTCATATGCTTTCTAGTGAGAAAAGTGTAGCGATCAAATGTGATGTTTCGTTGTTTAGTAAACACCCTATCAAGACTTTCCCAGAGAACCTTTGTTGTTACTCGATCGATCTGGATATTTGGTTCTTGGGAACCAAATATTCGTCTACCCTCCATCCCCAAGCTGAGATACGTTAAGGAGACGGCTTTGTTATCACAATATTTCCAGGGTTTTTCACCACACAGTATACCTACGAGTTCTGTTTTCTGACAACGGTTTAACCACGACTTCTTCAACTGCTCATTACGGGTTCGTCGATCTCGTTCGCTTTGAGCTGTGCTGTTTTCAACGTCATCCTCGTATATGGGCTCTGGAGGTAGAATGACCTTGTCTGGCGGGTCTTCAAGAAGAATATCAATCGAAATGCCTTCTTTAGCCATGATCTGCCATCGATCCGATCGCAATGGAGGTTCAAGTGTTGATTTTTCCCAAAAGGGCTCGATTCCAAGGAGTGCACGTTCTTTAGTTGCTGACTGCGCCATATGATATCCCTGACCGTAGAGATACGTTTCGCGTCACAAATCCACTTAGAAATTGTAGAGTGGATTCGAGGTGCGAATCCAAGTTTTACTAATTTGTGAGATTACCAATTTTAGTTTTACTTAGCAATCGTGACGCGATTGCAGACAAAATTATTGAGTGTGGAATTCCTCCTCGAATCCGATAGGATCGCTCTTAGTGTAAAACAGAGTAGATTGAAAGCAACTGATTTCAATGATAAGATTCTAGAAAATGAATAAATAATCAAAAGTGGGAGATATGAACAAAACTGAAAAGTTGACTTATTAGTCGGCGGCAAATTAATTATATGTGAAATACGACTTTTTGCCTGACAAGGGCAAACTTAAATTAATTTAGTACTAAGTAATCAAACATGAACTTAATATGGTACAGCCGTACCACAATCTGTTTATCTATCTTTTTTAAACAATTAAATTGAAATTACAACCCAGGGGTTAAATATTACAAGTTTTAAATGTCATATACAAAATAAGTACAATGTTAAAAATCAAGTTGGAGGTTCCGTTTTTTAAGGTAAAAATAGCTTTTGAGGCCACCAAAGTTCCTTTCCAACGGTACAAGTCTGAATTGTTGGAGGAGATGCCGTTTAAACATGCGTTTAAACTGTGAGCGTGATTAGATAATCCGGACTTCACGCGGAAGTTTATTCCATTTTTGGATGCTTCTTTTTTGTAATGATCGAATGCTCGACCTTAGGAGAATTAGCTGTTCAATTCTGTTGTTTTTTCTTACTAAGACATTACCACTTAAAAAATCTCAGTGCCGTCTGATTTCAGAAATAAAATATCCTTCCTAAGTCATGAAACATTCATCTGGCTTAATAAAAGTTAATAAAAGCAAAATGTCAGATTTTACTAAGAGGTCTCTATATCTCTCAAACTTTTTTCTCATATAGCAAACTTAAATTCCCCAATTGATTTGTCGATTTATTTGCTGCCTTGCAGAGAAATTAAAATTCTGAAAAAATAGAGCACTGAAAGTTAAATGAGAAAGCTCTAGGGATTTGAATAGCATCAATCGTGCTTTCAGAGATAACTGATAACGTATAAGGTATATGAATCTAATCGCTGCGACCATATTTGATAGGACTTTGTTGAGTTGTACATGAAAGTCTAATTTAGAATCAATCATTATACCAAAGTATCTGCAGTGACTTGTGGCATAATTTCTTGTCACTGAAAAACTGTTGGATAAAAATTTTCTTTTTTCGAGACGCAAAGAAGTTCAGTTTTACGGTATTAATGGTTAATTTGTTTTGCTGTTGTTAATCATCTGTTTTCCCCAGTGTTTCAGAAGCACATTTTTCCAGTTCGCTGACATTGTTTCTGCTAAAATGGAAACTTGTGTCATCAGCAAATTGAATAATGTCGAAGTTTCCGTGTACTTTTTCTCAAAAATGATTAATATAGAGAAGAAAAACTAGTAGACCTAAAACCGTTCCCTGGGGAACACCACGATTTCTTTCCAACCCATTTATTTTAACACACTGCTGTCTGTTTTTAAGAAATGAAGCAAATAAATCAACTACTGCACTTTCTGAAAATCCGTGCGCTTCAATCTTTTTCAGAAAAAATTTAAGCGATATTGAATTACTAGATGAAGCGTTACTAGATCTACCTTTACTAGATCAATAAAAACAGCAACTGAACTTTTAAGTTATCATAGTTTTCTTGTAATGCTTCGATCAAGTGTAAAACAGCATCTGTAGAAAACTTGTGTTGTTGAAACTCACCGTTTAAAACCAAGTTTTTTCTTTTTGTGTAGATTTGTTCACCTGATTGAGAAGTATACGCTCAAAGAGTTTTGCAAAAAATGGAGTAATTGAGATAGGCCTATTGTTCTAACAAAGTTTTACATCCTTTTTGTAGACCGTACTGAGTTTCAAATATTTCGGGAAAATATTGTGACTAATGCATGTGTTAAAAACAAACTACAAATGGGTTCCGCTTGCAAACTTTGCTGCCTTGATTGCGCAATCATTAAAAACGCCTGAACCCGGAGACTTATTGTTGTCGAAGAATCAATGGCATCATAGAGCTCCTTTAGTGTGACTGTTCTGAAGCAAAACTTTTCCCTAACTTTTATGCAAGAAATATTTGGATCGCTCACATATTGTCCATTGTATCAGCCTGAGCCTAATTTTTGAAAACTTCTTGATGAAACTCCATTGTTCTTTACTTGTTGGTAATTCATTGAAAAATTGTTTGCAAAACTCGTTTCGGGCTGTTTTCAAACGCCTATTAACCAAACTTCTCTGATACTTGAAACTTGTTTGCATTTACTCCGATGGGTTCTTTTTCCAGATAATAAAAAGCAGATGCTCTTTTAACATGCGTGAATTATGTATGCTATGCTATTTAGCCATGCTATTAAATAAAAGACGCATATGAGCTCAATTGTTAACAGCGCTCGTATCTTCACATGTTTTAGTGGTCATTAAACATGGATTCTTGCATAATTCACGGGTTATGAGGCGCGCTATAACCCATTTTTAATCTCCAAACTTGCGCATGTTTTTGTTCCCATAACGCATTCCGAGCGCCAAAATAAAGCGATTCGAACAGCTACGGACTCAAAACTTGCTGATATAGAGAGGGAAGTGGACGTAAATATTAGGCATCCTTTGCGTAAGGGAAAAGAACAATAGCCGTTAAGCGAGAGACAGGGTTCAAGGCCGAAAACCATTTAATATTTCCAGGTCTGGAAACTTGCAAATGTGGTTATCTTTTTCGGTTTTCTGTTTCCTGTTCTCGCACGTTTTTATTTTTCTTTTCTCTTCCGTTCTCTTATCAAGCCTTACTTAGGCCCCTAATCTGGTTCAAGTTTTGCGCCCATTAAGTAAGCCGCATAGCAAAAACAAACGAGCCAGGAATCCATGGATCAAAATACTGTTGATATAGAAATGACAATAGACGGAATGGAGTCAATCCAGCCAACGTTCCTTTCCAACGGTACAAGTCTGAATTGTTGGAGCAGATGCCGTTTTAACATGCGTTTAAACTGTGAGCGTGATTAGATAATCCTGACTTCACGCGGAAGTTTATTCCATTTTTGGATGCTTCTTTTTTGTAATGATCGAATGCTCGACCTTAGGAGAATTAGCTGTTCAATTCTGTTGTTTTTTCTTACTAAGACATTACCACTTAAAAAATCTCAGTGCCGTCTGATTTCAGAAATAAAATATCCTTCCTAAGTTATGAAACACTCATCTGGCTTAATAAAAGTTAATAAAAGCAAAATGTCAGATTTTACTAAGAGGTCTCTATATCTCTCAAACTTTTTTCTCATATAGCAAACTTAAATTCCCCAATTGATTTGTCGATTTATTTGCTGCATTGCAGAGAAATTCAAATTCTGAAAAAATAGGGCACTGAAAGTTAAATGAGAAAGCTCTAGGGATTTGAATAGCATCAATCGTGCTTTCAGAGATAACTGATAACGTATAAGGTATATGAATCTAATCGCTGCGACCATATTTGATAGGACTTTGTTGAGTTGCCCGAGTTCAGTTTTCCAGATGCAAACAGGCAGTACCATTTTGTCAATACCGGATTGCACGTGTTTGGACCTTTCTACATTGAGGAGTCACCAGAGATGTCCACCTAGATGTATACCATGAGCTCGCAACCGATTGTTTCCTCATGGTCATCCGCAGATTTGGATCACGGCGTGGAATCTCTGACCACATTGTGTTTGACAATAGCAAAAACTTTATTGGAGCCAATCGAGCAATGGATTTAAAATTCCAGAGAAACTATCAACTAGACAACGGTTGGCACCACAGAGCGGTCTGGGAAAGACTTATACAGACCGCAAACACAGACAGCAGCAGTCTGCTAATAGTGTTGGGCTGTCGGAAACTAAGACTCTCACTTCTCCTGACATTTGAGGCTGAGGCAATTTTGAAATCCAGGCTATTAACACATGTGGGCTGCAGCATCTCAGATGAGAGACCACTTAATCCAAATCATTTTATCCTTGAAACCTCTTGTGAACAACAACCAGCGGTTCACCACTGAGGACTTCAATTTGAAGCAGACACTATTTGACCACTACTAGAACAGGCTGCTAAAAGAATATGTTCCTGGCCTCAAGATTAAATGAAATGGCAAAAACCAAATGATGAGCTGGTTGAAGGGGACGAAGTTCGGGTGCTCAAGGAATTCACATCCAGACGCATTTGTCCTCTTGGGAAGTTTTAGAATGCACAAAGAGTTTGAGACGTAATAGCACGGAGCCTCGACGTCCAGGCGGCTACAAAAAAAAAGCAAAGACCGGCAGTAATGCAAGCCGTTTAATCACACGATTATCAGGTGCTCCGAAGGGTCACTGAAGCAAGTTCTTTGAAAAACAAAAACTCAAAATCTGAATAACAACTTTCTTGCTATACTCTTCTGTGTTTGCATTTTCATCTCAATTGCTGACTTTCTGTTGCCGGGAATGTGAAGGAATCAAGTTACTGTGTACTTTCTCTCCCCAACACACATTTTGTTCCCTAACATATATTTCCGTCCTCCCGAACCAATTCATTTCCTGTTTTCCAATCCCCCAACCTACTTCCATTGATGCGCTTTATAATTATTCATTTTGTTGAAGACGTCAAAATTTGTTGATATTCAATTTCAACCTTTTATACTGTGTGTGATTTCTCGTTTTTGACCATATCTTGTGTGCCCATGGCGCGAACTGTTTTGTATAAATAGAGCTTGATTCGCTACAAAGAGTGCGAGTCTCAGAAAAACAAATATTGTTGGAAAATTGTCTTGGTATGCAAGACTTAAGCCAGGGATCATAAACGGGTACGCTGTACAGCCATTTTAAGCTCCTAATTTGCGCTCGTGTTTGCTCTCATAATGCATACCGCATGGCAAAATAAAACGATTCAAAAAACAATTGACTAAAAGTTTGCTAATGTAGAAAGTGCAATAGACGTAAACGATAGGCAGCGGTAGCGTAAGGGAGAAGACCGATGGGCATTCAACGAGGGGCAAACGTTCGAGTCCGGATGAGGATGGAAAAATATGCATGTTTTCCAGGTCTGGAAAATTGAACATTTTTCGCTTTCTTTCTTTTTTTCGTTCTTTTCGTTTTGAACAATTCCGTTTTTGCTATTCGTCATTTCTCTTTCTTTTGTCTTTCTTTCTCTTTCTTTCTTTCTCCTCTTTCTATATTTAAGCTGCTAATTTGCTCAAATGTTGCCTTCGTTAAGCATGCCGCATAGCAAAAGCAACCGAGCCGAAACGCCATCGACGAAAATACTGCTGATGTAGAAAGAAGAATATGCAAATGCAATACGTATCGGTAGGGTAAGGGATAAGACCTTTGGCTGTTAAGCGCGGGGCGCGATTTTGCGCCCGAGGTGGTGCAGTAAATTGCGATCGTTTTCTTTAAAAAAATTGTTAATTGTTGTTTTTCATCCACTTGTGACTATCCCTCTTTCCTTCTGCTTCTTTCTCTTTATTTTTTCAATGTTTCTTTTTATAAGTATTTTTCTTGTTTCTATCTATTCTCTTGAGGCTGTTAAGCGTGGGGCGCAATTTTGCGCCCGAGGTGGTTCGGTAAATTGCTATTGTTTTCTTTAAAAAAAAATTGGTAATTGTTGTTTTTCATCCACTTTTGACTATCCCTCTTTCCTTCTGCTTCTTTCTCTTTATTTTTTGAATGTTTCTTTTTATAAATATTTTTCTTGTTTCTATCTATTCTTTTGAATGGAATTCGCATCCGAGCGCAATGGTTAACATCGCTACTATATTAACATATTTTAGTGGTCTTAAGACATGCAATTTTGCGCAATTCATGCGTTCTGGGGCGCGCTATACTACCGTATTTAAGCTCCCTTTTTGCTCATGTTTTTGAGCTCATAGCCACATGGCAACACCAAGCGATTCAAATAGCTACTGATAAAAATTTTGCTGAAAAGGCAATCAATAGACCTCAGCATTGGGCATCCGTAGAATAAGGGATAAGACCAAGGGGCAGCAAGACAGAGGCAGGGGTTCGAGTCCGAATAGGGGCGGAAAACCGTGCATTATCTCCAGGGCTGGAAAATTTCACAATTGGTTATCTTTTTTGTTTTTCTGTTTCCTTCCTTCTTTCTCATTCTCTTGCTTTATTTAAGCCTTCTTTAATCTGCCCATGCTTTATACTCGTTAAGCATGCCGCATAAAAAAAAACAAACGAGCCAGAAAGCCATTGACCAAAATACTGCTGATATAAGGGCTGGAGACAAATTCAGTAAGCATCGGTAGCGTATGGGATAATACCTGTGACTGTTAAGTGAGGCGCTGGGGCTGGAACCGAAGTTGGTTCTGAAAATGGCTATCGCGTTTTCGGCAAAAAATTGTTTTTTTTTTCCTTTTTCATCCAATTCTATGGATCTTCTTTGCTTTTGTTTCTTTTTTTAATTCTTTCTTCATTTCATTTGTTAAATGTTTTGCTGTCCATCTTTTTCTATTAAATGTAAGGGATAAGAATAATGGCCGTTAAGCGAGAGTCAGGGTTCGAGCCGGAGTAGGGGCGGAAAACAATCCATTACTTCCAGGGCTGCAAACTTGCAAAAGTGGTTTTCTTTTTTCGCTCATTTCTAAATTTTTTTTCCTCTTCCTTTTCTCCATCTTTCTCCTTTTTTTGTCTTATTTGAACTCCTGATCTGGCTCATGTTTTGTGCTCGTTAAGAAAGCCACATATCAAACGAGCCAGATAGCCATTGACCAAGATACTACTGATATGGAGCAAGAGACAAATTTAATACGCATCGGTAGCATATGACTCTTAAGAGAAAGAATTGGGTTCGCACCGAAGTTGGATACAAATATGTCTAATGTGTTCTTAGCAAAATATGGGTTTTTTTCATTTTTCATTCAATTCTGTCGATCTTTCTTTGTTTTTGTTTCTTTCTCTTTAATTCTTTCTTATCTTTCTTTGATAAACGCTTTTGATATCTATCTATCTAATCTATCTTCTATCTTCTTATAATATATTAAATGTATGTCGCGCCTGAATGCAATGGTTAATAGCGCTCGTATCTTAATATGTTGACGGTCCATATTCTTGCGTAAATCATGCGTTCTTGCTCTCATTATGCATCCCGCTTGGCAAAATCAATCAAGCGATTCAAACAGCCACTGAGCAAAAATTTAATGATATATAAAGGACAACAGAGGGAAGTTGTAGGAATCAGAAGCGTTAGAGGTCAGAGCGGTGGAAAAATTAGGGGTGGAAAAACATGCATGAATATTGCTAATTTGTTTTTCTCTTTCATTTTGTTGTTCGTTCCTTTCATTTCGATCATCTCCGGTTTTTTCTATTCTTCTTCTTTCTTTCTCCTCTGACTGTTTTGCCTTATTTCAGCTCCTAATCGGCCCATGTCCTGAGCTAGTTATGCATGCCGTATAGCAAAAGCAAAGCAGCCAAAAAGCCAATGACCAAAATACTGCTGATTTAGAAAGAGCAAACGGTAGCGTAACGGTAGCGTAAGAGACAAGACCTATGACTGTTAAGCGAGGTGCTTAGGCTGGAACCGAAGTCATCGTGTTCTTTGCATAAAGTTTCCTTTATCCGATTCTGTGTACCTTTGTTTGCTTTTGTTTCTTTATTTAATTCTTTCTTATCTTCTTGTAAATGTTTCTGCTATCTATCTATTCTATCATACTTAAGTCGCAACTGAGCGCAATGGTTAACAGCGCTCGTATCTTAATATGTTTTAACGGTTCACATTCTTGCGTAATTCATGCTTTCTGAGGCGTGCTATACCGCCATTTTCCGCATGGCAAAGTTAAGCGATTCGAATACACATAAGTATTACACATACTAATAGACATAAGTATTAGGCATTCGTAGGGTAAGGGAACAGAACAAAGGCGTTATTAGGAAATATCAGCAAAAAAATTTTAAAACTTGACACTGGTGGATCCGCGAAGCAGCTTCACCGATTGCACTAAGACAGGAAATTATAATATTTGAGGGAATATAAAGGGAAATATAAATGGAAATAGAGTAATGTGTATATAGCGGCCGAAGTGGCTCTATTCCACGGAGGCCTCTATATACACATTACTAACGAGGGGCATGGGTTGGAGCCCGATCTGGTACGAAACAGAATTAATTTTTTTAAAACCTATTCCGATATGATTTTGTGATGCTTTTGCGGGCTTGCTAGTCTAAAATAATAAGAACACATAAAACCTAACCAGCGATTGAGTTAAACTCTAATGTTATACTTAAAAAAATTCAAATCTACAGAAAATTGCAAGTCTTTAGAAACGAGAACTGTGCACTTTGTGACAATCTAGTATGTATATAAGCGGGAACAAAATGGCACACGGGGACTAGGTGGCTGAACAGCAGGAGCCAAAATGGCTACTTTGCGTTAGAGCCCATGCCTACCCCTCCTAACTCTCATAATGAGTTAGGGCGAATATTTACTTTATGCTATGGGATAGTTGCGATAAGAAAAGTGGGTGTGTAAAGAGATTAAAAGTCATTTTGTACCGTGGCTAAAAGGAAACACAACAGATCTGACATTCGCAATTCCGTCATAAAGTTGAAGATCAACCACTTGCGCACAATATTAATTTCAAGGTCATCATCGTCGCTTAATTTGGTTTTAACAACTGCGCCTCGAACGAATGGTTTGATACTTTGTTCATGTGCTTGAAACAAACAATTTTTTATTCTAAAACAGTTACGTTATCTTTTGCGTCATTGCGTATTTTATTTGTTAAATTATTTTTAAAATTATTTTTAAATTATGTTTATAAAACGCAAAACTTCTATTTCATGTGAACAAAACGCGACAACGACACATATATTTAAATTAATTTGAGGACATACTAGCAACAAAGAATGCTTTGATAGGTCCTAGTCGGATTCGAACCTTCGCTCTCCTGTTTACTAGACTCACGCTTTAACCACTAAGCCACAGTACCTGGTGTGTTATAATGTGTGGTATAAAGTTTCAACAATTGAGGCTAGGATGAAATAAGTATCGTCACGAAAAACGTTGCAATTCAAAGAACGAAACTTTGATTCTATCATATGCTATTTCGTGAATCATGACACTTTGGTAAATTTGTGCTCTACAATTTGAGTTATTTTGATTTAAATTTGTGCTTCTTTGGCATGCTATCTTAGATATAGTTTTAAGGCTGGTGTGGTTTCACGTTCTTTAACGTATTTGCCTAGTTCCTATCAGAAATGCAAGACGTGATAGCTCAGTTGGCAAAGCGTCAGGCTGAAGCTCTAATGTCTCTGGTTCAATCCAAGGTCAATGTAATTACGTTTTCAAAATTTCAGGATAGTGAGTCTGTTTTTGTCATCGAAGAAACAGTATCTAAACGTATACTTCTAAATCATGTAGATATAATGCGACAATGGCAAACATGCATTTATCTGTAAATTGATTTGAGGACATTCTAGGAACAACTAATTTTTTGTTAGGTGGATTTGAACCACCGATCTCCTGTTTACTAGACAGGCTCTTTAACCGCTAAACCACAGGGCCTAGAGTGTGCTAATATCTGTGGTATAAAAATGCAAAAATTGAGGCTCAAATGAAAAATGTATTATCCTGAAAAACATTGCGATTCAAAGAACGGAACTTTGATTCCATCATATGCTATTTCGTGAACCACGACACTATGGGAATATTTGTGCTCTAAAATTTCGGGTCATTCTGATTTAAATTTGCGCTTCTTTCACGAGCTATCTTAAATATCGTTTTAGGGCTGGTGTGTTTTCACCTTCTTTAACGTGTTTTCCTGTTCCTACCAGAAATGCAATCCGTGATAGCTCAAATGGGAGAGCGATAGATTGAAGATCTAAAGGTCCGTGGCTCGATACCGGGTCGAGGCAGTTGCTTTTTCGAAATATCGGGATATTGAGTCGGTTTTTTTCATCACAGAAACAGTTTCTAAATGTATACTTCTATTTCATGTAGATATAATGCGACAATGGCAAACATACATTTATCTGTAAATTGATTTGAGGACATACTAGGAACAAATAATTTTTTGTCAGGTGAATTTGAACCACCGATCTTCTATTTACTGAACAGGCGCTTTAACCGCGAAGCAACAGGACTTGGTTTGTGATAATATGTGTAGTATAAAATTTCAAAAACTCAGGCTCAGATGAAAAAGGTATTCTCTGAAAAACTTTGTGATTCAAAGAACAAAAATTTGATTCTAGCATATGCCATTTCGTGAATCACGACACTATGGGAAATTTGTGCTCTACAATTTTAGGTCATTCGAATTTAATTTTGCGCTTCTTTCACATGCTATCTTAGATATCGTTTTAAGGCTGGTGTGGTTTCACCTTTTTTAACGTGTTTGCCTGTTCCTATCAGAAATACAAGCATAATAGCTTAATTGGGAGAGAGTTAGATTCAAGATCTAAAGGTCCACGGTTCGTTCCCGGATCGCGGAAGTTACTTTTTCAAAATATCAGGATATTGAGCCATTTTTTTTCAGCAGAGAAACAGTTTCTAAACGTATACTTCTAAATCATTCAGATATAATGTTTCAATGGCAAACATACATTTAGCTGTAAATTGATTTTTTGAGGACATACTAGGAACAAAACATTTTTGATTAGGTTGATTTGAACCACCGATCTCCAGTTTACTAGACAGGCGCTTTAACCTGTTTACTAGAAAGGCGCTTTAACCACAGCACCTGGTGTGTAATAATATGTGTGGTAAAAAAATTCTAAAATTGAGGCTCAAATGAAAAACGTATCATCCTAAAAAACTTTGTGATTCTAAGAACGAATTTTTGTTCTATCATATGCTTTTTCGTGAATCACGACACTATGGAGATATTGTGCTCTACAATTTTGGGTCATTCTGATATAAATTTGCGCTTCTTTCACATGCTATATTACATATCGTTTTAAAGCTGGTGTGGTTTCACCTTCTTTAACGTGTTTTCCTGTTCCTATCAGAAATGCAAGGCGTGATTGCTCAGTTGAGAGAAAGTTAGAATGAAATTCTAATGTCCCTGTTACGATCCCGGGTCGCGGTAGTTAATTTTTCAAACTATCAGGATATTGAGCCAGTTTTTTTCAGCAGAGAAACAATTTCTAAACGTATACTTCTAAATCATGTAGATGTTATGCGACAATGGCAAAGATACATTTATCTGTAAACTGATTTGAGAACATACTAGGAACAAAAAATTTTTGTAGGTAGATTTGAACCATCAATCTCTTGTTTGCTTAGCAGGCACTTTAACCGCTAAGCCACAGGACCGGGTGTGTGATAATGTGTGGTATAATGTTTCAACAATTGAGGCTCAGATGAAATAAGTATCGTCACGAAAAACGTTGCGATTCAAAGAACGGAACTTTGATTCTATCATATGCTAATTAGTGAATCACGACACTATGGTAATTTGTGCTCTACAATTTTAGGTCATTCGAATTTAATTTTGCGCTTCTTTCACATGCTATCTTAGATATCTTTTTAAGGCTGGTGTGGTTTCACCTTTTTTAGGGCGTTTGCCTGTTCCTATCAGAAATGCAAGCCGTGATAGCTCAAATGGGAGAGCGATAGATTGAAGATCTAAAGGTCCCTAGCTCGATACCGGGTTGAGGCAGTTGCTTTTTTGAAATATCGGGATATTGAGTCGGTTTTTTCCATCACAGAAACAGTTTCTAAATGTATACTTCTATTTCATGTAGATATAATGCGACAATGGCAAACATACATTTATCTGTTAATTGATTTGAAGACATACTAGAAAAAAATTTTTGTTAGGTCCTAGGCTGATTTGAACCACCGATCTCCTGTTCACTACACAGGCGCTTTAACCGCTAAGCCACAGGACTTGGAGTGTGTTAGTATGTGTGGTGTAAAATTTCAAAAATTGAAGCTCAGATAAAATAGATATCATCCTGAAAATCTTTGTGAATCAAAGAACGAAACTTTGATTCTATCATATGCTATTTCGTGAATTACGGCACTCTGGGGAAATTGTGCTCTTGTTAGATCTGAAGGTCCCTGGTTCGATCTCGGGACGCAGCAGTTACTTTTTCAAAATATCAGGATATTGAGTTGGTTTTTTTCAGCAGAGAAACAGTTTCTAAACGTATACTCCTAATTCATGCAGATATTATGCGCCAATGGCAAACATACATTTATGTGTAAATTGATTTGAGGAAATACTAGGAACAAAAAAAAATTTGGTAGGAGGATTTGAACCACTGATCTCGTTTACTAGACAGGCGCAAACTACGTGATTCAAAGAACGAAACTTTGATTCTCTCATATGCTATTTTGTGAACGACGACAGAATGGGAAATTTGTGCTCTATAATTTTGTGTCAATGTGATTTAATTTCGCGCTTCTTTCACATGCTATCTTAGATACTGTTTTAATGCTGGTGTGGTTTCACCATTTTTAAGGTGTTTGCCTGTTCCTATCTAAATTACAAGCCGTGCTAGATCAGCTGGGAGAGCGTTGGACTGAAGAGCTAAAGATTCATGGTTCGATCCCGGGTCGTGGCAGTTACTTTTTCAAAATATTAGGATACTGAGTCGGTTTCTTTTCAGCAGAGAAACAGTATCTAAACGTATACTTCTAAATCATGTAGATATAATGCGACAATGGCAAACATACATTTATCTGTAAATTGATTTGAGAACATACTAGGAACAAAAAATTTTTGTAGGTAGATTTGAACTATCAATCTCTTGTTTGCTTAGCAGGCGCTTTAACCGCTAAGCCACAGGACCGGGTGTGTGATAATGTGTGGTATAATGTTTCAACAATTGAGGCTCAGATGAAATAAGTATCGTCACGAAAAACGTTGCGATTCAAAGAACGGAACTTTGATTCTATCATATGCTATAGTGAATCACGACACTATGGTAAATTTGTGCTCTACAATTTGGGTCATTTTGATCTAAATTTGTGCTTCTTTGGCATGCTATCTTAGATATAGTTTTAAGGCTGGTGTGGTTTCACGTTCTTTAACGTATTTCCCTAGTTCCTATCAGAAATGCCAGACGTGATAGCTCAGTTGGGAAAGCGTCAGGCTGAAGCTCTAATGTCTCTGGTTCAATCCAAGGTCAATGTAATTACGTTTTCAAAATTTCAGGATAGTGAGTCTGTTTTTGTCATCGAAGAAACAGTATCTAAACGTATACTTCTAAATCATGTAGATATAATGCGACAATGGCAAACATGCATTTATCTGTAAATTGATTTGAGGACATACTAGGAACAACTAATTTTTTGTTAGGTGGATTTGAACCACCGATCTCCTGTTTACTAGACAGGCTCTTTAACCGCTAAACCACAGGGCCTAGAGTGTGCTAATATGTGTGGTATAAAAATGCAAAAATTGAGGCTCAAATGAAAAATGTTTTATCAGGAAAAACTTTATGTTTCAAAGAACGAAACTCTGATTCTATCATATGCTATTTCGTGAATCACGACACTATGGAAAATTTGCGCTGTACAATTTTGGGTCAATCTGAATTAAATTTGCACTTCTTTCACATGCTATCTTACGAATCGTTTTAAGGCTGTAGTGGTGTCACGTTCTTAAATGATTTTGCCTGTTCCTATCGGAAATGCAAGCCGTGATAGCTGAGTTGCGAGAGCGTTAGACTGAAGTTCTAATGTCCCTAGTTCGATCCCGGGTTGCGGTATATAATTTTTCAAACTATCAGGATATTGAGTTGGTTTTTTTTCAGCACAGAAACAGTTTCTAAACGTATACTTCTAAATCATGTAGATACTAGCAGGCCAACAAAAGCATAACAAGATCATTTAAAAGAATAGAAGTTTGTGAATTCATTTTTTTCTTGTACCACGTCGCGCTGGAACATATACCACTCGTTCAACAGTCATAGGTATTACGTTACGTTACCGATGTGTTTGATTTAGTATATTACCCACAAGTTCCACCTTTTTTATGTTCAATTTTTGGGCTTTGATAATTTGCACATTTAAGGAGCGCTAAGACTAGTACAGATAGCGAACTTCTACTGCGAAAAGCAGGAGAAAAAATAGAAAAAACAAGAGATGAAAGATAGAAGTAAAAAAGACAGAAAGGAAAGAGAAGAGAAAAAGAGAAACAAATGAGGAATGAAAGGAAGAGCAAAGAACAAGAGAAAGAGGTAAAAGAAAGATAAAAAACACACAATTGAGAAGAGGGAAAGAGAGAAAAGCAGGAAAAAAAGGAAAGAGAAAACCAAGAGAGAAAAGGAGAGAAAAAAGACAGAAAAAAAGACAAAATAGAGAGAAAAGACGAAAAAGAGAAGACATAAACGACAAATGAAAGAGAGAAAAGAAATACAAACGGAAAAAAAGAAGAGCAAGAGAAAAAAGAGAGAAACCGTAAAGAAAAAAGATGATGGACAGAGAGTGAGAGAAAAGAAAGAGAAATAAAAGACAGAGAGGAAAGAGACAAAAGAAAGAAGTAAAAAAGAAAAGAGAAAAGCAAGAGAGAAATAAGAAAGAAAAGTAGGAGTAAAAGAGAAAAACAACAGACGAAAGATAGAAGTAAAAAAGGCAGAAAGGAAAGAGAGAAGAGAAAAAAGAGAACAGAGAAACAAATGAGAAAAGACAGTAAGAGCAAAGAACAAGAGAAAGAGTTAAAAGAAAGATACAAAACACACAATTGAGAAAAAAGAAAGAGAGAAAAGCAGGAGAAAAAGGAAAGAGAAAAGCAAGAGAGAAAAGGACAGAAAAAAGACAGAAAAAAGACAAAACAGAGAGAAAAGACGAAAAAGACAGAAGACATAAACGACAAATGAAAGAGAGAAAAAAAATACAAACGGAATAAAAGAAGAGCAAGAGAAAAAAGAGAGAAACCGTAAAGAAAAGATGATGGACAGAGAGGGAGAGAAAAGAAAGAGAAATGAAAGACAGAAAAGAAAGAGACAAAAGAGAGAAGTAAAAAAGAAAAGAGAAAAGCAAGAGAGAAATAAGAAAGAAAAGTAGGAGTAAAAGAGAAAAACAACAGACGAAAGATAGAAGTAAAAAAGACAGAAAGGAAAGAGAGAAGAGAAAAAGAGAACAGAGAAACAAATGAGAAAAGAATGTAAGAGCAAAGAACAAGAGAACGAGGTAAAAAAAGATACAAAACACACAATTGAGAAAAAGGAAAGAGAGAAAAGCAGGAGAAAAAGGAAAGAGAAAAGCAAGAGAAAAAAGGAGAGAAAAAAGACAGAAAAAAGACAATACAGAGAGAAAAGACGAAAAAGAGAGAAGACATAAACGACAATTGAAAGAGAGAAAAGAAATACAAACGGAAAAAAAGAAGAGCAAGAGAAAAAAGAGAGAAACCGTAAAGAAAAAAGATGATGGACAGAGAGGGAGAGAAAAGACAGAGAAATGAAAGACAGAAAAGAAAGAGACAAAAGAGAGAAGTAAAAAAGAAAAGAGAAAAGCAAGAGAGAAGTAAGAGAGAAAAGTAGGAGTAAAAGAGAAAAACAACAGACGAAAGATAGAAGTAAAAAAAGGCAGAAAAGAAAGAGAGAAGAGAAAAAGAGAACAAAGAAACAAATGATGAAAGAAAGGAAGAGCAAAGAACAAGAGAAAGAGGTAAGAGGAAGATAGAAAGCACAGAATTGAGAAACAGGGAAGAGAGAAAAGCAAGAGAAAAAGGAAAGAGAAAAGAAAGACGTAAACTACAGAGCAAAGCGAAAAAAACAGAAAAACAGAAGAGAAAAAAGAAAGAGAAGCGAGAGAGAAATTGAAGAGAAACGAAAGACAGAAAAGAAAGAGACAAAAGAGAGAAAAGCAAAAAAGAGAAGAGAAAAGCAAGGGAGAAGTTAGAGACCAAAGCAGGATAGAAAAAGAGAAAAACAAGAGATGAGAGACCTAGAATGAAAAAAATCTAGAAAGGAGAGACGGAAGAGAAAGAAAAAAATGAGGAAAGAAAGAAAAAAAAGAACAAGAGAAATAGGTAAACGAAAGAGACAGAATTGGGAAAAGGAAAGTGAAAAGCAAGGGAGAAAAGAAAAAGAAAAGCAAGAGGAAAGAGAGAAAAGAAAGACAGAAAAGCAAGAGAGAAACGACAGACAGAAAAGACAGAGAAAAGCGAGAGAAAAAAACAGAAAGGAAAAAGCAAGCAACGAGAAAATATAGAGAAACGACAGAGGCAGGAAGGAGAGAAAACGACTGCGAACAAAGAAAGGCAGGAAAAAAACCAAGAAAAGAGAAAATCAATAGAGGAAAGACAAAAACGATTTACAAAAAGGTAAGAGAAAAAAACAGAAGACAAAGAAAAGCAAGGCAGAATAAAAAAAACAGAAGAGGAGAGAGACAGAACAGAAAAAGACAAAAGAAACGAAAAGAGGCAGAAAAGACAAACAGAAAGAAATTAGAGAAAAAAAGACAGAAACAAAAGACAGAGAAGAAAGCGAAAAGGAAGACAAGAACGACGGAAAAGCAAGCAATTATTAAAGAGAGAAGCTAAGGAGAAACAAAAGAGAGAACAAGGATGAGAAAAATGAATGGCAGAAAAAAAAACAGAAAAAACAAGAAGAGCAGAAGAGCAAAACAAAAGGCAGAAAAAAGAGAAAACACAAAGAGTAAAAAGGCAGAAAAGAACAGAAAAGAGAGACTAAAGAGCAAAAAGAGAAGAGAACAACAAAAAAACAAAGAATGAGAAAAAAGAGGCAGAAGAAAAGAACAGAAAGAGGAAACAAGAAAAGAAAAGTAGAAAAGAAACAGCAAAGCGAGAGAAAAGAAAAAAAGAACAGAAACAGCAAAGAACGACGAACTAAAGAGAAATGAGAGGGGAACGAAATTAGAAAGATTGAGAAAAAGAACGGCAGAAAAATAACAACAGAAAAGGAAAAAAAGACATGTAAAATACAAAATAAACAAAACAGAAAAGAGGCAGAACAGACGAACAGCAAAATTGAAAGAAACAAAAGAGAAATGAAAAGCAGAAAAGAGAAAAAAACAGGAAGAAAGAGACGACAGACAGAAAGGATATGAAAGAGAGAACAGCAAGAGAAAAAAAGGAAAAGCAAGGGAGAAAAATACTGAACAGAGAGAAAAGCAAGACAGAAAAAAAACAAGCATAGCTGGCAGATTGTCAGAAAATAGCCGCAATAGCTGCGTAGATCTGCAGTCCAAAAAAAAACAGTTAAAAGAACAGACCAAAAAAAACTTCTTTTCATTCAAGGCTGATATGTTTTTGCTGCCTCTATAAGCTGGTCTCAAATAACCCTCATTTAGAGCACCCATTTGACGTTCTCTTTGACTTAAGGTAAAAAAAAGTTAATTCAAAGTGAGGAAGTCATTTTTGAGTGGGATGAGTCAAGTGTGACCAAAATTTTAATCACAGCGAATGAACGAAAAAAACTTGCTCCACTAAGAGCGAAAAATGACGCCACGCACGCATTTCAGTTGAAATTAAATGAACGAATGAACAAAAAGCAGATTTGAAGTTGTTGTGACGTCATATGGTCGTAACAAAAATCCTTACAACAAAAAAAACCGAGAGAAGGCTAAAAATAGCCCGAACTATTGCTGTGCGGTTATTAAAAAGAGAAAATAACAAGAAAATAAAGACAGTAATGAAAGAGAAAAAAGAATGAGCGAAAAGAAAGCCAGAAGAAAAGAACAGAAAAGAAAAAGACAAACGAAAGAGAAGAAAGACGGGAAAGAAATGCAGAAAGGAAAGAGAGAACAGCAAGAGAGAAGGAGAGAGAGGGGCAAATTAAAGTCAGAAAAGAAAGAGAGGAACAAAAAAATGAGATAAAAGAAAGGCAAAACAAGACCGGAAAAAGGACAAAGAAAAACAGGAAAAAAATACAGAACAGAGAGAAAAGGGCGAGAAAAAAAACAGAAAGGAGAGAAGAAGCGAAATAGAATGAAGACAGAAAAAAATTCAAATGAAATAGAAGCGAACAGAAAAAAAACACAAGAAAAAAATACAGAACGGACAGAGAAAAGGAAAACGACAAAGAAAAACGAAAGAGAAAAGAAAGGCAGAAAAGAACAGACAAAAAAGAAACACAAAAGACAGAACAGTACGTCAGAAAAGAGAGAAAAGCAACAGAAAAGCTGAAAGACAGAACAAAAGATAGAAAAGAAAGAGGAAGGAAAGAAAGAAAAGAAAGAGAAAAAACAGACAAAGAAAACAAAGATAAAGAAAAGAAGAGAAATGAAAAAAAAGAGAAGAAAAGAAGGAGAGAAAGGAGCACAAAAGGAAGGAAAAAAAGAGAAAAGATCTTCCTTCGAGCGTAGAAAAGAAAAATAGGATCAATTTTTCTCGCAGGCTGACTCTTCATTTGATCTAGAAAAAACCTGGCAACAAATGATGCAGTTAATTAAACTTCAGTTGAAAAAACAAAACCGAAAACAAATGAAGATTGTTGGAAAATATCATATCGCTCACACATACAATTTGCGTAAAAAGTTCCGATTAAAGCATCGCAACAATTTGTGTTGACGAGAAGTTAAAGACTCTAAATAAACTTAACGCCCGGTGGGCGCTACCTGTTTATCCCGTTTTTAAGGACAAAAAGTCAAATGGGTCAAAAATAATCGGTCAAGAAAAAATCGCATGAAAAAGACCAACAGGACTAATATAGCTGCTACAAACTTCGTTTGACAGCAATCAAATAGAGTAATTTAACCTCATATGCTGACAACCAGCATATGTCAACGGAATAACAAGAAATCATTGAAAGGCCAAAAATAGCAATACCCTCTTTTTGGATCTATTTATAATTGACATTTTTCGGCGAATGACTTTTCTTGCATCCCTTTTTTTTGCGGCGCGCAAACCTTTTGGCAGCTGGAATATCGGTTATTGACTCTTTTTGCATTTAGATCAATGATTTTTTGCATTTAGGTCAATGACTCTTTTGCAGTCTGCGCTTTTCGGACATTGACCTTTTACGAGAGCAATTTTTTTGGTCATTGACCTCTCACAATCGGCCCTCTTAACCATGCTGCTCAACAGCTCTTAAACATGCTCTTCAATAGCTTTTAAACATGCTCTTCAGAGGCCTCTTAGCATTCAATTTCGCCTTTCGTTAAACATGGTGCCTTATAAACTGTCATGCATTTAATATATAGGATTATGCGACAATGGCATACATACATTTATCTGTAAATTGAGTTGAGTTCATACTAGGAAAAAAAATATTGTTATTATGTACTAGGCGGATTTGAACCACCGAGCTCCTGTTTACTAGACAGGCGCTTTAACCGCTTACCCACAGGGTGTGGAGTGTGATAGTATGTGTGGTATAAAAATTCAAAGATTGAGGCTCAATTGGAAAATGTATTCTCCTGAAAATCTTTGAGATTCAAAGAACGAAACTCTGATTCTATCATATGCTATTTAGTGAATCACGGCACTTTGAAAGATTGTGTTCTACAATTTTGGTCATTCTGATTGAAATTTGCACTTCTTTCACATGCTATCTTACGAATCGTTTTTAGGCTGTTGTGGTTTCACCTTTCTTTAACGTATTTGCCTTTTCCTATCAGAAATGCAAGACGTGATAATTGAGTTGCGAGAACGTTAGACTGAAGTTCTAATGTCCCTGGTTCAATCCCGGGTTGCGGTATATAATTTTTCAAACTATCAGGATATTGTGTTGATTTTTTTTCAGCAGAGAAACAGTTTCTAAACCTATACTTCTAAATCATGTAGATATAATGCGGCAATGGTAAACATACATTTATCTGTAAATTGATTTGAGGACATACTAGGAACAAAAATTTTTTTGTTAGGTGGATTTGAACCACCAAACTACTGTCTACTAAACAGGCGCTTTAACCGCTAAGCCACAGGACCTGGCGTGTGATTATATGTGTAGTAAAAAATTTAAAAATTGAGGCTCAAATGAAAAATGTATCATCCTAAAAAATTTTGGGATTCAAAGACCGAAACTTTGATTCTATCATATGCTTTTTCGTGAAACACGACGCTATGGGAAAATTTTGCTCTACAATTTTGGGTCATTCTGATTTAAAATTGCGCTCCTTTCACATGCTATCTTACGTATCGTTCTAAGGCTCATGTGGTTTTACCTTAATGTTTGCCTGTTCCTATTAGAACTGCAAGACGCGATAGCGGGAGAGCGTGAAACTGAAGTTCTAATGTCCCTGGTTCAATCCCGGGTCGAGGTAGTTAGTTTTTCAAAATATCAGGATATTGCGTCAGTTTTTTTCAGCAGAGAAACAGTTTTTAGGTGTATACTTCAAAATCACGTATATATAATGCGTTTTTGCAATCATACATTTATCTGTATATTGTTTTGAAGAGATATAAGGGACAAAAAATTTTTGTTAGTTGGATTTGAGCCACCGATTTCCTGTTTACTAGACAGGCGCTTTGACCGCTAAGCCACAGAAACTGGTCTGTAATAATTTGTGTGGTATAAAAATACAGAAATTGAGGCTCAAATAAAAAACGTATCATACTGAAAAACTTTGTTATTCAAAGAAGGAAACTTTGATTCCATCATATGCTATTTCGTGAATCACGACACTATGGGAAATTTGTGCTCTACAATTTAGGGTGATTTTGATTTAAATTTGCGCTTAATTCACATGCTATCTTATATATCGTTTTATAGCTGGTGTGGTTTCATCTTCTTTTACTTTTTTGCCTGTTCCTATCAGAAAGGCAGGACTTGATGGCTGAGTTGGGAGAGCGTTAGACTGAAGTTCTAAAGGTCCCGGTTTCAATCCCGGGTCGCGGTAATTACTGTTTCAAAAAATCAGGATATTGAGTCGGTTTTTTTTTCAGCAGAGAAACGTATACTTCTAATTCATGTAGATATATTGCGACAATGGCAAACATACATTTATCAGTAAATTGATTTGAAGACACACTAGGAACAAAAACATTGTTGTTAGCTCCTGGCGGATTTGAACCATCAATCTCTTGTTTACTAGACAGGCGCTTTTACCGCTAAGACACAGGATCTGGTGTGTAATTATGTGTGGTATAATGTTTCAACAATTGAGGCTAGGATGAAATAAGTATCGTCACGAAAAACGTTGCAATTCAAAGAACTTTGATTCTATCATATGCTATTTCGAGAATCATGACACTTTGGTAAATTTGTGCTCTACAATTTGAGTTATTTTGATTTAAATTTGTGCTTCTTTGACATGCTATCTTAGATATCGTTTTGAGGCTGGTGTGGTTTCACGTTTTTTAACGTATTTGCCTGTTCCTATCAGAGAAGCAAGACGTGATAGCTCAGTTGGGATAGCGTTAGACGGAAGTTCTTAGCTCCCTGGTGCAATGCCGGTTCGTGGTAGTTATTTTTTCAAAATATCAGAATATTGAGTAGGTTTTTTTTCCGCAGAGAAACGCTTTCTAAACGTATACCTCTAATGCATGTAGATATAATGCGACAATGGCAAACATACATATATCTGTAAATTGATTTGAAGACACTCTAGGAACAAAAAATTATTGTTACCTCCTAGGCGGCTTTGAACTTCCGCTCTCCTGTATACTAGACAGGCGCTCCAACCGCTAAGCCACGTGACCTGGCGGGTAATAATGTGTGGTATAAATTTTCAACTATCGAGGCTCAGATGGAGTAAGTATCGTCCCGAAAAGCATTTGAATTCAAAGAACGGAACTTCGATTATATCAAATGCTATATCGTGAATCACGACACTCTGGAAAAATTGTCCTCTACAATTTTGGGTCATTCGGATTTAAGTTTTGCGTTTCTTTCACAAGTTATGTTACATATCGTTTTAAGGCTGGTGTGGTTTACCTGCTTTAATGTGTTTGCCTGTTCCTATCAGAAATGCAGGACGTGAAGGCTCAGTTGGGAGAGCGGCAGATGGAACATCGAAAGGTCCCTGGTTCAATCACGGGTCGTGAAAATCACTTTTTCAAAATATCAGAATATTGAGTCTGTTTTTTTTTGTCAGCAGAGAAACAGTTTCTAAACGTATACATCTAATTCATGTAGTTATAATGCGACATTGGCAAACATACATTTATCTGTAAATTGATTTGAGGAAATACTAGGAACAAAAAATGCTTAGTTAGGCGGAGTTGAACCACCGATCTCCTGTTTACTAGACAGACGCTTTCACCGCTACGCCACAGGAAATAGTTTGTGATTATTTGTGTGGTAAAAACTTTCAAAAATTGAGGCTCAGATAAAATAGGTATCATCCTGAAAAAATTTGTGATTCAATGAACAAAACTTTGATTCTATCATATTCTATTTTGTGAATCACGACACTATGGGAAAATTGTGCTATACAGTTTTGGATCATTCGGATTTAAATTTGCGTTTCTTTCATGTGCTATCTTAGATATCGTTTTAAAGCTGGTGTGGTTTCTCGTTTTTTAACATTTTTGCCTGTTCCTAAATGCAATGCACAACGTGATAGCTCAGTTGGGAGAGCGTTAGATTGAAGATTAAAAGGACCCTAGTTCAAGCCCGCGTCGAGGCAGTTACTTTTTCAAAATATCAGGATATTGAGTCTGTTGTTTTTCAGCAGAGAAAGAGTTTCCAAACGTATACTTCTAATTCATGTAGATATAATGCGACAATGGCAAACAAATACATTTATCTGTAAATTGATTTGAGGACACATCAGAAACAAAAACATTTCTAATTAGGTTCTAGGTGGATTTGAACCACTTATCTCCTATTTACTAGACAGGCGATTTAACCACTAATCCACAGGCCCTGGTGTGTAATAACTTGTGTGGTGTAGAATTTCAAAAATTGAAGCTCAGATGAAATAGGTATCATCCTGAAAAACTTTGTGAATCAAGGAATGAAACTTTGATTCTATCATATGCTATTTTGTGATTCAAGAGACCATGGAAAAAATGTGCTGTAGAATTTTTGATCATTCTGATTTAACATTGCGCTTCTTTCACATGCGGTCTTAGATATCGTTTTAAGGCTGGTGTGGTTTCACTTTTTTCACGTGTTTGCTTGGTCCTATCAGAAATACAAGCCAGGATAGCTCATTTGGGAGAGAGTTAGATTGAAGATCTGAAGGTCCCTGGTTCGATCTCGGGACGCAGCAGTTACTTTTTCAAAATATCAGGATATTGAGTTGGTTTTTTTCAGCAGAGAAACAGTTTCTAAACGTATACTCCTAATTCATGCAGATATTATGCGCCAATGGCAAACATACATTTATGTGTAAATTGATTTGAGGAAATACTAGGAACAAAAAAAAATTTGGTAGGAGGATTTGAACCACTGATCTCGTTTACTAGACAGGCGCAAACTACGTGATTCAAAGAACGAAACTTTGATTCTCTCATATGCTATTTTGTGAACGACGACAGAATGGGAAATTTGTGCTCTATAATTTTGTGTCAATGTGATTTAATTTCGCGCTTCTTTCACATGCTATCTTAGATACTGTTTTAATGCTGGTGTGGTTTCACCATTTTTAAGGTGTTTGCCTGTTCCTATCTAAATTACAAGCCGTGCTAGATCAGCTGGGAGAGCGTTGGACTGAAGAGCTAAAGATTCATGGTTCGATCCCGGGTCGTGGCAGTTACTTTTTCAAAATATTAGGATACTGAGTCGGTTTCTTTTCAGCAGAGAAACAGTATCTAAACGTATACTTCTAATTCATGTAGATATAATGCGACAAGGGCAAACATACATTTATCTGTACATTGATTTGAGGAAATACTAGGAACAAAAATTATTTTGGTAGGAGTATTTGAACCACCGATCTCCTGATAACTAGACAGGCGCGTTAACCGCTACGCCACAGGAACTGGTTTGGGATAGTATGTGTGGTATAAAATTTCAGAAATTGAGGCTAAGATGAAATAGGTATCTTTCTGAAAAACTGAAAATGAGGCTTTGAATCACATCCTGAAACATTTGAAAATCGCGCTGACTGCGGGCTATTATTGGAGCCAACATTGGCTGTCATCGAATATTTCCTGAAAGATTTATTAATCTTATCTAAAAACTCAAAACACTCAAATCTGATTGGTTGAAGTGTATAAAACTTTACCTTTCACTTTATGCCTATCTCTGCACTCTTTTAGCTTGTTAGTATTCGAGCATATCGCCAAATTCTTTGTCCGTGGAAACTTGAATTGCTTGATTTGGCCATGCGGAAAAATTTGTGAGCGCAAAAACTATTATGAGCGCAAAAACGGTATTTTGAGGCTCCTTTGCTTCTGCAATGCAGCATGCTTAATGAGCGCAAAACATAAGACATTTTGAGCTTAATAAGGCGAGAGGGAAAGAAGAGAAAGAAAAGAAAAAAACGGAGAGGATTAACCTGAAAGGAACGAACCAGAGAACGAAAAAGAAAAAAAACGCAAAATTTATGTTTTTCAGCCACTAATCAGTTTCAAACCACTGCCTCTCGCTTACCACACATCGGTCTTATCCCTCACGCTACCGATGCCTACGTTAGATTGAAGATGTAAAGGTCCTTGGTTCGATCACGCGTTGCGAATGTTACTTTTTCAAAATATCAGGATATTGTGTCGGTTTTTTTCAGCAGAGAAACAGGGTCTAAACGTATGCTTCTAATTCATGTAGATATAATGCGACAATGGCAAACACACATTTATCTGTTAATTGATTTGAAGACATACTGGGAACAAAAAAATTGTTGTTAGGTCCTAGGCAGCTTTGAACCACCGAACTACTGTTTACTAGACAGGCGGTTTAACCGCTAGGCCACAGTAATTGGTTTGTGACAATATGTGTGGTATAAAGTTTCAGAAATTGAGGCTCAGATGAAATAGGGAAAACTTTGTGATTCAAAGAACGAAAATTTGATTCTCTCATAAGCTATTTTGTGAATCACGACGCTATGGGAAATTTGTTCTCTGTAATTTCGTGTCATCCTGATTTAAATTTGCGCTTCTTTCACATGCTATCTTAGATACTGTTTTAATGCTGGTGTGGTTTTACCATTTTTAAGGTGTTTGCCTGTTCCTATCGAAATTACAAGCCCTGCTAGATCAGTTGGGAGAGCGTTGGACTGAAGAGCTAAAGATCCATGGTTCGATCCCGGGTCGTGGCAGTTACTTTTTCAAAATATTAGGATACTGAGTCGGTTTCGTTTCAGCAGAGAAACACATTCTAAACGTATACTTCTAATTCATGTAGATACAATGCGACAATGGCAAACATACATTTATATGTAAATTGATTTGAGGAAAAACTAGGAACAAAAAATATTTTGTTAGGAGGATTTGAACCACCCATCTACTGGTTACTAGACAAGCGCTCTAACCCTAAAGCCACAGTAAAAACTGTGTGATAACATGTGTGGTATAAAATTTGAAAAAATGAGGCTCAGATGAATTAGGAAAAACTATGACTTTATCATATGCTATTTGGTGAATATCAACACTATGGGAGACTTGTGCTCTACATTTTTTTGTCAATCTGGTTTGAATTTGCGCTTCTTTCACATGCTATCTTACATATCGTTTTAAGGCTGGTGTGGTTTCACCTTTTTTAAGGCGTTTGCCTGTTCCTATCAGAAATACAAGTCGTGATAGATCAGTTCGGAGAGCGTTAGACTGAAGATCTAGAGGTCACTGGTTCAATCTCGGGTTGCGGCAGTTACTTTTTCAAGTTATCAGGATATGGAGGCGGTTTTTTAAGCAGAGAAACAGTTTCTAAACGCATTCTTCTAATTCATGTAGATATAATGCGACAATGGCAAAAATACATATATCTGTGAATTGATTTGAGGACATATCAGGAACAAACAAGTTTCTTGTTAGGTTCTAGGTGGCTTTGAACCACTGATCTCCTGTTTAATAGACCGGAGTTTTAACCGCTAAGCCACAGGCGCTTGTGTGCTTATTTGTGTGGTGTAAAATTTCAAAAATTGAAGCTCAGATGAAATAGGTATCATCCTGAAAAACTTTGTGATTCAAGGAACGAAACTTTGATTCTATCATATGCTATTTGGTGAATCACGACACTATGGGAAAATTGTGCTTTATAATTTTAGATCATTCTGAATTAAATTTCTGCTTCTTTCACATGCTATCTTAGATATCGTTTTAAGGCTGTAGTGGTGTCCCGTTTTAAATGATTTTGCTTGTTCCTATCGGAAATGCAAGCCGTGCTAGCTCTGTTGGGAGAGCATTAGACTGGAGATCTAAAGGTCCCTGGTTCAATCCTGGGTCGATGCATTTACTTTTTCAAATAATCAGGATATTGAGTCAGTTTTTCTTCAGCAGAGAAACAGTTTTCTAAACGTATTCTAATTCATATAGATATAATGCGACAATGGCTATTATAAATTTATCTGTACATCGATTTGAGGAAATACTAGGAAAAAAGTTTTTGGTGGGCGGATTTGAACCACCGATCTCCTGATTTCTAGACAGGTGCTATAACTGCTAAGCCACACGCCCTGGTGTGTGTGGTGTAGAATTTCAAAAATTGAGGCTCAGATGAAATTGGGGCTATGAATCACATCCTGAAAAACCTTGTGATTCAAAGATCGAAACTTTGATTCTCTCATATGCTATTTTGTGAGTCACGACGCTATGGGAAACTTGTGCTCTATAATTTTGTCATATTGTGATTTAAATTTGCGCTTCCTTCACATGCTATCTTAGATATCGTTTTAAGGCTTGTGTGGTTTCACCTTTTAACGATTTGTCTGCTTGTTCCTATCAGAAACACAAGCCGTGGTAGCTCAGTTGTGAGAGCGTTAGACTGGAGACTTAAAGGTCCCCGATTCGATCCCGGGTCGCGGCATATACTTTTTCAAAATATCAGGGTATTGAGTCTGCTTTTTTCAGCAGAGAAACAGTTTCTAAACGTATACTTCTAATTCATGTAGATATAATGCGACAAGGGCAAACATACATTTGTCTGTACATTGATTTGAGGAAATACTAGGAACAAAAATTATTTTGATAGGAGTATTTGAACCACCGATCTCCTGATAAATAGACAGGCGCGTTAACCGCTACTCCACAGGAACTGGTTTGGGATAGTATGTGTGGTATAAAATTTCAAAAATTGAGGCTAAGATGAAATAGGTATCATTCTGAAAAACTGAAAATGAGGCTTTGAATCACATCCTGAAAAACTTTGTGATTCAAAGAACGAAAATTTGATTCTCTCATATGCTATTTTGTGAATCACGACGCTATGGGAAATTTGTTCTCTATAATTTCGTGTCATTCTGATTTAATTTTGCGCTTCTTTCACATGCTATCTTAGATACTGTTTTAATGTTGGTGTGGTTTCACCATTTTTAAGGTGTTTGCCTGTTCCTATCTAAAATACAAGCCGTGCTAGATCAGCTGGGAGAGCGTTGGACTGAAGAGCTAAAGATTCATGGTTCGATCCCGGGTCGTGGCAGTTACTTTTTCAAAATATTAGGATACTGAGTCGGTTTCTTTTCAGCAGAGAAACACATTCTAAACGCATACTTCTAATTCATGTAGATATAATGCGACAATGGCAAACAACCATTTATATGTAAATTGATTTGAGGAAAAACTAGGAACAAAAAATATTTTGTTAGGAGGATTTGAACCAACCATCTACTGTTTACTACACAAGCGCTCTAACCCTAAAGCCACAGTAAAAACTGTGTGATAACATGCGTGGTATAAAATTTGAAAAAATTAGGCTCAGATGAAATAAGAAAAACTTTGTGATTCAAAGAACAAAACTTTGACTCTATCATATGCTATTTGGTGAATATCGACACTATGGGAGACTTGTGCTCTACAATTTTCTGTCAATCTGGTTTGAATTTGTGCTTCTTTCACATGCTATGGTACATATCGTTTTAAGGCTGGTGTGATTTCACCTTTTTTAAGGCGTTTGCCTGTTCCTATCAGAAATACAAGTCGTGATAGGTCAGTTGGGAGAGCGTTAGACTGAAGATCTAGAGGTCACTGGTTCAATCTCGGGTTGCGGCAGTTACTTTTTCAAGTTATCAGGATATGGAGGCGGTTTTTTTAAGCAGAGAAACAGTTTCTAAACGTATTCTTCTAATTCATGTAGATATGATGCGACAATGGCAAAAATACATATATCTGTGAATTGATATGAGGACATATCAGGAACAAACAAGTTTCTTGTTAGGTTCTAGTTGGATTTGAACCACTGATCTTCTTTTTAATAGACCTGAGTTTTAACCGCTAAGCCAAAGGCGCTTGTGTGCTTATTTGTGTGGTGTAAAATTTCAAAAATTGAAGCTCTGATGAAATAGGTATCATCCTGAAAAACTTTGTGATTCAAGGAACGAAACTTTGATTCTATCATATGCTATTTCATGAATCATGACACTATGGGAAAATTGTGCCTTATAATTTTAGATCATTCTGAATTAAATTTCTGCTTCATTCACATGCTATCTTAGATATCGTTTTAAGGCTGTAGCTGTGTCCCGTTTTTAAAAGATTTTGCTTATTCCTATCGGAAGTGCAGGCCGTGCTAGCTCTGTTGGGAGAGCATTAGACTGGAGATCTAAAGGTCCCTGGTTCAATCTTGGGTCGAGGCAGTTACTTTTTCAAATAATCAGGATATTGAGTCGGTTTCTCTTCAGCAGAGAAACAGTTTTCTAAACGTATTCTAATTCATATAGATATAAAGCGACAATGGCTATTATAAATTTATCTGTACATCAATTTGAGGAAATACTAGGAAAAAAATTTTTGGTGGGCGGATTCGAACCACCGATATCCTGATTTCTGGACAGGTGCTTTAACTGCTAAGCCACAGGCCCTGGTGTGTGATAATATGTGTGGTGTAGAATTTCAAAAATTGAGGCTCAGATGAAATTGGGGCTATGAATCACATCCTGAAAAACTTTGTGATTCAAAGATCGAAACGTTGATTCTCCCATATGCTATTTTGTGAATCACGACACTATGGGAAACTTGTGCTCTATAATTTTGTCATATTGTGATTTAAATTTGCGCTTCCTTCACATGCTATCTTAGATATCGTTTTAATGCTTGTGTGGTTTCACCTTTTTAACGAGTTTTTTGCTTGTTCCTATCAGAAACACAAGCCATGGTAACTCAGTTGTGAGAGCGTTAGACTGGAGACTTAAAGGTCCTTGATTCGATCCCGGGTCGCGGCATATACTTTTTCAAAATATCAGGGTATTGAGTCTGTTTTTTTTAGCAGAGAGACATTTTGTAAACGTATACTTCTAATTCATGTAGATATCATGCGACAATGGCAATCATACATTTATCTGTAAACTGATTTGAGGAAATACTAGGAACAAAAATTATTTTGATAGGAGTATTTGAACCACCGATCTCCTGATAACTAGACAGGCGCGTTAACCGCTACGCCACAGGAACTGGATTGGGATAGTATGTGTGGTATAAAATTTCAAAATTTGAGGCTCAGATGAAATAGGTATCATTCTGAAAAACTGAAAATGAGGCTTTGAATCACATCCTGAAAAACTTTGTGATTCAAAGAACGAAAATTTGATTCTCTCATATGCTATTTTGTGAATCACGACGCTATGGGAAATTTGTTCTCTATAATTTCGTGTCATTCTGATTTCAATTTGCGCGTCTTTCACATGCTATCCTAGATACAGTTTTAAGGCTGGTGTGGTTTCACCGTTTTTAACGTGTTTGCCTGTTCCTTTCAGAAATACAAGCCAGGATAGCTCAGTTGGGAGAGCGTTAGATTGAAGATCTAAAGGTCCCTGGTTCGATCTCGGGTCCCGGCAGGTACTTTTCCAAAAAATCAGGATATTGAGTTGGTTTTTTAAGCAGAGAAAAAGTTTCTAAACCTATACTCCTAATTCATGTAGATATCATGCGACAATGGCAAACATACATTTATCTGTAAATTGATTTGAGGAAATACTTGGAACAAAAAAATTTTGGTAGGCGGATTTGAGCCACCGATCTCCTGTTTACAAGACAGGCGCGTTAAAGGCTAAGCCACAGTCCCTGGTGTGTGATAGTATCTGTGGTGTAGAGTTTCAAAAATTGAGGCTCAGATGAAATTGGGGCTATGAATCACATCCTGAACAACTTTGTGATTCAAAGATCGAAACTTTGATTCTCTCATATGCTATTTTATGAATCACGACACTATGGGAAACTTGTGCTCTATAATTTTGTTTCATTCTGATTTAAATTTGCGCTTCTTTCACATGCTATCTTAGATACTGTTTTATGGCTGGTGTGGTTTCACCGTTTTTAACGTGTTTGCCTGTTCCTATCCAAAATACAAGACGTGATAGCTCAATTGGGAGAGCGTTAGAATGAAGCTCTAATGGTCACTGGTTCAATCCCGGGTTGCGGCATATACTTTTGCAAAAAATCAGGATATTGAAACGGTTTTTTTGCAGCAGAGAAACAATTTGTAAACGTATACTCCTAATTCATGTAGATATAATGCGACAATGGCAAACATAAATTTAACTGTAAATCTATTTGAGGATTTGAGGAAATGCTAAGAACAAAAAAAATTGTGGTAGGCGGATTTGAACCACCGATCTCCGATTTACTAGCACGCGCTTTAACCGCTAAGCCACAGTCCCTGGTGTGTGATAATATGTGTGGTGTCAAATTTCAAAAACTGAGGCACAGATGAAAATGAGGCTTTGAATGACATCCTGAAAAACTTTGTGATTCAAAGAACAAAACTTTGATTCTTTCATTTGCTATTTTGTGAACCAAGACAGAATGGGAAATTTGTGCTCTATAATTTTGTGTCAATCGGATATAAATTTGCGCTTCTTTCACATTATATCTTAGATACTGTTTTAATGCTGGTGTGGTTTCACCAATTATAAGGTGTTTGCCTGTTCCTATCTAAAATACAAGCCGTGATAGCTCAGTTGGGAGAGCGATAGACTGAAGAACTAAAGATCCTTGGTTCGATCCCGGGTCCCGGCAGTTACTTTTTCAAAATTTCAGGATACTGAGTCGGTTTCTTTTCAGCAGAGAAACACATTCTAAACGTATACTTCTAATTCACGTAGATATAATGCGACAATGACAAAGATACATTTATATGTAAAATGATTTGAGGAAAAACGGAACAAAAATTTTTTTGTTAGGAGGATTTGAACCACCCACCTACTGTTTACTAGACAAGCGCTCTAACCGCAAAGCCACAGTAAAAACTGCGTGATAACATGTGTGGTATAAAATTTGAAAAAATGAGGCTCAGATGAAATAGGAAAAACTTTGTGATTCAAAGAACAAAACTTTGATTCTATCATATGCTATTTCGTGAATCTCGCCACTATGGGAGAATTGTGTTCTACAATTTTTTGTCAATTTAATTTGAATTTGCGCTTCTTTCACATGCTATCTTACATATCGTTTTAAGGCTGGTGTGGTTTCACCTTCTTTAAGGCGTTTGCTTGTTTCTATCAGAAATACATGTCGTGATAGCTTAGTTGGGAGAGCGTTAGACTGAAGATCTACAGTTCACTGGTTCAATCTCGGGTTGCGGCAGTTACTTTTTCAAATTATCAGGATATGGAGTCGGTTTTTTTAAGCAGAGAAACAGCTTCTGAACGTACTCTTCTAATTCATGTAGATATAATGCGACAATGGCAAACATACATTTATCTGTTGATTGATTTGAGGACATATCAGGAACAAACAAGTTTCTTGTTAGGTTCTAGGTGGATTTGAAACACTGATCTCCGAATTAACAGACCGGAGCTTTAACCGCTAAGCCACAGGCGATTGTGTGTGGTGTAAAATTCAAAAAATGAAGCTCAGTGAAATAGGTATCATCCTGAAAAACTTTGTGATTCAAGGAACGAAACTTTGATTCTATCATAAGCTATTTCGTGAATCACGACACTATGGGAAAATTGTGCTTCATAATTTTAGATCATTCTGAATTAAATTTCCGCTTCTTTCACGTGCTATCTTAGATATCGTTTTAAGGCTGTAGTGGTGTCACGTTCTTAAATGATTTTGCCTGTTCCTATCCGAAATGCAAGCCGTGATAGCTCTGTTGGGAGAGCATTAGACTGGAGATCCAAGGTCCCTGGTTCGATCCCGTGTCGCGGCAGTTTCTTTTTCAAATTATCAGGATTGTGAGTCGGTTTCAGCAGAGAAACAGTTTTCTAAACGTAAACTAATTCATATAAATATAATGCAAAAATGGCAAACATAAATTTATCTGTACATTGATTTGAGGAAATACTAGGAACAAAAATTTTTGGTGGGAGTATTTGAACCACCGATCTCCTGATTACTAGACAGGAGCTTTAACCGCTACGCCACATGAACTGGTTTGGGATAATATGTGTGGTATAAAATTTCAAAAATTGAGGCTCAGATGAAATAGGTATCATTCTGAAAAACTGAAAATGAGGCTTTGAATCATCCTGAAAAACTTTGCAATTCAATGAACGAAACTTGGATCCTATCATATGCTATTTCGTGAATCAGGACACTATGGGAAATTTGTGCTCTATAATTTTGTGTCATTCTGATTTAAAATTGCGCTTCCTTCACATGCTATCTCAGATATCGTTTTAAGGCTTGTGTGGTTTTGTCTTAACGATTTGTTTGCTTGTTCCTATCAGAAGCACAAGCCGTTGTAGCTCAGTTGTGAGGGCGTTAGACTGGAGAAGTAAAGGTCCCTGATTCGATCCCGGTCGCGGGAGTTATTCAAAATAACAGGATATTGCGACGGTTTTTTCATAATCTTTGCATGTTTTAACGCTCCCTAAACATACAACCTAGCAAATTCAGACGCCCTATGCGACCACGTAAAGCTCGCTATTTGCAAAGTTTCGTTAATTGAATCACAAAGTTTTTCAGTATGTAATTCAAAGCCTCAATTTCATCTGAGCCTCATTTTTTGAAAATCTACACCACACATATTATTGCCCACTAGGGCGTGTGGCTTAGCTGTTAAAGCGCCTGTCGAGTAAACAGGAGATCGGCTCAAATCAGATAAAAGTATGTTTGCCATTGTCGCATTATATCTACTTAAATTAGAAAATTACGTTTGGAAACTGTTTCTATGCTTAAAAAACCGACTCAATATCCTGATATTTTGAAAAAGTAACGGCCGCGACCCGGGATCGAACCAGGGACCTTTAGATCTTCAGTCTAACGCTCTCCCAACTGAGCTATCACGGCTTGAATTTCCGATAGAAGCAGGTAAACACGTTAAAAAAGGTGAAACCACACGGGCCTTAAAACGATATGTAAGATAGCATGTGAAAGAAGCGCAAATTTAAATAAGAATGACCCAAAATTGTAGAGAACAAATTTCCCATAGTGTCGTGATTCACAAAATAGAATATGATAGAATCAAAGTTTCGTTCTTTGAATCACAAAGTTTTCCCTATTTCATCTGAGCCTCAATTTCTGAAACTTTATACCACACATATTGTCACACACCAATTACTGTGGCCTAGCGGTTAAACCGCCTGTCTAGTAAACAGTAGTTCGGTGGTTCAAAGCTGCCTAGGACCTAACAACAATTTTTTTGTTCCCAGTATGTCTTCAAAGCAATTAACAGATAAATGTGTGTTTGCCATTGTCGCATTATATCTACATGAATTAGAAGCATACGTTTAGAAACTGTTTCTCTGCTGAAAAAAACCGACACAATATCCTGATATTTTGAAAAAGTAACATCGAACCAAGGACCTTTACATCTTCAATCTAACGTAGGCATCGGTAGCGTGAGGGATAAGACCGATGTGTGGTAAGCGAGAGGCAGTGGTTTGAAACTGATTAGTGGCTGAAAAACATAAATTTTGCGTTTTTTTTCGTTTTCGTTCTCTGGTTCGTTCCTTTCAGGTTAATCCTCTCCGTTTTTTTCTTTTCTTTCTCTTCTTTCCCTCTCGCCTTATTAAGCTCAAAATGTTTTATGTTTTGCGCTCATTAAGCATGCTGCATTGCAGAAGCAAAGGAGCCTCAAAATACCGTTTTTGCGCTCATAATAGTTTTTGCGCTCACAAATTTTTCCGCATGGCCAAATCAAGCAATTCAAGTTTCCACGGACAAAGAATTTGGCGATATGCTCGAATACTAACAAGCTAAAAGAGTGCAGAGATAGGCATAAAGTGAAAGGTAAAGTTTTATACACTTCAACCAATCAGATTTGAGTGTTTTGAGTTTTTAGATAAGATTAATAAATCTTTCAGGAAATATTCGATGACAGCCAATGTTGGCTCCAATAATAGCCCGCAGTCAGCGCGATTTTCAAATGTTTCAGGATGTGATTCAAAGCCTCATTTTCAGTTTTTCAGAAAGATACCTATTTCATCTTAGCCTCAATTTCTGAAATTTTATACCACACATACTATCCCAAACCAGTTCCTGTGGCGTAGCGGTTAACGCGCCTGTCTAGTTATCAGGAGATCGGTGGTTCAAATACTCCTACCAAAATAATTTTTGTTCCTAGTATTTCCTCAAATCAATGTACAGATAAATGTATGTTTGCCCTTGTCGCATTATATCTACATGAATTAGAAGTATACGTTTAGATACTGTTTCTCTGCTGAAACGAAACCGACTCAGTATCCTAATATTTTGAAAAAGTAACTGCCACGACCCGGGATCGAACCATGGATCTTTAGCTCTTCAGTCCAACGCTCTCCCAACTGATCTAGCAGGGCTTGTAATTTCGATAGGAACAGGCAAACACCTTAAAAATGGTAAAACCACACCAGCATTAAAACAGTATCTAAGATAGCATGTGAAAGAAGCGCAAATTTAAATCAGGATGACACGATATTACAGAGAACAAATTTCCCATAGCGTCGTGATTCACAAAATAGCTTATGAGAGAATCAAATTTTCGTTCTTTGAATCACAAAGTTTTCCCTATTTCATCTGAGCCTCAATTTCTGAAACTTTATACCACACATATTGTCACAAACCAATTACTGTGGCCTAGCGGTTAAACCGCCTGTCTAGTAAACAGTAGTTCGGTGGTTCAAAGCTGCCTAGGACCTAACAACAATTTTTTTGTTCCCAGTATGTCTTCAAATCAATTAACAGATAAATGTGTGTTTGCCATTGTTGCATTATATCTACATGAATTAGAAGCATACGTTTAGACCCTGTTTCTCTGCTGAAAAAAACCGACACAATATCCTGATATTTTGAAAAAGTAACATTCGCAACGCGTGATCGAACCAAGGACCTTTACATCTTCAATCTAACGTAGGCATCGGTAGCGTGAGGGATAAGACCGATGTGTGGTAAGCGAGAGGCAGTGGTTTGAAACTGATTAGTGGCTGAAAAACATAAATTTTGCGTTTTTTTTCTTTTTCGTTCTCTGGTTCGTTCCTTTCAGGTCAATCCTCTCCGTTTTTTTCTTTTCTTTCTCTTCTTTCCCTCTCGCCTTATTAAGCTCAAAATGTCTTATGTTTTGCGCTCATTAAGCATGCTGCATTGCAGAAGCAAAGGAGCCTCAAAATACCGTTTTTGCGCTCATAATAGTTTTTGCGCTCACAAATTTTTCCGCATGGCCAAATCAAGCAATTCAAGTTTCCACGGACAAAGAATTTGGCGATATGCTCGAATACTAACAAGCTAAAAGAGTGCAGAGATAGGCATAAAGTGAAAGGTAAAGTTTTATACACTTCAACCAATCAGATTTGAGTGTTTTGAGTTTTTAGATAAGATTAATAAATCTTTCAGGAAATATTCGATGACAGCCAATGTTGGCTCCAATAATAGCCCGCAGTCAGCGCAATTTTCGATCAATTGAAACAGAACATAGTTATTGAGGTTTTCGATCAATGCTAACTGTACATAAACAGCGTCGTTTGTGATCAATGATAGCTGAACCTAGTCATTGCGGTTTTTGAATTATGTTTACTGCATGCCGTCAGTGTGTTTCTCTATCATTGATAACAGATCCTACACAACGCAGTTCGATGATAACTGCACGTACTCAGTGCGATTTTCAATCAATGATAACGGAAACTGGTGATTGCGGCTTCCGATTGATGACAGCTGCACGCAGTGAGTGCAAATTTTGATCAATCACAACGGAATATTTTAACTGCGGTTTTCTATCAACAATAACTGAAACCAGTCGTTGCGGTTTTTGCTCGACAACCGAACCTAGTCTTCGCCTATTTGGATCGATGATAACTGAGCGTAGTCTTATCGACAAATTGTTGTTTCATATTTGGGCAAATTTGTTCACTAGTGTCTCAATATTTTAAATCAATATTTTAATGATTGTTTGCGGGATTTTCCAAAAGCAACCCGGTGGTAAATAAAATATTTCCTCTTTGCTGAGATTGCGGCGCATAAAAAATTGTTATTCGCAAATGTCGTAAATTTGACCGCATTGAAAAGTCAACATACGACTAAAAGACGTCTCTGTTTGTTCATTAAAGATTAACTAGCAGGCCCGCAAAACCATAACCAGAAAATCATTTACACGAATAGAAGTTTTTATAGAAGTAAAGATTTCTGCTTCCCACCAACTCGGGCTAGAACCCATGCCCCTCGTTTAACAGCCACATGTCTCACAACTTAAACTATCTATGTGTATTGCACTTGTCTTTTGCTCTTTCTACAGCAAATTTCTGGATAATGGCGTTTGTGATTTGCTTGTTTTGCTAACCGCAAGCTTAATCAGCGCAAAATCAGCGCATATTAGGAGCTTAAGAAGGCTAAAACAGTGCGTCTCAAAACGCATCTTTTACGCTAGGTTTCCTGATTAAGGACTCCTAAAACATGTTACGTTAGGAGGGCTGTTGACCAATTTGCTCAAATGCGACTGAAAATTACTATATGAAGGAATATAAGACAAAACGACTAAAACTACTCAAAACTTAGTTTCATAGCAATTTTAGCAATTTAATAGCAGTTTCTTAGCAATGAGAGCATTTGAGATCACGCAAAAAATCAAAAAGGAAAGCATGACAAACTTACTTGAAAGCAAGGAATGTTCTAGAATAGCGCAGAATCTATACGGCTAAAACTTTGCAGAAAAACACGTTTACAATAAGATCTTCAAACTTAGTCCGGTAGCAATTAAAAAACACGTAGTAGCCAGGACAGTAAATCCTCCCTCTTGGCGAGCAAACTTTCAAGCCCTCTTAGCCTCGTGTAACTGCACCTTACAGTCTTTCGTCCAGGTTCGGTTCTCACCCATCTAATTTGAGCCTTTTAGTTCATTGAAGTCTCTCGATATGTTCGCTTAACTATGCTGCTCAATGTGGCTCTTAAAAATGCGCTTCAAGAGGCCCCTTAACATGCAAAATCTTTGTCCGAATTTAGAGCTCACTCGTTTAATACATGGGATTAGAATTTTTATTTCTAACACAAACAGGAACATAAAACCACTCAACGTCGCAAGAAGGGCTCTAGAACAACCGGCGGAGTGATGTTGATTAGGAATTTTCATTCAGGTCTAGAAGAAGGGTACCCGACAGGAGAACGAACCCTCGACCCTAATATTAGCAGTCATCCATCTCACCAACTGGGCTATAATGACTACATACCACCGTTTCTCACAAGCACTTTTATCGTATCAAAAAACATATTTAAGATTGATAGCATTTGAGATCACTCAAAAATCAAAAAGGAAAGCATGACAAACTTAGTTGAAAGCAAGGAGTATTCTAGAAAAGCGCAGAATCTTTACGGCTAAAACTTTGCAGAAAAACACACGTTTACAATAAGAACTTCAAACTTAGTTCGGTAGCAATTTAAAAACACGTATTACCTAGGACAGGAAATCCTCCCTCTTGGCGAACGTATTTTCAAGCCTTCTTAGCCTCGTGGTAACTGCACCTGACTAACAGTCTTTTGTCCCAGGTTCGGCTCTCACCCATCTACTTTGAGCCTTTTAGGTCATTGAACTCTCTCGATATGTTCGCTTAACAATGCTGCTCAATGCGGCTCTTAAACATGCGCTTCAAGAGGCCCTTTAAACATGTAAAAAATTTGTCCGAATTTAGAGCCAACGCGTTTAATATATAAGAGGATGTTTGCCACAAAGATTATTATTTGTACAATAAATCTTTCATTGGTTTTTAAATTTTTAATCAATTTCAAAACAATATCCACCGTTTTTGGTAAGTTTTTCTTAATTTAAACAAATTTAATTGACGCAAAAAAAGCAATATATGCCCAAATATCATACAAGTCGGTGAACCAAGCATGCTAGCAAACGTTAACAATTGATCAAATTTTTTAATACGGGTTATTGTAAACATTTTTCTATACAAAAATTAGTTTGCGAGAAATTAAAAACTGATTGGGCAACTCTAGTCGTTTTATTTCAGTAAAATATTTTATACACGATAGGTTGGAAGCGCGTCTGATGCCAATTTCCCTGCTTATAATGTTCTTGTAGTGTGATGGCCGAGAGTTAAGGTGTGTGATTGACACGCCAATGATAGATAGTACGATCCCCTGCCTCCGTGAAGCTGTCTGTGTAAGGATGAACTCTTACTTAACCATAGCTTCAGGTTGATCATTGCCTGACCAATGTTGGCTGCAATGATGGTACCACGTGAAAGTTTCAGACGCAAAAAAAGTGGCTATAGTCACCAAAAAAGAGCATTCATGCTGACTAAATGAACAGTCTGAGATGTGGGGAATAATGGAAAAAGGACAGCTGAGAACAGGCTACTGTTAACGCAGACTAAAAAACTTATAAAGCTTATAATGCAGACTACAAAGCTTATAAAAAGCTTATAATGCTGCTCCACTGCGATTACGCAGAAACAAATTTATTAATTATTTATATTTGAACTGTTCAGTTCATGAGTGCACATCATATGAAACAATTGGCATAACATTTGTTTACTAAATACATTAAGTTGAATAATGCTAATAAAATCATTTCTTGCCACCGATCTATAAAGCGCTGTTTTGAGTATCAGAAACCTTTAGGCTACCTATATGAAATGATAAAATATTTTAAAGAACATTTAAAATTTTCTTTCATTTTCAATACAAAAAACCCATTGTTGTGAGAAATGGTTTTATGCACTCATGTTTTCGTCCGTCTAAATTGCCCAAAATCCTAAACTTAGTTCATGCTAAGTTTTTCATTTTTCTAATTTTATGAAATTTAAAGTTCTCAAGATCAAAATTCATCTTTGAAAAACATTTTCATGAGAGTATTGTCATCTAAAAAATACTGTCACTGGAAAAATCACGGATGAGGTTTTTGCCACCCCGTGATTTTTCCAGATAATAATGCAAAACTTAGAAAATGAGATATCCTTATGCGTATTTTGTCAGACAGTATGTGACCGACGTGGGTTTTTTCTTTTTAATGTCAGTAAAATGGTCTATTCACCTTGAATTTCCTGACTCTGCTATATGTGTCTCAGAATTGTTTGTGCTATTCTGCTGCATTGGTTTTGTGCTGATAAGCTTGAGCCGAGTTGCATTATTTACACTGGCGTGAGCGTGAGTCGAGTTCGATTGTGTTGGAAAAATTAAATTGAATTTTCTTTTGCATGCTTTCGAGTAGATTTCTTTTTCTGGTACACTTGTTGAACTAAAACTGACCAATAACAGACTGTCTCCGAACGTTTCTCCTGCGCTGCAGCAATTTGAAAATTCAGGGCAGAAATCAAATGTTCGAAAACGAATTGCAAAGATTTGACAACAAGACTAAAATCTAACTAACGATAGTAGTACCCGAAGCATCAAAGATTATAATTTTGTGCCAGTAGGGCTTTCTCAACTCGACAAAGATCAAAACTTGTAATTTACTATTATACGGCTTCCTTGTTAAAACGACTAATTGTACACACTCAAAAAATTCAGGTAAATTTACCTGAAAAAAAAACACCTTAACTGAAACGTTTTTGAATCGTCTAGTTAATCTGTTCATACATGAAGAGTACTACTCGAAACGTGCTTGTTTTTGTTATGCAGGCCTAACTTTTTTGGTAATTTTACTGCAGACCGTTACAAAAGAAAGTGAAAATAATTTGAGGTAATTTTACCTTAAAAGTTTAAATTTTTACCTTAACTCTGTCAAGGTAAATATACCTTAACTTTTTTTAGTGTGTATTCTGGTTACTCTCAATTTCAATAGGCTACCAGCTAACTCTACATAGATAAAACTAGCGAGCAACACTATTCGCAAAGCCATGACATTTTATTTCTCAACTTAATCAAACTACACAGCGGTTTTGCTTTTGAAAGCAACTAACCAAGATTCAGTGAAGGTAGATTCGCTATTTTCATGTCTAGAACTTTTATCTAATCTTACTTTAGATTGTTTCTTTTTTAACTGTTGCTAATTTGTTTCCAAAAATTCTGAAAATTAACGGAAAATGCATGAAATTGAATCACAAAGGGTAACGAATTTTTAAGCATTAACATAAAACAGTGGAAATGTTTTATTGTTCACTTTTTGCTCACGCATCGTAGCAAAAAAAGAAGCACCATTTTGTAGCCCTTAAATGTTACTTTTGCTTTTTATAAAAAATCTCGAATTTTATCGCATATTCAGAAAGGGGAGCTAATTTAAAAAAAATAGAGAAAACAAAAAGGATAAAAATGTTGTGACAAGATAAAATTGTTAATAAATTATATTAGTGAAAAATATATTATTGTCATAATAATTTTGTGTTCAGATAGCATTTTAAATTTCTTCAGATAATATGAATTTTATACTTTTTTTGGAATTACACCAACTTTGCTAATTTGTAAGCTGTTTTAGCGACGTTTGGCAAGTTCATTGTTTTTGCTGCATTCACTGTGATTTGTGACAAAGCCTTTTGCCCAAAATATTTTGTAGTTACCACATGATTACATTAACGTGGTATAAAAGGGTCCTAGACGCGAAAAATGATGTAAAAACAAAATTTATAATTATTTTTGGCGAATTTCTACAGAAGTAGAATAGTTTGAGTCTGGGATGTCTCGCCTATTGCTGAGTGAGCTAATTGCTGGTTTCAATTGCAAAGAAAAACAATTTTTCTTGTAAGGCTTACTTTTATTATAAAGAATTGTTGATTTCTAATTTTTATACCACTTGCTTCGTTAGGAAAAACTTTCTCTTTTCTAACTCATTTTACTTTTTTGTAAAAGCAAGTTCAAGGCAACTTAAGCAAGTTCAAGTTCATTTAAAAACTGGTTTTCTCGACACAGCGTACTCTTGGAGTTCAATCTAAATTATTTGGCTGGTATTGATGCGCTGTATTTTTTCAAGATAGGTTCACATACAATTTTTCAGCATTTTAACGTCAACGAAAGTCAATTTAGAGCGTAATTTTAGTCCCCCTGAAGTAGTGAAGGGCGCAAAATAACTAGAAGCTATGAGGCGTTACATTTTTAATTTTTTGAAGTGCAATTAGGAATTGTTTGAATGAATTTCTGGATACATGTTTTCTAATTGCACCAAAATGCCGTTGATTGACTTCATCGAAGGGTAGCTTCTGCTTTTCATGACTTTGACACTAATTGCTGGGATAAAAGAGTAAAAATTTGAAATTTTTCCTTTTTTAAAAGTTTTGTGATGTCCAATCACTAAGTGTCATTAATGACAGATCTCTCGTCGCCAATGAGTCATAAAATGGCGTAAAAGTTCCTCGAAAAGTCAAAAAACGGTTAAGCAAAAAGACACAGAGCTTTACAATAATTGCTTCTCTTCGAGATCAATTAAAAAAAGACAGCACGCTAATACAGTTCAATTACTTTGGGTTGTAAAAAACCAAGAGAATGCCAATAATTAACCTCAGCTATCGCTTTGCGGCTATTATTAAAAAATTTTCGACAAACTTGAGACCTATTTGGAACATTCTTTGCTACGCATTCTTGCGAGTCATCTTGATGAAAATTTTGTGAGTTGATACGAACCTGAAGTTTCTTTATCATGGAATAACAATTGTTGAACAATTCGAAGTTCTTGATAAATTTCCTGACTAAACTTCAATTAATTCCGATTAACTTTTGAGAGCTTTGAGTGGCATTTTGAGTAGCGCAAAGTCAAAGGGTTCCATCTAAAAAACATTTTTCGGCGTTGCTTTTTCCATCTGCACGCCACACAAAAACCGCAAGGATAAAATATAAATTGAGATAATGGTTCAAAATTCTGTTCTGAAAGAGCGAGACGCACAAATGTCAGTCTTGTTGGTTCACGCGAGGAAAAGGGCGGTAAGGGAGAACAGCGATTGAGCACAAAGAGGGTAATCGCTGCTTTAGGTCTTTCTATCCCTAATAAGGGACCAGACTTTCCAAATGAGTTTACACCGTGTTTCCTTTCCCCGGAAGTTTTTCGGGTTTTTCTCATTATAACCCCCCCCCCCCAGCTTAGTGGTCAGAAACCCTATTGCCCCCCCCCCCCATCATGGTAATTATACCGTTGTCAGGACAAAATACCCAATGCCAAAATACCCAATGTGACAAAATACCCAAAATATACCCAATATTTTATCCGAACGTTGAAAATTTCAGAACGATTATTTAGCATAATATTTAGTAAGTGATTTTGGCCATGCCTCGCGGGCCATGGCCATGCCTCAGAGGCCCGTGGGACTTGATATGAAACTATCACCACCGAACATGGGATTACACTATCAACTTAATTTCGAGAAAACATGCTTATAAATTTGAGTGCTAATTTTTAATCGGATTATTGAACGAAAAGATCAAAGGCAATAAATTGGGTATAATGGCATTGGGTATTTTGTCATGTAACCAATTATACCATAATGTGATAGATATAATTTCATGGGGGGGGGCTATGAGGGGAAAGACTCAATTTTTTACCATCTCATTTTCAAAACTCTAGGTGAGTGAACACTTATGGTAACTTTGCAATCTTTGCTTGAAATATTGAAACTGAGTAGTTAACGCAAGAAACAAAAAAAATTCATTCAATTTGACCAATAAGAGGGTAGAATTCCTATCGTAAGTTTATCCCGCCCAACAAGTGAGGAGTAAAGCCATCTTTCCCAATAAGAGGAGAGAAAATATAAACCAATTTTTCCCGTGATTGAAAAATAATTGAACACAAAAAAACTGAACATCATGCCCAATTCCTAAAGTAAACTATGCCCAGGAACGAATGATTTTACTCTAATTGTCTTAATTGAGGCATATTAATATTTCAAATTAGAGCAAACTAATATGATATCTTTGTCACCAGTTGCCTTATCTGCAGAACGTGACTATACAGATGGATCGGGGGAAGGAAAGTTCCAAATTTGTACTCATTTGAATAATTTTTAGGGCTACTGTTTGAGTCGAGAGGATTGTGAAAGGAATTTCGGGATATAGCACATTGCATGATCTGCGTAGATATGGGAATAGACGGATATCCATGCAGAGAGCAGAAGTTGAGGGGGTGGGGGTGGGGGGAGGTGGGTTGAAGGCATGAACAAGAACTGGATGGGTCTTATCAATGGAAGGTTCTGTCACAAAAATAAAAAGATAACTCGTCAAATTATTCAGCCAAAAATAATATCCCATTTATTATTTACAAATTACAGCATTCGTAACAAATTTCGAAGCACACAATATTGCTGTTAACACAATTTTTTTCATATATTCACATTTTCTCATTTTTTATGTTTCGAAATTCGGGTGAAATTAGTGGTTCAACTAAAACTAATATTTAGAATACATTAATGTTACTCCGATGAGAACAGTTCAAAGTTAAAGCAGCAGCTATAAAAAACGAGGTGGGCGGCCGGGGGGGGGGGGAGGGGGGTAAAGAGGCTGAATTATAATTTCAGCTTTATGGCGACCTTTTTGAACCGGATGCACTAATCCTCATTTTAATTATAGACCGTAGCATAGTTGAAACGCTAGTGAACGTTTCAAAGGTCTAAGTCTAAGATAAAATAAAGCTCTAACATGCAGTTATAGGCATATTAATTACAGTTGACGTACATGCCTATAGTTATTCGAACCTTCGCTTGCGTTTCACCTTTATGAAACTCCAGAGTGACAGACAGAGTACATTGTTATTGTTAAAATTGCAACCTATGAATTGTCTGAACTTTCAGAAAATGCCAGACATTCAAATTAGCAGCATGAAAGTGCTCATTTCGTCTTAGATCACGTTTTTCATGAGGCTGATTTTTTCAATGATTTTTAGCATTTTCAAATTTGAACTTTGACCTTGAAACGTTTGAACATTGTCGGATGCTTTTGAAACGTTTGCTTCTGTGGCAACTTTATTGGACAGACTGAAGTTGAACAAACTAAAGCTACCAATCAAAAACCCCAGTCGTGTTTTTCATTTGCATCAATAAAATCTGCATCTATAAATGTTACTATTACTTCAGCCATCTAGTTTTTTATTTGACCTTTGACCTTCAAGCTCTACCAATAGTTCCATAAAATCGAAATAATCTAACATTCGTGAACTTCAAAAACAAGTTATGTAACTCAGCATCAATTTGTTTGTTTTTATAGCGTGTCCCATAAGTTGAAATAAGCGAACGTTTCAAAATCCACATGTTGGAGTTCAGAGGTCAAAGTTCAAATTTAAAACATGTAGAACAAATTGATGACTGAAAACTTAATGGAGAAAACGTTGACATTCAAATGAGCACATCGATGCTCAATTGTACGTTTTTCGAACGTTCGCTTATTTCAACTTTATGGGGACAGACTATATTGTCAACACTTTTTTCATTAACTTCATTTCACCTATTTTTTAATTGAACTTTGACCTTCGAACTCTGTCCATTGATTTTTGCAACGTTTAAGCTTAATGGGAGTGACACTCAATAGAAGTCTACAAAGTTCCCTTTTAATGCAATTTCATGTTTTTATCTGCGCGTGTTTCTTGAATTGACCTTGAAGTAGTAATGAATCGTCTGTCTAGTCGCTCCTCCAGTGAGGTTGCAACGCTTGTGATCGTTTTATTTCAACGGTAAATGCCAAAGTTCAAATTTAAGCATGAAGATATCGCAGCTTTACGATGTTCATTTGATGCTTATAAGAGTCAGTCCAATTCAAGGTCAAAGTTCAAATTTGAATAATACAGAAATGGTAGAAATTTTGCTAATGTGCAAAAAGCATGCAAATTGAATGAGAGTTAATGAAACGTATTAAGTTGAAACAGACTTACACATTCAGAAAAAATTTCATTTGTGAATGGTTCTTTCCGATTCAACGAATGAGAGCTTTTCTTTCCGACTAGAGATTCAAAAAACTGTTGCTGCCTTCATATTTATTTCGGAACTTTTCAACGATTGCCCCCCTTGCAAGGGGGGGGCTATTCTTGAATAGAATTTAAGCGCGCGATTTACTAACCAAACGCTGAAAAGAATTAACGGATATTAATTAAGTAATTAAGTAACTTTTCTGCTAAAAGATTGAATTATGAGCCGGAACTATTTGAAGCAATGAGACAGCATCCGATTCAAACTGGGTGTACACTTGCTTGGAATAAAATTATTTCGAACAACTAATAGAGATGGGTGGTTATAACGAGTTAAAAGGGAGCAGATAAAGTTGAAGAACAAATCAAGTGATGTGTTCTCAAATTGAATAAACGGGAAAGTGAAGAAAAGGGAGGAAGAAGGCTGTGAAATTTTACGGACAGCTTTTCTTTCAAACTATCATCACAAACTAACTACAATTCTCAATTCTGAATTTGAGCAACCACATACTACCAATAAATGTATGTTGGTGTGGCTCCGATCTTCTCCGAACAACCCCCCTCGCCGCAATCTTATCAAATTTTCTGGAGGTTAACGCAATACTAAATAAGAAATCAACTTTTATGAAAGGATCACGTATATCATTTCAATCATGCTGAAAATTTCTTACTTTAGTTCTTAAATAATTTGGTATGATATCAATCTGTATGTGATTCATATCAATCATTCGGGCTGCTATTTTTTGACCGAAGAATTTACTTTTTCCCATCTGTTACTAATTTCGCATTACTTTTGTCGCTAAATGCATCAGAACAATTTTGTCAGCACTTTGTGTATGTAAATTAGACTGCTGATTTGCGATATTTCAGGTTAGTTATTTACGGCCAGATAGTACAGCCATTATTAATAACTTTTAATCTAATTTATGGCGAGAAGCAGTAGCCTACTGAGCTTAATTTACACGCGCACGTAATTTTGGCTTTCGATTTAACAGTGGATCCATTTGGACAATTGAATTATTCATCAGACCATCTTCTTAGACAGTTCTGATGGCAATACTCGTATATTGACGGATATAAAAATGACGTACGTCTGTAAATGAAGGGAAGGGTTTTAGAACATTTAGAATATAATGGAGGGTGGTAAAAATTGTTTGTTTGTTTGTCTATTCGCAGCCTACTCTTGTCCAAATCCCTCCGTCTCCTCCATTGCGAAGAGAAGTTTCTCTTTCAACTGTTCGTAGCTCTTGTATGGAGGCAGATCGAGTCTGTTGAAACACGTGTGAGACCTGGGCAGCCAATTCTCTTTCATTGTCTTCTCAATACAGAACTTCTGCAATCCATTCGACCCCAACAGCTCTGCGAATCCCCCCATTGGCACCCTGCATGTTCCAGTCACAAACTGCAGCAGTCGGATCCTCTGTTCGTGGTCTATCTCGCGAACAAATTGCCAGAACCTACATTGCATAATATCACCAATAGTTACCGTTACCACTAATAAATAATGATCAACGCACACAAAATTGTCTTAGTTCAACGCACAAACATGGTCATTAATACTTAAGAAATTAGTTTCTTGAATCGCCCAACACCAGTTTCTCCAGGTTGAGTATAATAACAGGCTGATTTTGATAGGAAAAAAGTAAAAATAAATTTTCAACTTTAACTTCATAAGTGATTTTCACATTTATTTTCACTTATTTGTATAATTGAAGCTTACAATGTTTAAAATCAAAATATCATGATTTAGAATGTGCCCTAAATTTGAATGAAAATAATTTTAAAAAGTGAAATTTATGAAATTTTTAGTTAAAATAATGACATTTTCAGGGAAAAATTCTTTTTTTATTTTTTATTACAGAAATATTTTTTATTACAGAAAATCATGATTTTAGACGTTTTTTTGTTTTGTCGCGCGATTCCTATATTTACAATTACTAGAATGAATAGATCAAATGACGAAACCTATTCTGGCTTGGCTTCTCCATACATAGCTCACAGTCGCTTTTACTTTAGGCAAAAACAGCCGGAAACAACTTGATTCGGAATGAGTGCAATTCAGATCACGCAAAATGCTGAAATCAAGCGTGAAAAATTCACTAGAACGAGAAGAATGTTCTAGAGCAAAAGAACAAAAACAGTCAGGTAAAAATTTTGCATAAAAAGATACACGTAAACAATAAATGTAAACTTCGTTCAAGAGCTGTTTCAGATTGCAGGCAGATTGCCAGAAAAAAATCCGGAACATCTTTGTAGACCTGACGTCTCAAAAAGATAGTAGTGGAAACACAAAAAGAAATTTTTTAAATGCTGCCATGTTATATTTTGATTAAGAATCTGTTTATATTAAATAACCTTCATATCTCAAATAACCTTCAATTAGAGTGACACACGCTCACTAGACCATCTCTTTGAATTAAAATAAAGAAAAGTCAATTTCAGAGCGAGGAAGTCATTTTTGAGAGGGAGGTAAGTAACGTGCGACCATATACTTAATCAAACGAATAAAATAGACCCTCGCTCCAATAAGAGAAAAATGACGTCACTCATTCAATTGAATTGAAATTGCATGAACGAGTGAACAAACATAACCGACTAACGTCGGGTGAATTGCTCTCAAATGACCGGCAAGCGGTTGGCTTCGTCAGTAGCAGCTAGGCACGTTTTAGTGAGGCTAGCTCGAGCTCAATTGAAGGGGTAAAAGTGAGCGCAGCGGGGCGGTGGGGGTGTGCACCGGGGGCGGATGGGTTGGCAACAGCACGGGGGGTCACTCTCTAAGAACCGCTTTCGCACCATAAGTATAAGTCTCCAAAGTCTGTGAATCGCATACTTGAAGACTAGTGAGCTGAAAGGCTCTAAGAGCACTTAATGCCCACTGGGCGCTACCTGTTTATCCCGTTTTTGAGGACGAAAAATCGGATCTTTTCAGTTTGTGCCCCCCCCCCCCCAGTACGTTATGCTCCCCCAGTTACAGAGCACGTGCCATTACATAGTAAATCATTATGTAAAAATATGGCACGTGCGTCCGGGGGGCGCAAATAATAAGCGCCCACTAAGCTGGGGGGGCACAAATGGAAAAGATCCGAAAAGTCAAATGCGTCAGACGAAAAATTGGGCAAGCGAAAAATCGCATAAAAAGACCGACTGGACTAATAAAATTGCTGCAAACGTTTGAGAGCAATTAAAAAGCAGACTCGCTATTGGGAAATCATATGGTCGAAACAAAGGTCGTGACGACTCAATAAAAAAACATAGACGGACAATTCTTGGCACAATTCAAAGAATTTTACTAACAAAAGACTAACAAAATACTAATTATAAAATGCATAATAAATGGATTGGGGAAAGCCACTTAGAAAACAATCTGAACAAAAAATTGAAAAAAAAAATCAAAAATTCAAATTGCCACATGTGAACAAAAAACCACAACCGAGAAAGCAACTTTTGGTTCAAACACTCTTTTCTCACTCTTTTTTGAAATTGGATCTCGCTTTTTAGCTCCACTTCTTATTTCGGCGTGACCCAATTTGACTTCAATAATCATGAAAAAGTGCAAATAAATCTTAAAAGAAAAGACAGCGCGCCCCAATATAATTCTTTTTATTGTAAAAACCCAGAGAAGGCCAATAATAGCCCCAGCTATCGCGTTGCGGCTATTACAAAGACAGCGCCCCAATAAAATCCAAATACTTAGATAGCACTAGTACAATCCAAATTCTGTATATTGTAGAAGAAATAACGATGAGACCAATACCAACCTCGCCATTGCGTCACGGTATTAATAAGAGAAGATATATTTAACTAGGACATCGCAAAAACGTACCTCAGGTTATTCAACAATTTCAAAATTAATGCTGCTTCAGAATTATAGTTTGTGAGTGTAACTTGCGCGCTTATTTTAATTAACATGCTTTACGTTTTTTTTTTAAAAAAAAAAGGGGGGTTAAAAAGGTGGATGTGTGAGGGGATGGAGTATGTTTGAGTGTTAGTAACCATTGTATCTGTTTGGTGGTCTTGTTGTAGTTTCGATATGTCGTGTTTGCCTCCCAGTCATCAACATCAATCTCTTGTATTCCACACAGCATCACTTCAATCTCCTTCTCGTCAAAGTACTGCAGCCAACTAGCAGGCACTATCTCGTTGAACCCTAACACACACCAACTTAGTAGGGTTTTACAAACTGCTTTGTTTACTTTTTCCAAGCTAGATTATAGTCCTCCATTATTGATATTTTACACCTTCATAATGGTATACATTAATTGTAACAGATAGTTCCATTTCTGAAGAAAACAATTACCAGTGCAAAAGCAAGCATTAGTAGTAGTATATAATAAGCAAAGCTTGAGGGAAGGACGTACCCATGTTCAGTTATCGAAACCTCGATTAGATTAAATGAACCAAAACTTTCGAAGAATAAAAATGCTGTACAACTACAATCTTCGAGTATATGAAAAGTTTGGAACTATCCTCAATAAAGCAACTTTTCAAAGGATTTACTAGAATTTCTTCTTCAAACATTACTGCAAACAATATAAAACTTAACTGAAGAACTGCAAGAAGGGTGAAAACCGTTGATAATCTCAAAATCCTGCGTTATTATTATTATTATTATTATTATTATTATTATTATTATTAATATTATTATTATTATTATTATTATGTATAAAATTACGGATAGCTTATTCTCATCAATTTTCCAAAGACGTACCTAAAGAAACAGAGCGAAAGCAATTGAGCTGTCAACTTATCTTAAACATAACCGACTAAACGTCGGAAGAATTGCTCTTGAACGACTAGTGGGAGCTCTAATCAATTGCAGCCTGCTTCAGTCGGGGGGGGGGGGGATGGGTAGCCTAAATGGGACTAAGAAGTTCTATAATGGGCTTCAAATAACCATATAAGAGGTTAACATATACCACTATTAAGATTTAAAGTAAAAAAATGACACCAGTTTCGACGCATTTTTTTTTGACTTTTAGTATTAAATTGCCGCCAATTGAGTTCAGCTGCTTGAAATTGTGATTGAGAGAGAATTTTAGATCACGCGAAATGCAAAAAGTCAAGGGCGTAAAAGTCACTCGAAAAGTCAAAACCGTCAAGCGAAAATTTTGCATAAAAAAAGACACACACGTTTACAATAATTGCTATGAACTGCGTTCAAGAGCAATTAATTACCCTAGGGGAAGAACATCCAGTTGTGATAATTGATTTTTCACTCTAATGAATTTTTGTTATAGCCAATCTCAACTACTCATACAAAATCTGATTCGCGCATAATTTTCGCAATTATAATTTCTATTCGACCATTTATGTAAAGCGAAAACTTTTTAAATTTTCATTCAAATTCACTCAATTTACGTAAATTTGATAATTTACACCAAAAATATCCAATTCTTGCCAAAAGCAACCTTTTTGTGCTAAAATAACCAATTCCTCCCCAAAAATACCCCAAACTCTAGCCCATGAATCTCCAATTCTTCCAAAATGTACCAAAACAATACTAAGTTTTTTCCCAAAAACACCCAATTCTGACCAAAAATACCCAATTCTAGTTCAAAATTCCCATTTCTGAACAAAAAATATCCATTTTGCGCTGAAAACACCCAATTCTTGTCAAAAAATACCCTATTCTTGCCCACAAAGACCAAATGCTGACCAAAAATACCCAATTCTTGCCAAAAAACCGAGTTCTTGCCAGGGAATACCCACCCATTTCATATAAAAAAACCAATTAATTGTCAAAAAATAACGAACGTGAGCTAAAAATAACCAGATAGGCCGCCATTTTTGAAAAACTATCTAAACTACTCCCACAATTTCGTAGTTTGCAACCTTAAACTTTTAGAGATCATTTTTATAACAATGAAATCTTTCACGTGATCCTATTAATTGCTTCGAAGGACAAAATCTCTATTTTGGAAAGTCTGAATCGTATTTAATAACAAACCTGCTGAGTTATTTTTTTACGATAAGAAATTTTTTCACGAGGTTAAATAATTAGTCACAGAACTGACACAAATACGACGTGTGATCTTCACAATTACGCCAAACGCCACAATTACGTTATATTAACGACACAATTCAGCATAATCGCATCATAATCACATCACAATTACATCAGAGTAACAAGACAATTACGGCAGCATCCTCACAAATACGCCGTAATATCACAGGTAAATCATAAGGTCGTAATTATTACGTCATTCTATCGTCACAATTAGATCATTCTGTCGTCACAATAACGTCATAGTATCGTTGTCCTTACTACGTCATACTGTCATCACAACTAAGTCAAAACCAATTAGATTGTTTTCATTTCCTTTTTCGAATTTACCAGTTCGAGTGCAGTTGAGAACAAAATTTTTATTCTATCGAAACTTTCATTTTTGCAGTTTATATTTTACTCTTCCTTTCTCGCTTCTAATTTTACAATTTATTCTATTTTAGACAAGATGCCTCAAAGGTCGGACCAAGAAAAACTTTGCAAATCTTGCAACAAGCTCATTTTGAAATCGAACATGAGCTTACCGAAAAAAGTTGCCAACACTGCTGCCAGTCACTTCGCGATGAAGAAAAACTGCAGCCTACCATCGCTTCAACACATGCACCAACTGATTCTTAAAAAATTTTCACGCAGCAGCTGCAATTCATCTTTCTCTACATATCAACTTATTCATCACAAACCAAACAACCGCTAGCATTCAGTTCCAGTTCCCTACGAAGACGTTGACTCATCTACCCATGGAGACTAAAATGCTATTTCACAGTGAACTCAAAACATTCAAACACTTTTTTGCGAGACTCGGTGCTTAAATTGTTCGGAAAAAGTTTGCAATTTTAATTATTCTAACTCAACCATCAAACAGTGGAAAAAATTGGATTCTGTTCACCACAATTTACCAAGTTCAACTAAACTTAATATTTCATTTGGTTTCGTAATTCATAAATCCATAGTTTGCAGAACTCTGAAACATTTTGGTACTATTACACAGATAAGCCAGTATTTTTAAACCCTGTTCTTCTTGGCGATGACACGGATCTCTCTCTCTCTCTCTAATCAAATCAAAGCTCGGAGAAGACCTTCTACCGAATGTTATCAATTAGCGTCCAGAGAGGGAAAGGAAGCCTAATTGTGTTACCGCCGTTACTGCTTTGTCTTCCCTCTCAGCGATGTTCCTCTACAATGTATCACTCAAAAATGCCGGCAACTTTGCTCAAAAACGGGTACCTTTAATGTTTTGTATCTGAATGCGAATGAAAACCCTAAGAGCAAAACCTGGGCATGTAACGCGAATTGTCTTACGAAGTGCATGGAAACGTTGAACTATAGAAAAATACAATAAAATATTTCACCCAGCAAGAAGAAGCGATGACGGAAGCTTTCCAGGAGTACATGAAGATGATGCTCCTGTTCTTGTGTGCCGACTGAAATATTCAAGTCTACACCATCTTCTTTGACGATCAGTACGAAACCTACGCTGATCTTACATGTCGTTCCTGGTTAAAGCGAGTACAGCCAATATCTTCATAAAGGAGGAGATTTTAAAAAGATATCTGTCGGACAGCTGACATCAACAAGTTCCTCAAAACGTTCCGATGTTATGTGTAATTACTTTTTTGATAGATCTAGCAATTTGTTGGTCAGTAAGAAGAATTGCTCCAAAAACACAACAGGAGTATCGATATGGAGCTTATCAGCTATCAAACAATTTTTGGTCGACTGAGGACGTTAATATTGTTTTTCCAGCGGAACTGAAATTTTTTGTGTTTGTGTTCGCTTTTGAATCAATAACAGTTCCTGGCATCATTCGCAACACCACGGAGTTGAATTCATGGATCGGAAAACATGTTCCAATTATTGTCAGGATACCTTTCAGCGTACTAGACCACACAATTTTCCTCCACAACCCAGTTGGGAAAATGAACAAAAAGTAATGGCTGGCTCAACAAATTTCAAGAGCAAGAAACTGCGGGAGTCGTCAAAGATGAAGCGGAAACTGTTAAGATGACGATGATTCCAATTATATTAGATTCCCATGCAAGCTCCGAGTTTTATCAAAGTTGAGCTAAGAGAGAAGGACTTAAGTACAATCCCTGTCTTCGGTTTCAACAGCTCTTGATATGAACTAAACTTAGTTTAAGAATATCTATTGCTGCATTTACTGTCCGAGAGAGATGTTTATGAAGTGATTCGAGCCGTTAATAAGTATGTTGGAATGAATTTTCTCGGTTTGCAGTTCCGTAAAATTTTGAATTTCTTGGACGGAACAACTTTGGATAACTTCTCAAGTTAATGGAGCCATTGAGAAGGGTTTCCTCAATTATGAAAGGTTTGACTTTGGTGACAAATTGGAAAAAACACATCCCCCACAATTGATAGCTTCTTGCACCAGTTGAAAAATCATAACGTCTTGTCAGTTGAATATGCAAAAATCAAGGATTACAGAAAGAATTGCAGATTTTAAAAAAGATGAAATTGAAAATGTGGAAGAAAACTAGAGTGAACTGCGTTACATCTAGAAAAGAGAATATGAGCCCTGTTCCAGACTTCCTCGAGTGGTACAACAAAGACGTCGTGCCTATTCTTGAAGCCATGGCAGATGCTTGAATTCTACATCAAAACAAATTGATATGTTGAGACTGGGCTACACTCTTCACAGCCTGATTTCTCCTTTCACCGACAGACGCAACTTTGTTCCATTCTGAGAATAGACTACGACAACTATATCAGAAAAGAGCTCACTGGAGTACACTGGAACATCTTGACGCGATATGCAAAGGTTAGCGAAACCAAGATTAGAGCCCAAAAATAAGTAAAAGTCAACCGTGGGCTTTGATGAGAGTCGGCTCTACCCATTTTCAATGAAAAAGGAAAAACCAACGGGACAAATGAATTGAGAGTTCAACAAGGACAGAATCTCCGTCCAAAATGGAAAAGCATAAATTTTCTGAACAACAGGTAATGGATTACTTGCAAAGCATGCGTGCATAAGGTACATTCCAGACGAAGCTGTCACCCAAAAAAAAGATGGGTAAATTGGTCGATGCTTTCTGATCCATTGCAACACAGTTTGAGGCAATGGGGTGTTACTTTCACTTTTGTCCCTGTTAGGAAGAGGAACAGCTGTTATTTGAAGGTATAGAAACTGGTTGAAGAGAAGGGAACACAATATTGATCGAAAAGAGTATATCCAGGGATTAGACTAGTCTTGTTAAAATTTGGGAGTCTCAGTGGAAAAATTTGAAGATCGAAGACATATGGAGTGAAAGATTTTCTCAACTTAAACTCTGAATTTCAGCCACCCCTTTCAAAAGCGCTCTCATAGATTGAACAAGCTTTGTTCGGAGTGGCGCATTGCGGCCTTAAAGTCCCTGCACACTTGCAACCTTTTATTTGAAGAACTCCGTCCCATATTTAAGAAATACGCAGTTGGAGAAGATGACATTGGAGAGCATATGATAGACTGTACAGAGCGATACAAAATGTTATCGAAACCACAAAAAATTACTATGCTTCACCTCAATTACAACTTCTTATCCTCTTCATGCAATCGTTACATGAGATGATTGAATGGGTCATGGATAGTTTGTATATGGCAATGATTGTAGAGAATATTGAAGAGATATGCGCTCCTTGTATTGAATGAAACAAAGTGACTGTACAGAGACTCTTGAAACCAATTCAACGAGCAACTCCTTTTCGCGAGTCTTTGCATGCTACTTTGACAAGAGAACACCTGGATTTTTCAAGGAAGAATTTTGATGTTCGGAGATGACTGCATTGTGTGCAAAAACTTACTGCTGTTAAGATGAGCTTACAGATCATGTAAAAACATCCAGTAGACTTAACAAAAACAATATTGAAGAACCTTCTAACGAAGTACAGCGAAGAACCGTCTGATGAGGAGAGAGAATCGTGGCTTCACAGTTGCAGACAGAACAAGTAGGACAAGCTTAGATCTTGTTTCTTATTTCCATCTATATCAAGTGTTTTAAATTCACTGTTCACCTCAGAAAGTTTTGTATATAAAATAATTGAATTGAGATAATTACAAACATTTTCCAATCAAATTTACAAAATCTTAACGGCAAATTTTTGAAACAAGTTTAGTTCAAATTTTACTATTACTTATTCATTAAGGTTAATTAAGAGATTTTCAAAACTTACAGAACAGCAAAAAAATTCAAAAGAAGAAAAACATTCGAATACTTAGAGGAAACTTCAGAAAACAAGACATGAGCAAAAAATACCAATCATAATTCCCACAATTCTGGTTCTTGAAGCTTCTCCTGTATTAAGAACACAAAAACTGATTTTGTCTTGATGTCATTTTGTCTTGATGTCAAATTTTTCTAACAATTCTCCCATAGAATTACCGTTAAAGTCTTCCACATTTATTCGCATGCAAAATCCGGTGAGCCCTGTTCAGTAGACGGATCAGTGGTGGCTATACAAGAAGTGTTTCGTAATTATCTTGGGCGAATATCTTCAGGAAAGGAACCTAGATAACATTAGGTGTGGGGACCTGCTGACAACTTGTAAGAGCACCTGCAGATCTATTTTTGGCACCTGCTCCTCTGACAATTGCAATTTAACTTATACGTTCACCACTTACAAATAATTTGGTGTTTGTCAAATTAATAGCTAAATTGAGCTCCAACCGAATCCGTGCTGCAACTACATCGGAGAATGCATTTCGACATTAGCCTCCTGTGTTGAAGTACGATTTTAAAAAAGTAAACTGGGTTTTGAAAATCTTGTAGTCAATGTTAGGAACGTCATCATCGAACTTGAGCGCTTCCATTGTTTTAGCACAGGCTCTTACATAGTTTTCTGTCTCTCAGTTAACAATAGTTTGACCCCCACGAACAAAATTAACTTGTCGAAGACCAAATTTTTGAAAATGGAACGGATTCCAGTATGTTCCACTGAACTCAATGTTAAGATTCATAGCAATGTCAATCATTCGAAATGATTTATTTGAAAACGTGTTCTTGTATGAACTGATTTTGTCCAGCGGGAAATACTGATCCAATTATCGGAGACAACATCTGCATTTGGTCTTTTTGTAAAGCCCTTTGGCTAAATCTTGTATCGATATCCTCGGCATTGCGATATGCGCTCATTCGTTCCCTTTGTCCCTCAAAAAAACAACAGACAGAAGCTTGATCTATATAAAGAGAACGGGAGACTTGTTCATTGTTGAGAAACAACTCACAATTCGAGTCAAGCCAGTAGTCTGTTTTAATTGTTACTCTAGTACAATCCAAGTCAAGTGATAGCTCTGTTCTTACCGGTCCCTATTGTTCGATATGCCAATGCCTTTTGTCAGGAATACAATCTAAATCTGCATGAACTGTTGAAAAATGTTGCAGCACAGGAAAAAAATGAATAATTCCATTTTTCGAGATCACTTAAGTTCAACTGAGACAAAACACAAAATTAATCGAAAAGTTTTTCAAAACAAACCCATTCCAAGTTTAGATATCACAAATAATCAGCGCGACCTGTTACATAACCCAAGAAAAATTCAATTTTGAATTACAGTATGGTATCATGTAACAGTATCCGGGGCCGATATTTAGAATTGTTTTTAGATATCCCATGGCCTCAGGAAATGTGGCACGTAATCGACACCTTTTTAAAACTTTGAATCACCAGCTCCTATGAGTCCACCAAACAGAGACAGACAAAAAATAGTTCTTCCTTTTCATCACATACAACTTAAAAAGATCTCCACGAAATTGATGCACTTTGGGATTTTCTTCGGTTTTCGACTTCGTTCAGCACTGAAATAATTTCATTGCTCATTCTGTGTAGCTTCTGCAAATGCTCAATTTTTACCGAAAGAAATAATTTCGTTCTAAAATGTCTTTCACGGTTCTTTGTTTAAAGAGCTTGATTCCAAAATAACACTGGTTTGATTTGTCATAGAAAAATGTGCTGGTCACACTTTTCTTCAAGCAGTCTGAACTTCAAGAGCACACCGAATTTTGCTGTACATCAGTGGGTTAAAACAAAACTTTCTCAACCACCAGCTTTGCATTGGCCACAGTGGGTTCAAACAAGTGCTTCTTTCGACATCTTAGTCATTTTTCAATCACAAGATTCACTTCGCAGACTGATAGCATCAAAAACTTTTGCAAAACAAACTCACTTTCGTAAATTTTGCAGACTTCATGTGGTTCCAATTCGAGTTTGTTAAATGTTTTTCTGGATTGCTGATTCAAAAATTCTGGTTGCTGTTTTCTTGGAAGGACCCCTGTTGTTCTCTCCCTCGTGCTCCTCATTTAGTATTGTCTATTTTATCATTGATATCTAACAACAAAAATATGCGACAACGGAATATGTGGTTTTCCTTTACAATTTCGTTTTCGGAAGGTAAACTCGCATGGTTTTTTATTGTTAGCTGAGACTGAACTTTGATCCATCTTCAACCCAGAAGGTTGAAGGTAGTAAAAGACGAGATTAGGAAGAAAAAATTGGAAAACTTGGATAAATAAGGGTCTCTGAAGATAAAGAACAAATGACTAAAAACAATTAAGAAATGAGCTATCTTTAAGGGAGAAATCAGCAAGGAACACAATCGAGTTAGATGTCCTGCTCTTAAGTCTCTATTGGGGAGCAACAGTAGTTCAAGGAAGGGATTGCCTTTTGAATTTTCAACTCTCACAATTGTCATTTAATTTTTCAGGGAAAAACAAGGTCTTCTAAATTGGACAGATCGAAGACTTCTGATTTATTAAGAAAATGTATCCGCATGTTTCGAGAATATCTTTTCTACCCTCCAAAAACCGCATAATTTACGTCACCGGAGTACGGGAACAGAAAACCTTTGTTGTCGTTCAATGGGTGAAACCCTTGTTGTTTTTGAACGCTTTCAATGGGTTGAAAATAAGTTAGGAGAGAAAGTAGTGAATTGGTTGATTTTTTCCGCTAAAGAGGTTATGATGTCTAGCCACCTATCATATTTTCCACAAATCATCTGGAAGTTTCAAGCTAGTAGTTTCTTCTAATTGTTTCTCTAGTGTAATCCACATCAAGGGATAGCTCGATACTGTTATCGCCCCCCGATTGTTTTATAAGACAATGCTTATAATCTTGAATCTGCATGAATTTTCAAGAGAAGATGGTGAAGGAGGTAAAGGAAAAATCTGAGTTTTTCATTTTGAGACCACATACGTTTGACTGAGACAAAACACAAAATCAATCGAAAAAGTTTCTCAAACTTTACATAAACCAAGACTAGATCTCACACATTATGATAAGTTGAAAATATGAGAACTGTGCTTTTTGAAAAATTAAAAACTTTTGAAAAGTTTTTTTTCTAAATCTGGAACAAGAAAACTTAAAAATGTGACGCTTCAGAAGCTTATGTAAAAAACGACATTTTGAATCAAAAATTATGTGAGAGACGATGTATTTTTCAAAACTGTTGAGCAAATTTTGCTAAAAAATTTTCCAAAACTGATAAAAGGAAAAATCGAAATTGAACATTTATCAACATAAGCATTTTTGTTACAAGGCTCATGTACAATTTCTAAACCAAAAACAATTATTGAAAAACTAAATTTTTTATCAAAACAAACTTCTGAAAGAAATAGGTTAAAAAACAAAAATCCCTTTGAAAACCGATTGTTTTTTAAAAAATGGCCAATTAAAAAATTAAAATTCTTTGAAATGCATTTTCTGCTAAAAAGCTTGTAAAAAGCGACCTTTGAATCAAAAAACAATTTAGTAAAAATGACTTTCGAAAATTTACTTTTAAAAAATTGCTACAAAAACTTAAACCGACAAATGGAAAAATAGAAAAACATAAAATATCGATATGTACATTTTTTGTTATAGACCTTATGTAACAAACATTTTTGAATCAAAAATTGTTTAAATGAAACTACATTTTTATAAAAAAAAATTAATCAAAAAATTTCAAAACTGAAGTTTTGAATTTTTTAACTGAAAATTTTCAGAAACTGACGAACGGAAAAACAAAATTTTCAAAATATTCATTTTTTGTTAAAAAGCTTAGGTAAAAAACATTTTTGAATCACATTTCTTTTGGAAACAAACTAAATTTTTATTTTTAAAATTTAATTAAACAAAAAAACAGTAAAACTTAAACAAAATTTAGGTCAATTAATTTTCGAACAAGGATCTATTTTATAAAAAGTATTCTCTTTATACATAGGTACGTCCCCCCCCCCTCTTTGCTTAGCATATACTACTATTGGTTTGTTACACCCGGCAATGGAAAGAAAAATTTGGTTCAATTCCCATTCATGGGAGGAGTTCCAGTATGTGCATGCGCCTCAAATTCTACTCATTGAAATTTCATGTGCGGTTGTGATAGTATTTAGCATAAATGCACAGCATCAATTCTATCAAATCTATTACAGAAGGGAAAGTCACGCATTTGTAAGACACGAGACTAAACTAACCGTCCAAGAAGGATTTAGTCTGCTCTTCAATTCCTCTGGAGAATCTGAACTGTACTAGCAATCTAATATACTCTTCCTTGTTCGATTCAGTCACACTTATCTCACTGCCGCCTGGCTTCAAATCCACTGTTTCAATATTACCCAGCTTCTCATAACTGTCAGCAAAGACCAGATACAGATCATCCTGCTCGTCAAGGTTGGTGTCTTGAATGTATTTGATCGAACTGTAAAACTCGGGATCTGCTGATTCGAGATCTGTTAAGTTCAGAGGACGGTTCAAAAGTCGCTTGTAAAAAGGCAGAGTGAATCCACTGTCGATATACTTGGAATGGAACAGCGCCAGGGCAATTACTCTTCCGATGAACTTAAAGTACATCAAGTGGTCGGGATTGACATCCGAGGCCGGGTTGATTTGCAAAGAGTAGGAATTGTTATTCGCATATTCAAACAGACAATACATTGGATTAAGCATTTCACGTGAAAGCATGAAGAACCACTCCCTAGCAACGCCTCCATAATCGAGACCATCTTCTCCTTTGAAGTGGATAAAGAGTCTTCTTCTCAACTCGCTTGGCTGTTGTTTCATGACCTGATGAAATGAATCTTCAAACACGTTCGTGCGCGAAACTGTTATTTTGACTTGATTCGGCAACGCATGCTGATGGCAAAGATATCTGAACTGATTCATTTTGAACTTGAAATTCCTCTCGTAGCTAAAAGCACTCAATGTGCCATTGGCCATAACTGATTTACCTGTTCTGGGGTCGGTGAAGGTTGTTTTTCTGTTATTGTGATCAACAAAATATGGATAGCCTTCAGGAGAGAGCCTCATTTCCCATCCAGATGGGAGAGGTTGCTGTGGGGTAGTAACATTCCTCCTCGGGTCTTCCCACGTTGTTGTCCTGGTGTTGTGATCGACATAATATGATCTCCCATTACTGTCCGTTCTTCTTTCCCACCCCACTGGCATAGGCCCCTCCCCGTCGTCTGCTTGCTGCATTGTATACTGATTCGAATACCTGCTGTCCAGATTCGCTCGCTGTTGTTGATAGTTTCTATCTTCGTTTCCTCTCCAGCTTTGATAATTTCTCATTGATTCGGCTGTCGGTTTCTGCCAAGTGGTTGTACGAGTATTATGATCGATGTAATAAAGGCGCCCTCTTGGATCCAATTTTCTGTCCCAGCCACTGGGTAGAGGCTCCGGCCTTTCCCAAGACGTTGTTTTCGTTAAGTGGTCGACAAAATATGTTCTTCCCATATTGTCCTGTCGCGCTTCGACATGGGGAGGTAGAGGCGGTTCCGCGCTTCCAGTGGTTGGGACAGCAGCACCTCCTGTCGTTCCACTTGTTGTCGCTGTAACTGGGTTTCTGGACGGACTGTTTTGATTAGAAGTGGAAGCTGTAGCAACCGCCGTTGTCACTCCATTTTGTGGTGGTAAGTTCCAATGTGTAGTCTTTGTATTGTGGTTGACATAATATTTCCTACCCTCTGGGGTTTGTCTTACTTCCCATCCCACCGGCAGCCGCTCGGTACTCCGGCTCCGACTACCTTGAGGACTGTTCGAGCCTTGAGCAGCAACACCATTGGTTTGAGGAGCACTTAGCTGGTTATTGCTTCTCAAGAGCACTCCATCTAGTTCTGTTTCCAACTCGCCCCTTACAGAACCATTCGCAAGTTTAACATTTACTGGAACTTTCCTCAAAGTTCCATTATGTCGATCAACGATAGGCTTGACATCCAGCATGCCACTTAAAAATTTTTCATTTTTCCCTCGCCTGTATAGAGTGAATTCAATTTTTGAGGATGGAGTAAGCAGCACTGCAAAAGTCTCATCCCATTTAGGCGCCTTCGATTTTTTCGAGTATTCGCTTTTTCTGCTGTTTCCTCCATCTACAGAGAATTCGCAGAGATACTCATTTTTCATGCCATTATTTTCCGGTAATTTAGCACTTTTGATGTTTAGTTTAACTTGGAAATTATCTGTCATGGAATCTAAAACGAGATAATAAGCAAAGATCAGCAAACATACTAAAAGCTTATCGCAACACTTGGAAGATTTTGAAAAGCATCTCGTACCAGAAAATTTGTGTCTACTCTTAAAAACTCTTTGAAGAGGAAATGCACTTAAGCTGCTCAGGACAACCCAAAGGTTGAGTAGTGATCCCCTACTATGATACATCACTGCAGCGTATATAATTTTGAGGACAAGTCACAATAGCTTTTAGAGCTGCGTTGTGAGAATTAAAATTCTATAAAAACAGACATCACTACATCGTATATAATTTTAAAGAAAAGGCACTAACTATTTAGGTCTGCGTCATGAGGATTGAATTTCTATACGCTAATTTGTTATGAATCTAGTCTCCCCTCCAGCACTGCATAAACTATCAATGTCAGTGCCGGCCAAATGGAATCACGGCACCCTCTGAGGCGTATGATAGCGCTGTTCAGCAGATCAAAACTTATTCTCGAGCGTATGTGTGTTATTGCGTCCGAGCATGGTTCGTCTTTCTTTTCAGTAATTTTGCTAGCCAGTTGATTTTTTAGTGCGCGTTGCGGACGGTCCTGCTCCCCCATACAGGACCCCCATGCTGACCTAAGTTACCCTTCTCTTCAATTATTCTTTGCCAATAATTGAGGCACTTGAACGGCTCATGATATGTGTACGCTCCTACGGAGTTTTACGGGCATGAATTGGCGAGTGGGTTAAAGATCTTCACTTTGAAGAAATGACGGCTGAAACTGTACCCCATAGGCCATTCGCTTTGATGTCTAATCGCGCGCTTTTATTTGTGTTTGTAGTTGTGTATAAAGGACTCGCTTTGAAGCAAACTCGAAATCATAGCAAACTTCATGCATGATCTTAGCATGAAATGTCTCGGATCTTGTTGTGTCCCATGTGCGTATAATCATCCCATGCACAGTGGAGAACTTGTTCTAGGGCGAACTTTTCGGCACATGGAAAAATAATGGGCGCATTTTTTAATGGACGATATATCTAATGCAAAGACCGTCTATACATTCGGATTTCGTTAGCGTGAAAGCGGAAAATGTAAGTGGTAGAGCTGGGGGCAAGTTTGAGGCTCCCTTTTCTGAAGCCATTTCTATTACGTAGTGTTGCTCTATCTGAATTTTTCCATAAGATCAAATTCTATTCAGGCGTGCAGTTACGCGTTTTTGGGAAGCTTAGCATTTGCTCGATCCTCATCTTCATTAGGAGCGCATGCGGTCCGCGACGCGGCGTACTTCGTTTCCTAATCTTTGGCTCCATTATGTTAAGTCCTCCATCCCAGTTTGATGGCGAATACAATCGCCGGGCGGGTTGAGACACCGGAGAGTCGAAGAACGACGGTAGGACGTGCTTCTGGATGTTGGCTTCTGCGTCTTTGATGATATTTTTTCAGTTTGGCGTGGTCCTTAACACGAAATTCACTTTTTGTTGGGGCATGCGTAAACGTTTTGACGGGATGTTTTTAATACTTGCTGTAATTTTTGCGATTGGCATATTTTTCAGCTGTGGTTACCTTAAAGGTCTCTTAAACTTTCTCATTGCCTATTACAGAGCCTAGAACGCGCCGCCGTCAACAATTTCAACTACCGTCCTCTCAAAAAACCTGAAAGATTTGATCTTTGAAGCCTTTAAACAATTGATTGTTACTTGGGTCAGTTCACGGTGTAGTAAAAATAACTACCATGTTCAGTGAGTCGTTTGAGCATAAGAGTGGTCCTCAAAGCGTCCTACTGTGCTGCTTTCGTCTGCGTACAATTTTCGCGACACGTGCGTACTCTAGACAAATTTGAGCAAAAGAAAGATGACTACAACATACATATCCATCGCAACAGACTATACACGGCACTGTAGTGTTTTGAATTTGAAGAGAAACGCACTTTCCTGATTTTAGTAGGGGGGGAAAAACTAAATTAAGTATTGCACTTCCCTAACACTGGCTTGATATTGGCTGACCCAGGGCCCTCCCAGTTCTACGTTACCATGAATCTTATTTTCAAATCTAACAGAAAAAAGTATTTCTAAAAGTCATTTGAGGAGAATGTAACAGGCAACTTTTGAAACCAAAACAAATGCCGAAAAGAATGAGTCAAACTAACAACTTCCCTTCTGCATTAGCCACTCTTATTAAAACATCAACATTTTCGCGGCACCTAGGTGTCCTAGAGTCTCAAAAGCAGAATATGCATGTCCTTAGGACAGCCAAAATGATTTTTGTTCTTAGATTTGACAAAACGACCTAGATGACTTGTTTGACAAAAATACATAGTTTGTCTTTAACTGACAAAGTTGGCCAGAATACAGTCACTGGTGTCCTACACAAACAAACACCCAGTTACGTGAGACAATTAATTTGAACATCACTGCATCGTATATAATTTTTTAGGCAAGGCACTATAACTCTTTAGACTTTCGCCATGAGAACTGAATTTCTGAATATGGTATTTGGCTATGAAAATTTCTCGCCTGCCGCACTATGGCACTCTATGAACTATAAATGTTGTTCGGCCACTTCGAATCAAGTCACCCTCTGACCCTCTGATGCATATGATAGCGCTGCGCACGAGAGCACCTATTCTCGTTTGTAAGTATGTTATTGCGTCCGAGTATGATTTGCCTTTTTCAGCAATTCTGCTAGCTACTTATTTTATAGTGCCCGTTGCGAAATTTCCTGCCCCTATGCAGGAAAACACGAGCAGAACAAAGTTACACTTCTCGAGGTCAAGTATTCGTTGCTCATACTTGAGGCACTTCAAGGATTCATCATTTTTGTACGCTTCTCCTTGTTTTTTGAGCATGTCTTGCCGAGTGGTTTAAAAATTGTTACATTCAAGAGATAACGGCTGAGCTTAGACCCCCTTAGGCCATTCGCTTCAATGTATAGTCGCGCGTTTTCATCGGTAGTAGTCGTTTTATGTATAAAGGACTTGCCTTGAAGCAACTGAAGAGTCGGCCCAAACTCAACATCATAGCAAAGGTCATGCACGATCTTAGCAAAGGCATCTCGGATCCCGTTGTGTCACATGTGAGTATACACAACCCTTGCACAGTGGAGAGCATCTGACAGGGAGAGCTCTTTACCACATGGACAATTAGTGCGCGAATTTTGTTAGCGTGAAACCGTAACATTTTTTCACCACCATGAAAAGCAAATTTGAATTATCTCATTAGCAAGGAACATCCAAAAGTGTCCCATACCATCAGTAGCTATTTGAGAAACAATGCCTCATTGCTTATGAATTTTACTGAGGACTCCTGGAAGCAAAGGCCCTTCCTGCTTCGATGCCAACGAATGGCGAAGGCTTCTAACATCCTCTAAGGCGCCCTCGACTGATTTATGTAAAAACTAACAAAACGCATAGCACCTTCTCGTCTGACTTTCCTTCTTCCATATGATTCATGTCCGTCGATAGTTCTTGATAAACTTGGTGTATGACTGATAGGAATTGGGGAAGCTCTAAAGTGAGCTATTGGAGTAACCATTGTAAAGTGTGTTGACACCGACCTTAAAACATTAGGTGCTGATCAACAATGAGGTATCGGTAACACAGATTTTGAAGCGATCTTGCTTATCAAAAAAAAATGCTTTCAAATTTCTCGGTTGTGATTTTGCCTTAAGAAACATTGAGAAATTATGCCCTTCTAACTAACATTGTTAGTTTGAAGCTGAAACGTAAAATTTTGGAATTGATGAGTGCAAGGTAGCATTTAGTAAGATGTGAGCATGGGTTTTGTCGCTGACTGCGACTAAGCACACTGACTGCAGATTCAGCGCTGGTTACTGTTGAACTACGTTAATGAAGTCAAACAGGTGTTGCGTGCAAAGACTGCCCCAGTTGAGAGGTCGAATTTATGAAAAGACTTATAAAGATGACATGGGGGGGGAGTTTCCCTACGTTAAATACACGGTCGACTCCTTTAGTAACGTCGACCTAAAGTCTTATCAAAAGTCGACCTATGGTCTTTTCATATCCAGTACGGTCGACTTAAAGTCTACTTCATAGGTCTTTTTTAACAAATATTTGGTGCATTTTTAGGGGTTCATGGGTTCTTTAAATCCCAGTGTTGTGCACTCCGTATGTACAAAGATAAAATCAAATGCACTAGAAACATCTCAATGACGTAAAGTGGAATAAAGATGAAAAAGGTGGAAAAGGAATATGTTGGCCGGAATAAAGATTTTTTAAAAAAAAAAATTTGTCCTAGGCCAAAGTTTTTGCCAACTGAAGCAAAACCATTAACACTTGCAACTACATTATGTCCAAAAACGCATCAGTTAAATCCCAAGGTCGACAAGCGCCATATCGGTTGACTTAAAGTCGTTCATGACCAATTCGGTCGACCTAAATTCGACCATGACCATATCGGTCGATCATTAGGGTCGACCTAAAGCCGACCAAGACTATTAGGGTCAACCTAAAATCATCTCATACCCAACATTGGTCGACCACGGTCTTTTTGTACCCGATATTGTTCGACCACGGTCTTTTCATAATTCAACATCTCAATTGGGGTGAATGGAGGCTCCTTCAGCGTTTTGCTTTAAACACTTTGTCCTAGAAGTTCCTTTATGGATTCAGCATACCATGTTCGGATTTGTACCCTACATAGTGATTTCATCACCTAAAGTCCACCATGACCATATCGGTCGACCTAAAATGGAGCTTGATCATTAGGGTCGACCTAAAGCCGACCAAGACTATTAGGGTCGACATAAAATCATCTCATACCCAACATTGGTCGACCATGGTCTTTTCATAATTCGACATCTCAACTGGGGTGAATGGAGGCTCCTTCAGCCTTTTTGCTTTAAACAATTTGTCCTAGAAGTTCCTTTATGGATTCAGCATACCATGTTCGGATTTCTACCCTACATAGTGATTTCATCACCTAAAGTCCACCATGACCATATCGGTCGACCTAAAATGGAGCTTGATCATTAGGTTCGACTTAAAGCCGACCAAGACTATTAGGGTCGACCTAAAATCATCTCATACCCAACATTGGTCGACCACGGTCTATTTGTACCCGATATTGTTCGACCACGGTCTTTTCATAATTCGACATCTCAACTGGGGTGAATGGAGGCTCCTTCAGCGTTTTGCTTTAAACACTTTGTCCTAGAAGTTCCTTTATGGATTCATTATACCATGTTGCATTTGTACCCTGCATAGTGATTTCATCACCTGCAGATAAATTTATCAGTATCTTGTATCGCATGTGGAGTGCACCTACACACACACACACACACACAGACACACACACACACATACACACACACACACACACAGAGAGAGAGAGAGAGAGAGAGAGAGAGAGAGAAAGTCAGAGAGCCAATCACTCCATCGGAGAGCAAAGGACCAAAGCACTTGGTTAGGAAGAACTTGACAATCCTGTTTCTGGAACACTTGTTCAAGGGGGCTCCACCACGTCCAGGCAAACCATGAGCATTACATGTCTATGTAATTAGTTTATCACAAAAATTAGTCAGAAGGAATATAAACTGATCAGCAATTTATTTCCTTTCTGAATTTAACTGTTCATCCAAAATTTGAGGTTGCATAAGGGTCAGAGAAGAAATATATACCTGACAAAAAGTTGTTAATTAACGAAAACTCATAAAAAGACCAGCAATAATTTTATAGATACCAACCTTTTTTCAGAGCTATTGAAGAAAGTTCAATTGGCTTGAAAAGTGAATAGCTACAGTCAGGAAATAGTTAATGCAAACCATTAATCAGACGGTCTTTAATGAAGTTTTTTTTTAAAAAAAATTATGAGTCGCTACCAATTTGCGCCGTTTACACATTAAAACTTCTTGTTCAATTTGGTCAATAATCATCCTAACAGAATCTAAAATTGAATGAATTCATAATGAGGAGTCAACATCGCAGTCATCAAAAGACCATTTACATTCGGAGAGACATATCAAACGCTCATATTCTGCGTCATAAAATTTCAAATTTTGAATTGATTCTAGGAAAAATGTAACTCAATATCAAGGAAATTTACAATAGCTATAAGCATCCGACGGCCAATAGTAAAACAGAATTGCCTATGCCAATTTCCTGCAGAAGTTTTCGAAGTCTCAGTTTTCCCGCTACCTAAAGTGAGATTAAAAAGTGATTAAGTTGATATTGAAAAGAGATCGGAATGAAAACCATTATAAAGGTGAAAAAAAGAAAGGGCAAGAAATTGTATGGATGTGTTCGAATTTCCCAAAAATAAAGAACAACAGAGGACACCCGAACAACAGAGGTGATACTGTAATTGTTCATGAAGTATGTAGATGACATGGTGTGCCCTGTCGATAGGAATACTGAAGAGTACCTGGAGTATGCTAGTTAACATCACAAAAACTTACAATGGAAAGCTGTGCTTCCTAGATACAAACATCACAGTTACACAAAGAAAAGGGACTATACATAGGATATATAATGCAACCAGTTAGTGGAATTTAATTGATACAATAAAAACCATTTAAACTGGACAAAGAACTGTAATCCGAATGAGTGGTGGCATCCAATAGTGTCTACGAGCGGGAACTGGCATTAAAGCTTTGTTCAAATGCAGAGTCTGACTTTCAAAATTTTTAAAATAGGTTGTTAAATTCAAATCCAAAATTTTGTGAGCACAAAAACCTCACAGGTAACAGAAGATCGGAGTGAAGGCAAAGTTTCCTGTTCAGGAAATGAAAATAACATATACCACATGGACAATTAGTGCGCGAATTTTGTTAGCGTGAAACCGTAACATTTTTTCACCACCATGAAAAGCAAATTTGAATTATCTCATTAGCAATGAACATCCAAAAGTGTCCCATACCATCAGTAGCTATTTGAGAAACAATGCCTCATTGCTTATGAATTTTACTGAGGACTCCTGGAAGCAAAGGCCCTTCCTGCTTCGATGCCAACGAATGGCGAAGGCTTCTAACATCCTCTAAGGCGCCCTCGACTGATTTATGTAAAAACTAACAAAACGCATAGCACCTTCTCGTCTGACTTTCCTTCTTCCATATGATTCATGTCCGTCGATAGTTCTTGATAAACTTGGTGTATGACTGATAGGAATTGGGGAAGCTCTAAAGTGAGCTATTGGAGTAACCATTGTAAAGTGTGTTGACACCGACCTTAAAACATTAGGTGCTGATCAACAATGAGGTATCGGTAACACAGATTTTGAAGCGATCTTGCTTATCAAAAAAAATGCTTTCAAATTTCTCGGTTGTGATTTTGCCTTAAGAAACATTGAGAAATTATGCCCTTCTAACTAACATTGTTAGTTTGAAGCTGAAACGTAAAATTTTGGAATTGATGAGTGCAAGGTAGCATTTAGTAAGATGTGAGCATGGGTTTTGTCGCTGACTGCGACTAAGCACACTGACTGCAGATTCAGCGCTGGTTACTGTTGAACTACGTTAATGAAGTCAAACAGGTGTTGCGTGCAAAGACTGCCCCAGTTGAGAGGTCGAATTTATGAAAAGACTTATAAAGATGACATGGGGGGGAGTTTCCCTACGTTAAATACACGGTCGACTCCTTTAGTAACGTCGACCTCAAGTCTTATCATAAGTCGACCTATGGTCTTTTCATATCCAGTACGGTCGACCTAAAGTCTACTTCATAGGTCTTTTTTAACAAATATTTGGTGCATTTTTAGGGGTTCATGGGTTCTTTAAATCCCAGTGTTGTGCACTCCGTATGTACAAAGATAAAATCAAATGCACTAGAAACATCTCAATGACGTAAAGTGGAATAAAGATGAAAAAGGTGGAAAAGGAATATGTTGGCTGGAATAAAAATTTTTTAAAAAAGAAATTTTGTCCTAGGCCAAAAGTTTTTGCCAACTGAAGCAAAACCATTAACACTTGCAACTACATTATGTCTAAAAACGCATCAGTTAAATCCCAAGGTCGACAAGCGCCATATCGGTTGACTTAAAGTCGTTCATGACCAATTCGGTCGACCTAAATTCGACCATGACCATATCGGTCGATCATTAGGGTCGACCTAAAGCCGACCAAGACTATTAGGGTCAACCTAAAATCATCTCATACCCAACATTGGTCGACCACGGTCTTTTTGTACCCGATATTGTTCGACCACGGTCTTTTCATAATTCAACATCTCAACTGGGGTGAATGGAGGCTCCTTCAGCGTTTTGCTTTAAACACTTTGTCCTAGAAGTTCCTTTATGGATTCAGCATACCATGTTCGGATTTGTACCCTACATAGTGATTTCATCACCTAAAGTCCACCATGACCATATCGGTCGACCTAAAATGGAGCTTGATCATTAGGGTCGACTTAAAGCCGACCAAGAATATTAGGGTCGACCTAAAATCATCTCATACCCAACATTGGTCGACCACGGTCTATTTGTACCCGATATTGTTCGACCACGGTCTTTTCATAATTCGACATCTCAACTGGGGTGAATGGAGGCTCCTTCAGCGTTTTGCTTTAAACACTTTGTCCTAGAAGTTCCTTTATGGATTCATTATACCATGTTGCATTTGTACCCTACATAGTGATTTCATCACCTGCAGATAAATTTATCAGTATCTTGTATCGCATGTGGAGTGCACCTACACACACACACACACACACACACACACACACACAGACACACACACACACACACACACAGAGAGAGAGAGAGAGAGAGAGAGAGAGAGAGAGAGAGAGAGAGAGAGAGAGAGAGAGAGAGAGAGAGAGAGAGAGAGAGAGAGAGAAAGTCAGAGAGCCAATCACTCCATCGGAGAGCAAAGGACCAAAGCACTTGGTTAGGAAGAACTTGACAATCCTGTTTCTGGAACACTTGTTCAAGGGGGCTCCACCACGTCCAGGCAAACCATGAGCATTACATGTCTATGTAATTAGTTTATCACAAAAATTAGTCAGAAGGAATATAAACTGATCAGCAATTTATTTCCTTTCTGAATTTAACTGTTCATCCAAAATTTGAGGTTGCATAAGGGTCAGAGAAGAAATATATACCTGACAAAAAGTTGTTAATTAACGAAAACTCATAAAAAGACCAGCAATAATTTTATAGATACCAACCTTTTTTCAGAGCTATTGAAGAAAGTTCAATTGGCTTGAAAAGTGAATAGCTACAGTCAGGAAATAGTTAATGCAAACCATTAATCAGACGGTCTTTAATGAAGTTTTTTTTTAAAAAAAATTATGAGTCGCTACCAATTTGCGCCGTTTACACATTAAAACTTCTTGTTCAATTTGGTCAATAATCATCCTAACAGAATCTAAAATTGAATGAATTCATAATGAGGAGTCAACATCGCAGTCATCAAAAGACAATTTACATTCGGAGAGACATATCAAACGCTCATATTCTGCGTCATAAAATTTCAAATTTTGAATTGATTCTAGGAAAAATGTAACTCAATATCAAGCAAATATACAATAGCTATAAGCATCCGACGGCCAATTGTAAAACAGAATTGCCTATGCCAATTTCCTGCAGAAGTTTTCGAAGTCTCAGTTTTCCCGCTACCTAAAGTGACATTAAAAAGTGATTAAGTTGATATTGAAAAGAGATCGGAATGAAAACCATTATAAAGGTGAAAAAAAGAAAGGGCAAGAAATTGTATGGATGTGTTCGAATTTCCCAAAAATAAAGAACAACAGAGGACACCCGAACAACAGAGGTGATACTGTAATTGTTCATGAAGTATGTAGATGACATGGTGTGCCCTGTCGATAGGAATACTGAAGAGTACCTGGAGTATGCTAGTTAACATCACAAAAACTTACAATGGAAAGCTGTGCTTCCTAGATACAAACATCACAGTTACACAAAGAAAAGGGACTATACATAGGATATATAATGCAACCAGTTAGTGGAATTTAATTGATACAATAAAAACCATTTAAACTGGACAAAGAACTGTAATCCGAATGAGTGGTGGCATCCAATAGTGTCTACGAGCGGGAACTGGCATTAAAGCTTTGTTCAAATGCAGAGTCTGACTTTCAAAATTTTTAAAATAGGTTGTTAAATTCAAATCCAAAATTTTGTGAGCACAAAAACCTCACAGGTAACAGAAGATCGGAATGAAGGCAAAGTTTCCTGTTCAGGAAATGAAAATAACTTATCCGGGGAACTTTGAAAACTCCGGAAAGAATTTGCAATTTGTTCGATTTATTGAATCAATTTTTAAATAAAAATTTTTTTGTGGTCAGAGTAATAATCAGATCCAGCTGTTTAATAAGCCCTAGCGGATAAACAGTAAACTAGAACAACAAAACGATGTGTCATACGTTAAAAACTGTAATATTAGTTAAAGAAGGTGGCAATAATCTTTTGGAATGTAATGGGCCAGACAAGTATGCTAATGGCTTCATGATCTGGAAAACATCTGCGTGCTGACATTATCACCAATTTTTTCTCGAGGTACTTCCTCTGTTGTTTTTGTGTTGTTCAGGAGTTAGAAAAAAAGCGCGCAGGGCAAGTCATTTGCTGTTCTGCTGTGCAGGACCGGACTTCATTCATTGAGGTTGACGGCATTGAAAATCAAGTGCACAGGAAAAATTTGCTATCATTTGGCAAGAAAGAGGCGAGAATGTTTGGCGGGTGAGGATGTCTGTGCAGAAATGTAACTGAGAGAACCGATGTCGCAGCCGCTGTGTTTCATGTCATTGCTTAAAAAGTGGAGGTAAAAATCTAAAAACGCTCATATCATAGTTTGGTAGACGTGATTCCAAATCTTAGTTGATTAAGATTGAAATTGTATGAAAACAGAAATACATCAGTGAATCATGACATAAACCTAATTTGTATTAAGAGATCTGGTGAATTGAGAAAGAGGGAAGACGTTGGCATGGTTTTTACTTTTGAAGAGAAAATTGCCGTCTGTATGTGAGACCACAAAAAATTATGTCCAAAAAATCTCGGTTTTTTGTATATGCAAAACGGATGTCCTTGGTTTTGTGACATGGTTGAAATTGATATGGTGGGAATACCAGAAACTTTAGCTCACTAATCACAACAACAAGTCCTTATGCAATGTAGCTTCCAATGCTCATGAATTATTAGGATGCAAGCAACTCAAAAAGGAAATGGCTGGTTTGATGCTTTGTGTGCCCTAGAATCTCGCTCATGATGAAAATGAGATCTTAAATAAACTTGTCTCATCAAGCAAAAGGCAACTGACTCTTGCTTGTTTGTTGATAAATTGTTCAGTAGCTCTATTATGCTTTCGAGCACTACTTACAACCCCCCTGTGTTCTATCAGAACAATTACCCTGAACAATTATTGTCTAATGTTGACAATAAACGTTGCAAATTCAGTCCAAATACTCCTAAGGGAGGAAATAGCACAAATAAATACAAGCCAAAATTCATTATGATTACAATTAAAAAACGTTGTCGATACTAAAGTTTTGTTTTTGACAGCCTCTTACAAACTCAAAACTCTGTTTCTGTTTTAGATATCAGTGTAAGCATTTGAACACAATAAGCAGCATATCAGAAAAATTTAATTAAAAAATGAGATTTCAAAAAATTGGAATAGGTAGGAATAGGATCTTTTGTATTTTGTTGTCAGACCTCTATGTTTTTTTAACCCTGCATGGGAAAAATACGTCTTTCTTAAAAACGTTTTTTGTAGAAAAAACTCCAAAACCGTTGAAGTAAAATTAGTTTGGCTAGCAAAGGATAAATGTACTTCTTGAACGCCAGACATCTTGTGATTATTTGTTGCCTATACAAATATTTCCATAAAAAATGGGTCTGTTTAAGGTTATAGACTAACCAAATTGTCAAAATATTGGAAGAAAAAGAAGAAGAGAAACTGATCTGGAATTGTTTATTCATTTAACATAGTATTGCTAAAGATCTCAGGAAAATTTTTAATAAAGTTGAGGTAAAACATGAGAGTTTTAAGCATTGCTGGAGGGTAAAACTTTTTGATTAAATAAGATTTGATGATGAAAAACTTTGTGTTGTCAAACCTAGTACAATTTTTTGGCATAAAAATGAAAAAAAAAACATTATTTGGCTATTGGCGATTCACTTTTGTTATAAAAATTTATGACAAAATTGCTGTGGGTATCAACACCATTGAAATTGTACAACATTCCATTAAAGTAGTCTGTTTATGTCTTTTTCTATGTCTCAACTACATAACGGTTGCTTAAATGTCTATGATGCGTACTTATCATATAATTTGGGCTTGCAATGGTAAAAATTCTCCATTAGCAATAGTGCAATCGATTCTGTGCATTCCATTTAGTGGTTCATCCATGAAGTATCATGCTGAGTGCACTCTAAAAAACGTGCAGGTAAATTTACCTAAAAATGCAGGTAAATTTACCTGAACTGAGCATGTATTTTGGCGTTCCTGCACAGTACCTGCACGGATTGTGATATATCGGCTAGTTGGTCCAGCTTAGCTGGCTTCTAATCCATTACAAGTAATTTTGACAGTGTAGAGAGCTGTTTAGTTTTTAGTGGTATGGAATGAATAGGATGTAACTTCCCGGGCCGAGGTGTCCACCCTTATTCTGATCTTTTCTAATTAATTTCAAGTTAATAAAAACCCTATATTATTAAAAAATGTTTTTCTTTCAGTAACCAATAATTAACTTGGCTTTACGGTTTAATTTAACTTCTTTTTCTTTAGTAAAGGTGAATTTTTTGTGTAATTTTCTGCAACTTAACTAATAAAAAAACTTGGTAACTTGTTTTGATACTCACAAAACAAACAACAACAAGCACGCTTGGACTGATTACCCAAATAAAATTCCATATAATTTTTATTATACTCTGCAACAAAAGAAAGCACTCTACAAACTACAAAATGTGCATTTTATGAGTGAATCGACAACCGAAAAAAAATTTTCCTAAACAATCAGTTTGGTTGCAAGATTCAAACAGGAGCAGAGATTACAAAACACGTGTTTTGATAAATTATTCAAAAGGAGTACCCGAGTTGAGTTTTTAAAAGCCTTT
>NC_134479.1:3280554-3355346 GCF_964194025.1 Convolutriloba macropyga | reverse complement strand
AGAATCTTGCAAGATAACCATTCAGTTTCGACTAGGGTTAATATTGGCCAGAAATTCAACATTGGCCCTAGATGCTTGTGATCTCTTTGTTTCCTTAAGTTTTGCTAGTCTGATTACTAAAAAAGTGGGAATTAAAACTTCACTCGCTCAGCCTTACCTATCTGATCAAACCATTGCTATAAATTCTGTTCCCATCGTAATTAACTCAAAGAGTGTTCCAGTGCTGGGCCAGTATAAATGGATTCCTCATCATTACTTAATCAAAGACGGAGTTAAATAAGTTTTCTGACATGCAAGACTTGCGTTCATTCTGATTTTACAATGGTCAGACTTAGGCCAAATGCAAAACAAAATTCCGTTCGGGGATCGAGCCTACTATCTCCAGGTTCCAAGACCTGTGTTCTCTTTTCTGCGCCACAACGCCTTTTGAAAGTCTGTCTTTTGCGCTGGTAATATATGCTTGTAAGAAGCAGATTTCAAGCGCCAAAAAGATTAAAATATATAACTTGGGAGACTTGCATTTACAACTGCCCAGTACTGATTTCCCCTTGGAGTTCGGTAGGGGCATTTTTGATGATTGTTAATCCATGTTGTTATAAGATCAAAATAGAGTTTGTTGAGAAGCTAAAGTTTCAATTTTTGTTTAGTGTTAGCCAGGACTACTCTTACTTGTGTCATATTCAATGTCATTGAAATCGGTACTCTCATCAATACGGGGCCAATGTCCGAAAAGAAAATTTTCAATAATTTTGATGTTTTGTTGCAACAAGGGGCGATCAATCTTGTTGCAAAAAAAACAGTAGCAAATTTTAAACCACTATCTTACCGATTATCTTGCTGTTAAATCGATTCTCGATGCGAGAACATTTAATCGACATGTAACAGTAGCGAGAAAAACAGGACAAATACAGCAATTTAGTCATTAAACATTAAACAAGGTTTTTCACTCTAGAGTTTTCCGGGTCTGTTTATCAGGCGCTACCAATTTCTGCAACTTGCATTATCTCGATGGTAATTAAACAAAATTTAGAAAACAATCTAGCTTCTTAGCTGGAGCGCAATCAAGTACAATAAACTCATAAACTTGGTTGTTCATTGGAGTATTCTGTTTTCTTATTAGAAAACACTTAATTAGTTTGATTTTTGTGTTAGTTCAGAAGACATTTCTTCATTGAAACATTTGGGATAAAAATAGAAATAGACGCCGGATGGAAATGAAACAAACGGGGGGACCCAGCGCAGGGGTGTAGGGGGTGAGACTGATAGGTGTGAGCAGGGACAGCAGGAGTGAGTTCGAGTCCGACACAAGTCGAAGAGTTGAATGAGTGATTACGAACACACCAGAAAGAATGTGCAACTGAAATACTCTCGGTTAGATAAAGCAACAGTTCTATCAACCAAATCTTGGCAGTACGGTGTGATCGACTTACATTTTTGTTTTTGAGTTTTTTTACTTAATTTTTTGTTCTTGTTGCTTATTCTTTTTAGTTCTTTTCGTAATAAGTCAAGCCCTATAAAGCCCATACATTGTCCATTTAAAAAACATACGATTTAATGCAAGATTATACATGAACCATAAAGATTATACTTAGAAACATAAATGTTCTCTAAATTGTTGCCATGAACGTTTAACTCGGAAACTTTTGGTCGGAAAGTTTCCGAGACACAACTACGAGACTTTTCGGGAAAATGAGGATGAGGTAAAAACAACGTTGGGCAACTAAAATTACATCTTTCAGCTGTAAATTTGGTGAAGATTGCAGTGAAACCTTATTTACAGCATTTATCATGTTTTGTTGCGGTGAGTATTTAAAAACATTAAATACAAAATTCGGTGTTTCGGGAACATTTTTAAATTGTTCACGCCACTGCTAACTTACCCTAATTTTAATTTAAATTTCTGTCTCGGTTAAGGCCAAGTTACGAGAATTTTTAAGGCAATGTTAAGGTAATTAAATAAGGCAAGTTTAAGGCAAGTTAGTCTTAGTTTACGTGAGTTGAGGAAAGGCAAATCTAACCCTACAGTTGAGATGAGTTAGGATGCGTTCTTAGGCAAAATCACCTTAACTTTATTTAGTGTGTATCTCTATTTGTTCAAAAATTAAGTGAAATCGATACTCAACTACCCCAGACGAACTCCAACGGTTATCTTGTAAGATATGGCAAGAATCTTGCAAATAACGTTTATCTTGCAGGATACAAGATTCGGACGCTTAATTTATAAAAATCTTGCACGATCTTACAAGGTAACCGTCCTCAAATTTTAATGGAAAAAGTCGCTTTTATACTTGAAACCATTTAGAAAAGTTGATTATATGTTTTGCGTAGCGTTAAAATAACGTTTTTTACTGATTTAATGTGTACAAGGTAAAAATTGCAAATGGTCATTAACACATTTCACTGACTACAGTAACATAAAACAATATATAGAGTTCAATTGCTTTAAAAACCAACGATTAGTAGTAGAATGAAATAGACCAATTTCAATACTAACGCAAGTACTAACGGACGAAGAAAAGTTGATCATACAGTTTGATTAGCGATAACATAACATTTTGAACTCATTAATTATGTAAATAGTGAAATTGGTCAATAGTCAACTTTTTTAGCCTTCCAATCATATTTAAAGTTGTTGCATAGCAGAAAGGCACTCCTACTGAGGTTAGCACATAGCAAAAATGTGTAAAAATTTGAGGTCCAATAATTTTTTGCTTTCAATCATTTTTTCTCTGTGGCCTAAACAGAATGTTTCAAATCTACTTTAGTGGAAATACCGTAACTGAAACACTTAATTCAAGAAAGAGGGTTCATTAATGGTTTTTTAACAAAATATTGCCTACAACAACATGACTAGGCTACTAGGTGCCACAAACGCTAATATTAAAGCCTACAGAGACTACCAGCTGGGTGTTTATAATAATTTTTTTTGAAATTTCTGGCATCAAGTTAGACTACAGTCACATAAAGATATAATCAGCGTTCAATTACCATAAAAAGCGATTATTAGTAGTAAACTGAATTAGACTATAGGGCTAACAGACGAAGAAAATTTTACTCAGTTTGACTAGCTGTAACGTTTTTCAATGAATAAATATGTAAACAGTGAGATTGGTAGATGGCCTTTTTTGTTAGATTTCCAAACCGTTCTTAAGTTGTTTTATAGCAGAAAAGCACTCCAACTGAGGTTGGCTTATAGCAAAAAGTAAAAAAAAATGGTGTTCAAAAAAATGTTGCTTCCGGTCATTTATACTCTCGGGCCTAAACAGAATGTTTGATATCTACTTTAGCGGAGATACTGTAATTGAAGCACTTGCTGCCAGGAAGAAGGGTGAATAACATTTTATTAACAAGGTATTGCCTACAACAAGGGTGACTAAGCTAGTAGGTGCCACAAACGCTAATGTTAAAGCCTCAAGAGACCACCAGCTTAGTGGTTATATTATTTTTTTGGAACTTCTGGCATTAAGTTAGACTACAGTCCAATAAAATTATAATTAGCCTTCAATTGAAATGAAAACAATTGAATTAGACTAGAGAACTAACAGACGAAGAAAAGTTGATCATACAGTTTGACTAGCTTTTACATAACGTTTTTTACTGAATAATTATGTAAAAAGTGAGATTGGTAAATGGTCAACTTTTTTAGCCTTCCAATTATCAGAACACGGGCTTGTACTGAAGTAAGTACATAGCGAAAAAAATGGGGTCCGAAGGATTTTTGCCTTCAACCATTTTTTCTCCCGGGCCTTAACAGAATGTTTCATATATACTTTACCGGTGATAACGTAATTAAAACACTTGTTTCCAGAAAAAAGCTCATTATTTGTTCAACATTAAGATGTTGCCTACAACATGTCTGACTAGGCTATTGGGTGCCAGAAGTGGTGATATCAAGGCATCCAGAGACTACCAGCTTGGTATTAATGTTACTTTTTTCGAAATTTTTGACAATAAATGAGACCTTTTGCTGACTCCAGTAACATAATTCTTTAATTAGCAATTGCCATGAGAATCAACTATTAGTAGTAAATTGTGATAGACCAAAGTACTAACGGAAGATGAAAAGTTGATCATACAATTTGATTAGCGGAATAATAACGTCTTTTTTTTACTAATTTTGCAAATGTTGGAAATCGTAAATGGTCAATTTGTTAGCATTCTATTTTTTTAAAACCGTTACATGGCAGAAAAGCCCGCCTATTGGGATTAGCACATAGCAAAAAACTAAAATTTGTGGTCCAGAATATTTTTGCCTTCAACCATTTTTTCTCCCGGGCCTTAACAGAATGCTTCATATCTACTTTACCGTTGATAACGTAATTGAAACACTTGTTTCCTGAGAAAACTTCATTGACCACTATTAACAAGATATTGCCCACAACAAGTGTCACTAGGCTAGCCACAAACGGTAATATTTAAGCCTACACAGACTACCAGCTTGGTGTTTGTATTACTTTTGTCAAAAAAATCTGTCATTAAATGAGACGTTTCACAGAGTCCGGTCACATGGAACCATAATCAGCGTTTAGTTGCCCTACAACCCATTGTTTGTAGTAAATTGAATTAGACTACAGACGAAGAAAAGTTGATCATACGGTTTGACTAGCACTAGCTTTTACATAACGTTTTTTACTGAATAATTATGTAAATAGTGAGATTGGTAAATGGTCAACTTTGTTAGCCTTCCAATTATCAGAACACGGGCTTGTACTGAAGTAAGTACATAGCGAAAAAAATGGGGTCCGAAGGATTTTTGCCTTCAACCATTTTTTCTCCCGGGTCTTAACAGATTGTTTCATATCTACTTTACCGGTGATAACGTAATTAAAACACTTGTTTCCAGAAAAAAGCTCATTATTTGTTCAACATTAAGATATTGCCTACAACATGTCTGACTAGGCTATTGGGTGCCAGAAGTGGTAATATCAAGGCATCCAGAGACTACCAGCTTGGTATTAATGTTACTTTTTTCGAAATTTTTGACAATAAATGAGACCTTTCGCTGACTCCAGTAACATAATTCTTTAATTAGCAATTGCCATGAGAAACAACTATTAGTAGTAAATTGTGATAGACCAAAGTACTAACGGAAGTTGAAAAGTTGATCATACAGTTTGATTAGCGGTATAATAACGTCTTTTTTTTTACTAATTTTGCAAATGTTGGAAATCGTAAATGGTCAATTTGTTAGCATTCCATTTTTTTAAAATCGTTACATTGCAGAAAAGCCCGCCTATTGGGATTAGCACATAGCGAAAAACTAAAATTTGTGGTCCAGAATATTTTTGCCATCAATCATTTTTTCTCTTGGGCCTAAACAGAATGTTTCATATCTTCTTTATCTGCGATAACGTAATTGAAACACTTGTTTTCAGAAAAACTGTTTTTTATCGTTTATCAAAACAAGATATTGCCAACAAAAAAGTAGAATAAAAGACTAACAAACGCAGAAAAGTTGACCACAAATTTTGATTAGCGGTAAAATAACGTTTTTTTTAATGAACTTTGTAAATAGTGAAAATCGTAAATGGTCAATTTGTTAGCCTTACAGTCTTTTCAAAAATTGTTCCATAGCAGAAAAGCCCACCAATTGAGATAAGCAGATAGCAAAAAACAAAGATTTGTGTTCCAGAGCATTTTTTCTTTGAATCATTTTTTCTCTTGGGCCTAAACAGAATGCTTCATATCTACTTTATTGGCGATAACTTCATTGAATTACTGGTTTTCAGAAAAGAACTTCATTTATTATGTATTAGATAGTGCCTAGAACAAGTTTGACTAGGCTATTGGGTACCAAAAGTGGTAATTAATGCCTCCAGTGACTGCCAGCTTGGAGTTTATGTTTTTTTTTTCAAAATTTCTGGCATTAAATGAGACGTTTCACTAATTCCAATCACATAGAACTATAATTAGTGTTCAATTGCCCAAAAAATAAAAATATTAGTAGTAATTTGAGCTAGACCAGAGGACTAAGGACCGCAGAAAAGTTGATCATACAAATTGATTAGCGATAATATAACGTTTTTTTACTGATTAGTTATGTAAATAGTGAAACTGGTAAATGGTCAAATTTGTTAGCCTTTCAATCTTTTTAAAACTCGTTCTATAGCAAAAAGGCACTCCGACTGAGGTAAGCGCATAGCAAAGAGTAAAGATGTGGACTTCAAGAATTTTCTGCCTTCAATCTTTTTTCTATGGGACCTAAATAAATGTTTCATATCTACTTTGCGGTGATGAGGTAATAGGAAAACTTGTTCGCAGAAGAAAGATTTCTTTGATCGTTTATAAACAAAATATTGCCTAGAAAAAGTTTGAGTAGGCTATTGGTTGCCATAGGTGGTAATATTAAAGCCTCCAGAGACTAACAGCTTGGTGTTTATGTTATTTTTCGAAATTTCTGTTATTAAATGAGACTTTTCACTGTCTCCAATCACATAAAGATATAATTATCTTTCAATTGTCATAGAAATCAACTATTAGTAGTAAACTGAATTAGACCAAAGTACTAACGTAACGGACGAAGAAAAATTGATCATACAGCTTGATTAGCGATATAATAAAATTTTGAACTCATTAATTATGTGAATAGTGAAATTGGTAAATGCTCAAATTTGCTAGCTTTCCAAACTTTTTAAAAGTTGTTTGATTGCAGGAAAACGCTCCTACTGAGCACACAGCGAAAAAGTAAAAATCGGGGGGTTCGAAAAATTTTTGCCTTCAATAATTTTTTCGCTCGGGCCTAAACAGAATGTTTGATATCTACTTTACCGTTGATAACGCAATTGAAACAATTATTTCAAGAAAAAAGGATGATAGTTAATCGCTTATCAACAACTAATTGCCTACAAAAAATCTGAGTAAGCTATTATGTGCCACAAACGGTAATGTTAAAGACTACCAGCTTGGTGTTTTTGTTATTTTTTTCGAAATTTTAGGCATTCAATGAGACATTTCACTGACTCCAGTAACATAAAACTTTAATTAGCAATTGCCATGAGAAACAACTATTAGTAGTAAATTGTGATAGACCAAAGTACTAACGGACGATGAAAAGTTGATCATACAGTTTGATTACCGATAACATAACGTTTTGTACTCATTAATTATGTAAGTGGAAAAGATCGTAAAAAATCAGTTTTGTTAGCCTTTCAATCTTTTTAAAACTCGTTCTATAGCAAAAAGGCACTCCTACTGAGGTAAGGGCATAGCAAAGAGTAAAGAAGTGGACTTCAAAAATTTTCTGCCTTCAATCTTTTTTTCTATAGGGCCTAAACAAATGTTTCATATATACTTTGCGGTGATAAGGTAATTGAAACACTTGTTCGCAGAAGAAAGGTTTTTTGTCGTTTATTAACAAGATATTAACTACAAAAAGTTTGAGCAGGCTATTGGGTGCCATAGGTGGTAATATTAAAGCCTGCAGAGACTAACAGCTTGGTTTTTTTTATTTTTTTTTTTTCGAAATTTTCGCCTTATATTAGACGTTTCATTGACTCCAGTCACACAAAACTATAATTAGCGTTCAATTGCAATTAAAACAAAAAATAATAGTAAATTGAGCTATACCAGAAGACTAACAAACGCAGAAAAATTGATCACAAGTTGGAATAACGTCTTTTTTTATTAATGTTGTAAATCGTAAATGGTCAATTCGTTAGCCTTCCATTTTTAAAAAAATCGTTCTATGGACGAAAAGCCCACCTATTGGGATTAGCAAATAGCAAAAAACTAAATTTTGTTGTCCAAAACATTTTTGCCATCAATCATGTTTTCTCTTGGGCCTAAACAGAATATTTCATATCTTCTTTATCGGCGATAACGTAATTGCAACACTTGTTTTCAGAAAAAAGTTTCATCAATTGTTTATTACACAGTGCCTAAAACAATTTTGACTAGGCAATTGGGTGCCAGAATAGGCAATATTTAAGCCTCCAGAGAATACCAGCTTTTTTTATGTTACTTTTTTGAAAATTCTGGCATTAAATGAGACGTTTCACTGAGTCCAGTCACAAAGAACCATAATCGGCGTTCAGTCACCCTACAACCAACACTTAGTAGTAAATTGAATTAGAACAGAGTACTAACGGACGAAGAAATGTTGTTCATACAGTTTGGTTAGTGATAACATAACATTTTGAACACATTAATTATGAAAAAATAGTGAAATTCGTAAATGCTCAAACTTGCTAGATTCTCAATCCTTTTAAAAGTTTATGTATTGAAGAAAAGCGCTCCTACTGAGGTTAGCACATAGCGAAAAAGTAAAAATCTGGGGGTTCAAAAATTTATGCCTTCAATCATTTTTTCTCTCGGGCCTAAACAGAATGTTTGATATCTACTTTACCGTTGATAACGCAATTGAAACATTTATTGCCAGAAAGGACGATGATAAATCGTTTATCAAGAACTAATTGCCTGCAAATAATCTGAGTAAGCTATTATGTGCCCCAAACGGTAATGTTAAAGACTACCAGCTTGGTGTTTTTGTTAATTTTTTCGAAATTTTTAGCCACAAATGAGACGTTTTACTGACTCCAGTTACATAGAACCATAATTAGCGTTCAATTACAATGAAAACAAAAAAATAGTAGTAAATTGAGCTAGAATAGAGGACTAACAAACGGAGAAAAATTGATAATACAGTTTGATTAGCAGTAACAAAACCTTTTTTATTGAATAATTTTGTAAATGGTGAAAAAGGTAAATGGTCATTTTTTTTAGCCTTCTTATCTTCATAAAAGTTGCTCAGTATCAGAACACGGGCTTGTACTGAAGTAAGTACATAGCGAAAAAAATGGGGTCCGAAGGATTTTTGCCTTCAACCATATTTTCTCCCGGGCCTTAACAGAATGTTTCATATCTACTTTACCGGTGATAACGTAATTAAAACACCTGTTTCCAGAAAAAAGCTCACTATTTGTTTAACTAGGCTATTGGGTGCCAGAAGTGGTAATATCAAGGCATCCAGAGACTACCAGCTTGGTATTAATGTTACTTTTTTCGAAATGTTTGACAATAAATGAGACATTTCACTGACTCCGGTAACATAAAATTTTAATTAGCAATTGCCATGAGAATCAACTATTAGTAGTCAATTGTGATAGACCAAAGTACTAACGGAAGATGAAAAGTTGATCATACAGTTTGATTAGCGGTAAAATAACGTCTTTTTTAATTAACTTTTTTAATTGTTGGAAATCGTAAATGGTCAATTTGTTAGCATTCCATTTTTTTTAAAATCGTTCCATGGCAGAAAAGCTCGCCTATTGGGATTAGCACATAGCAAAAAACTAAAATTTGTGGTCCAGAACATTTTTGCCATCAACCATTTTTTCTCTTGGGCCTAAACAGAATGTTTGATAGCAACCTTAACGGTTATAACGTAATTGAAACATTTGTTGCCAGAAAAAAAAATTTATTTTAATTGTTCAATAACAAGATATTGCCTACAAAAAGTGTGAGTAAGGTTTTAGGTGCCAAAAACGGTAGTATAAAAGCCTCCATAGGCTCTCAGCTTGGAGTTTATGTTACTTTAATTCGAACTTTCTGGACATAAATGAGACGTTTCACTGACTCCAGTTACATGAAACCGCAATTAGCGTTCAATTGCCATAAAAATTAATTATTAGTAGTAAATTGAATTAGACCAGAGTACTAACAGAAAAAAAGAAAATTGATCATACAATTTAATTAGCGATAACATAAAGACTCTTACTGATTAATTATTTAAATGTTTAAAATCGTAAATAGTCACTTTTGATAGCCTTCCAATCTTTTTAAGAGTCGTTATATAGGTGAAGGACACTCCTACTAAGATTAGCAAATAGCTAAAAGGGAAAAACTGCGATCCACAATATTTTTGGCTTCAATCACTTTTCTCTCGATCCTAAACAGAATGTTTGGTAACTACCTTACCAGTGATAACGTTATTGAAACACTTGTTGCCAGAAAAAAGTTTATCAATAGTTGATTAACAAGATATTGCCTACAACAAATGTGACCTTTTATTAAAGTTTTATTAATTGTTTATTATATAGTGCCTACAATAAGTCTGACCAGGCAATTGGGTGCCAGAAGCGGCAATATTAAAGCCTCCCGAGACTACCAGCTTGTTGTTCACTTTACTTTTTCAAAAATTATGACATTAAGTGAGACGTTTCACTGAGTCCAGTCACATAGAACCATAATCAGCGTTCAATTGCCTTACAACTAACTGTTAACTTTACTTTTTTACTTATTTTACTTATTTTACTGTTTATTTCACTTTTTTATCATAATTTTTGGCCTTAAATGAGACTTTTAACTGTGTCCAGTCACATAAACTATAGTTAGCGACCAATTGCCATAAAAACAAAAACAGTAGTAGTTGAAATAAGCTAGACCAGAAGACCAACGAACGCAGAAGAGTTGATCATACAGTTTAATTAGCCATAATATAACTAATTATAGTTTTCCACTAATTATTTATGAAAATGGTGAAAATCGTAAATGGTCATATTTGTTAGGCTTCCAATCACTTTATAGCTTGTTCTATGGCAAAGAAGCACTCCTACTAAGTTTAACACATAGCTAAAATTTAAATATTTTTTACCTTCTAACATTCTCTCGGGCCCTAACAGAATGTTTCATATTTAAATCAGCGGTCATAACGTGCCTACAAGAAGCGTGACTAGTGACGGCTAGAAGGTGCCACAAACGGTGACATTAAAGCCTCCAGAGACTACGAGCTTTCTGTTTATGTTGATTTTTTTTTTCGAAATTTCTCGCAAAAAATGAGACGTTTCACTGACTCCAGTCACATAAAACTACAAAAAAGGTTCAATTGCTATAACAACAAACTATTATGTTGATCATACAGTTGATCATACAGTTTGATTAGCGATAACATAGCCTATTTTACTGATTAATTATGTAATTGGTGAACATCATAAAATGGTCAATTTTGTAACCTTCCAATCCTTTTAAATGTCACTATGTAGATGAAAAGCGATCCTACTGAGCGTAGCACATAGAAATAAGCAAAAATTTGAGGTCAAAGAAAGTTTTGCTTTCAATCATTTTTTCACTTGAGCCTAAGCTCAATATTTCATATCTAGTTTACCTCTGACAACGTAATCAAAACATTTGTTTCAAGAAAAAAGGTTTTTTAATCACTTATTATCAAAATATTGCCCGTAAAATTTGTGACCAGGCCAGTAGGTACTACAAACAGTAACGTTAAAACCTCCAGAGACTACCAGATTGGTATTTATGTTATTTTTTCCGAAATTTCTTGCAATAAATGAGACGTTTTGCTGACTCCAGTCACATAAAACTATAAATGACCTTCAACTGCCGTAATAGCCAACTGCTAGAAGCAAATTGAGCTAGACCAGGGGACTAACGGATGCAGGACAGTTGATCATACACTTTAATTAGCGATAACTTTACATTTATTCTTAATAGTTTTGAAAATGGTGAAATTCGTAAATGTTCACTTTTGTTAGCCTTCCAATCTTTTTCAAAGTCGTTCTGTTGCAGAAAGGCACTCCTACTGAGGTTAGCACATAGCAAAGAGTAAAAATTTGGGATCTGAAAAATTTTTGCTTCAATCAGTTTTTCTCTTGCCCTAAACAGAATGATTCATAACTACTTTACCGGTGATAACGTAATGGAAACAGTTGTTTCCACAAAAAAGATAAATTAATTTTTTTTCATAAAGCTGCCCAAAAAAAATGTTACTATGCCAGTAGGTGCCACAAACGGTAATTTTGAAGCCTCCAGAGACTACCAACTTGTTGTCTCGGTTTTTTTTCGAAATATCTCAAATTAAATGAGAAACTTCACTGACTTCTGTCATGTGAAAAAAATAATTAGCAATCAATTGCCATATTAACTAATTATGAGTATTAAAATGAGTTAGACCAGGGGATTAAAGGACGCAGAAAAGTTTATCATAAGTTTGATCAGCGATAACAAAACGTTTTTCACTGATTTATAATGTAAAGGGTGAAAACTGTAAATGGACAATTTTGTTAGCCTTCAAATCCTTTTAAACGCCGTTCTATAGCAAAAAAAGCACTCCTACTCCTTTCATCAAATAGCACAAAGTAAAATCGTGCGTTCTAGAATTTCTTGCCTTCAACATTTTTTCTCTCAGGCCTAAACACTATGTTTCATCTCCACTTCATCGGTGATAACGAAATGGAAACTTTTGTTTCCAGAAAAGGGTTTAGTAATCATTTAGTAACCAAATATTACGTAAAAAAGTCTGAATAGAAGATTAGGTGCCTCGAATGGTAGAAATGAAGCCTCCAGAGTCTACCAGCTGGGTGTTTATGTTATTTTTTGCCGAAATTTCTCACCATAACTGAGACGTTTCACTGGCTCTAGTCACATAGAAATATAATTGGCGTCGATTTGCTATAATAACTACTTATTAGTAGTAAATTGAGCTAGATCAGGGGACTAACGGAAGCAGTAAAGTTGATCATACAGTTTGAATGTCGATAACATAAGGCTTTTTACTGATTATTTATGTAAACGGTGAAGATCGTAAAGGGTCATTTTGATAAACTTCCAATCTTTATAATAGTCCAGAAAACCCTCCTACTGAAGTTAGCACATAGCAAAGAGTAAAAATTTGGGATCTAAAAAATTTTTGCTTCATCCATTTTTTCTCTTGTCCTAAACAGAATGATTCATATCTACTTTACCGGTGATAACGTAATTTAAACAGTTGCTTCCACAAAGACTTATTAATGTCTCAACTAATAGCGGATTTGTCGACCTTTGCCTTCAACCAAAAAACAAAACACCAATTATGATTGACGCGTCGAATTACCTACGATTTGCCCTCCCGGTACATTAACACAGACAATTGGGAGACAGCAAAGGAGCTACAGTTGGCTGATCCCGACTTTAATAAACCCGCCCAATTTGATCTGATCATTGGAGCTGGACACTACGAGGACTTGATGGTTGGGAACAACCGAATTAAAGAACCAAACATCCCCGTTGATTATCGACTCTCAGTATTCGTTTGGTTAGTAATCGGACGCGAAAACTTGCAAACCTACAATTCTTCCAGTCTGCAAACCTACTTTGTGTCACCATTAGAAGACAATTTACAGTGTTTTAGGGAAATCGGGGAAGTGCCTGCAACTAAACATCTGACCTTGGAACACTTCAAGTCAACCACACGAAGAAGCCATGAAGAAGTTTTATTGTAAACCTGCCGTTTAAAAAAGAAATTGGAGAACTGGGAGATTCACAGCAGCAACCACGACGAAGATTTAGAAGTCTCCTCCTTAGACTTCAAAAACAGCCTGATCTGTACAGACGTCACAACGAGTTCATCCAGGAGTTCATTAAACTAGGACACATGGAAGAAGTACCCGAAATGGAGAAGCTACTGCCAAAAGAGAAAACCATTTACCTCAGCCATCACTTTTTGTTCAAAAAATTCAAGTACAACTACGAAGCTGCGTGTAGTCTTTGACGGTTCAGTGAAGACTACCAGTTGAATGAAACTGTAAGATAAACTTTTTTGCGACCGTTATTTCTCTGTCCGAGCTCCTCTTACTACTTATATTTGATTTTTACGGCAATTGAACGTTAATTATAGCTTTATGTGACTGGAGTCTGTGAAACTTCTAAATTCATGCCAGAAATTTTGAAAAAAACTATTATAAACACCAAGCTGGTAGGCTCTGGAGGCTTTAACATTACCATCTGGGTCACCTAGTAGCCTAGTGACACTTGTTGTGGGCTATATATTGTTAATAAACGGTCAATGAGTTTTTTGGAAACAATTTTGTTATCAACGTTAAAGTAGACACGAAACATTCTCTTTAGGCCCCAGAGAAAAAATGATTGAAGGCTAAAATATCTTGACACCAAAATTTAATTTTTGCTTTTTGATGAAATCAAAAGGAGTGCTTTTCTGCTATAGAACGACTTTGAAAAGTATTGAAAGGCTAAAAAAATTGAGCATTTACAATTTTCACGATTTACATAATTAATCAGTAGAAAACATTATGTTAACGCTAATTAAACTGTATAATCAACATTTCGTCGTTTGGTCGTTTGTTTGTCGTCTGACATAACTCAATTTTTTACTAACAACTAGTCTTCATGGTAATAAAAGGCTAATTATAGTTCTATGTGACTGGAGTCAGTGAAACGTCTCGTTTAATGCCAGAATTTTTGATAAAAAATAATATAAACAACAAGCTGGTAGTCTGTGTAGGCTTAAATATTACCGTTTGTGGCTAGCCTAGTGACACTTGTTGTGGGCAATATCTTGTTACCAAACGGTCAATGAACCTTTTTCTGGAAGAAACTGTTTCAATTACGTTATCAATGGTAAAGTAGATATGAAACATCCTGTTTAGGCCCGAGAGAAAAATGATGGAAGGCAAAAATTTCTAGTCCCCAAAATTTTACTTCTGCTAGCTGATGAAATCAATAGGAGTTTTCTATGCTATAAGACGACTCTTAAAATGATTGGAAGGCTAACAAAATCGAGCATTTACCATTTTCACGATTTACATTATTAATCGGTAAAAAACGTTATGTTATCGCTAATCAAACTGTATGATCAACATTTCTTCATTCGTTAGTCCTCTGGTACAAATCAATTTACTACTAACAACTAGTCTTCATGGTAATCGAAGTCTAGTTATAGTTCTAAGTGACTGCAGTCAGTGAAACGTCTCATTTAACGTCAGAAATTTTGATAAAAGTAAAATAAACACCAAGCTGGTAGACTCTGGAGGCTTTTATATTACCGTGTGTGTCATCCACTAGCCTAGTGACATTTGTTGTTGGCAATATCTAGTTAATAAACGGTCAATTAACTTTTTTCTGGAAACAAATGTTTCAATTACTGTATCACCGATAAAGTAGATATTAAACAATCTGTTTAGGCCCAAAAAAAATGATCGAATGCAAAAAATTTTTTGGATCCAACTTTTTACATTCTGATTTGTGCTAATCTCAATAGGCGGGCTTTTCTGCAATGGAACTGACTTCTGTCATGTGAAAAAAATTATTAGCAATCAATTGCCATATTAACCAATTATGAGTATTAAATTGAGTTAAACCATGGGACTAAAGGACGCAGAAAAGTTTATCATAAGTTTGATCAGCTATAACAAAACGTTTTTCACTGAACAATTGTGTAAATAGTGAAAACTGTAAATGGACAATTTTGTTAGCCTTCAAATCCTTTTAAACGTCGTTCTATAGCACAAAAAGTACTCCTACTCATTTCAACAAATAGCAAAAAGTAAAATCGTGCGTTCTAGAAATTCTTGCCTTCAACATTTTTTTCTCTCAGGCCTAAATACTATGTTTCATATCCACTTTTTCGGTGATAACGAAATTGAAATTTTGTTTCCAGAAAAAGGGTTTAGTAATCATTTAGTAACCAAATATTACGTAAAAAAGTCTGAATAGAAGATTAGGTGCCTCGAATGGTAGAAATGAAGCCTCCAGAGTCTACCAGCTGGGTGTTTATGTTATTTTTTGCCAAAATTTCTCACCATAACTGAGACGTTTCACTGGCTCTAGTCACATAGAAATATAATTGGCGTCGATTTGCTATAATAACTACTTATTAATAGTAAATTGAGCTAGATCAGGGGACTAAAGGAAGCAGTAAAGTTGACCATACAGTTTGAATGGCGATAACATAAGGCTTTTTAATGATTATTTATGTAAACGGTGAAGATCGTAAAGGGTCATTTTGTTAAACTTCCAATCTTTATAATAGTCGAGAAAACTCTCCTACTGAAGTTAGCACATAGCAAAGAGTAAAAATTTGGGATCTAAAAAATGTTTGCTTCATCCATTTTTTCTCTTACCCTAAACAAAATGATTCATATCTACTTTACCGGTGATAACGTAATTGAAACAGTTGCTTCCACAAAAAAACTTATTAATGTCTCAACTAATAGCGGTTTTGTCGACCTTTGCCTTCAACCAAAAAAAACACCAATAATCACTGACGCTTCGAATTACCAACGATTTGCCCTCCCGGTACATCAACACAGACAATTGGGAGACAGCAAAGGAGCTACAGTTGGCTGATCCCGACTTTAATAAGCCCGCCCAAGTTGATCTGATCATTGGAGCTGGACACTTGGAGGACTTTATGGATGGGAACAACCGAAATAAAGAACCAAACATCCCCGTTGATTATCGACTCTCAGTATTCGTTTGGTTAGTAATCGGACGCGAAAACGTGCAAACCTACAATTCTTCCAGTTTGCAAACCTACTTTGTGTCACCATTAGAAGACAATTTACAGTGTTTTAGGGAAATCGGGGAAGTGCCTGCAACTAAACATCTGACCTTGGAACACTTCAAGTCAACCACACGAAGAAGCCATGAAGAAGTTTTATTGTAAACCTGCCGTTTAAAAAAGAAATTGGAGAACTGGGAGATTCACAGCAGCAACCACGACGAAGATTTAGAAGTCTCCTCCTTAGACTTCAAAAACAGCCTGATCTGTACAGACGTCACAACGAGTTCATCCAGGAGTTCATTAAACTAGGACACATGGAAGAAGTACCCGAAATGGAGAAGCTACTGCCAAAAAAGAAAACCTTTTACCTCAGCCATCACTTTTCGTTCAAAAAATTCAAGTACAACTACGAAGCTCGGTGTAGTCTTTGACGGTTCAGTGAAGACTACCAGTTGAATGAAACTGTAAGATAAACTTTTTTGCGACCGTTATTTCTCTGTCCGAGCTCCTCTTACTACTAATATTTGATTTTTACGGCAATTGAACGTTAATTATAGCTTTATGTGACTGGAGTCTGAAACTTCTAAATTCATTGCCAGAAATTTTGAAAAAAACTAATATAAACACCAAGCTGGTAGGCTCTGGTGGCTTTAACATTACCATCTGGGTCACCTAGTAGCCTAGTGACACTTGTTGTGGGCAATACCTTGTTAATAAACGGTCAATGAACTTTTTTTGGAAACAATTTTGTTATCAACGTTAAAGTAGCCATGAAACATTCTGTTTAGGCCCCAGAGAAAAAATTAATGAAGGCTAAAATATCTTGACACCAAAATTTACTTTTTGCTATTTGATGAAATCAAAAGGAGTGCTTTTCTGCTATAGAACGACTTTTAAAAGGATTGAAAGGCTAAAAAAAATTGAGCATTTACAATTTTCACGATTTACATAATTAATCAGTAGAAAACATTATGTTAACGCTAATCAAACTGTATAATCAACATTTCGTCGTTTGTTTGTCGTCTGACATAACTCAATTTTTTACTAACAACTAGTTTTCATGGTGATATAAGGCTAATTATAGTTCTATGTGACTGGATTCAGTGAAACGTCTCATTTAATGCCAGAATTTTTTGATAAAAGTAATATAAACACCAAGCCGGTAGTCTGTGTAGGCTTAAATATTACCGTTTGTGGCTAGCCTAGTGACACTTGTTGTGGGCAATATCTTGTTACCAAATGGTCAATGAACAGTTTTCTGGAAGAAACTGTTTCAATTACGTTATCAATGGTAAAGTAGATATGAAACATCCTGTTTATGTCCGAGAGAAAAATGATGGAAGGCAAAAATTTCTAGACCCCAAAATTTTACTTCTGCTAGCTGATGAAATCAATAGGAGTTTTCTATGCTATAGGACGACTCTTAAAATGATTGGAAGGCTAACAAAATCGAGCATTTACCATTTTCACGATTTACATTATTAATCGGTAAAAAACGTTATGTTATCGCTAATCAAACTGTATGATCAACATTTCTTCATTCGTTAGTCCTCTGGTACGAATCAAATTACTACTAACAACTAGTCTTCATGGTAATCGAAGGCTAGTTATAGTTCTAAGTGACTGCAGTCAGTGAAACGTCTCATTTATTGTCAGAAATTTTGATAAAAGTAAAATAAACACCAAGCTGGTAGACTCTGGAGGCTTTTATATTACCGTGTGTGTCATCCACTAGCCTACTGACATTTGTTGTTGGCAATATCTAGTTAATAAACGGTCAATTAACTTTTTTTCTGGAAACAAATATTTCAATTACTGTATCACCGATAAAGTAGATATTAAATCTGTTTAGGCCCGAAAAAATGATCGAAGGCAAAAAAATTTTTGGATCCAACTTTTTACATTCTGATTTGTGGTAATCTCAATAGGCGGGCTTTTCTGCAATTGAACGATTTTTTAAAAGATTGGAAGGCTAACAAAGTTGACCATTTAGGGTTTTAACCCTTTAAATAAGTAATCAGTAAAAAACGTTACGTTAAAGCTAGTCAAAGATTTTGATCAACTTTTCTTCGTCTGTTAGTCCTCTAGTCTGATTCAATTTACTTCTAACAATTATTATTTATGGCAGTTGAAAGCTAATTATGGTTTTATGTGACTGGTGGCTGTGAAAAGTCTAAATTAATGCCAGAAATTTCGGAAAAAAATAACATAAACAACCAGCTGTTAGGCTGTGGAGGCTTTAATATTAAAGTTTGTGGCACCTACTAGCCAAGTGACACTTGTTGTGGGCAATATCTTGTTAATAGAAGGTCAATAAACTTTTTTTCAGGAAACGAGGGTTTCATTTACGTTATCAACGCAAAGTAGATATGAAACATTCTGTTTAGGCCCAAGAGAAAAAAAGATTGAAGGCAAAAATTTCTAGACCCCAAAATTTTACTTTTTGCTATTTGATGAAATCAATAGGAGTTATTTTCTGCTATAGAAAGACTTTTAAAAGGATTGAAATGCTAACAAAATTGAGCATTTACCATTTTCACGATTTACATAATTAATCAGTAAAAAACGTTATGTTAACGCTAATCAAACTGTATGATCAACATCTCTTCGTTTTTTTCTCCTCTGGCATAAATCAATTAACTACTAATAGTCTTTTTTTTCTGCAATTGAAGGCTAATTATAGCTTTATGTGACTGGAGTCTGTGAAACGTCTCAATCTTTGCGAGAAATTTCAAAAAATTAACATAATCAACGAGCTGATAGTCTCTGGAGGATTTAATATTGCCGTTTGTTGCACCTACTAGTCTAGTGACACTTGTTGTGGGCAATATCTTGTTAATAAACGGTCAATGAGATTTTTTTCAGGAAACAAGTGTATCAATTACGTTATCAACGGTAAAGTAGATATGAAACATTCTGTTTAGGCCCGAGAGAAAAAATGATTGAAGGCAAAAATTTCTAGACCCCAAAATTTTTTATTTTTGACTATTTGTTAAAATAATAGGAGTGCTTCTCTGCTAAAGAACGACTTTTAAAAGGATTGGAAGGCTAAAAAAGTTGAGCATTTACCTTTTTCACGATTTACATAATTAATCGGTAAAAAACGTTATGTTAACGCTAATCAAACTGTATGATCAATATTTCTTCGTTTGTTTGTCCTCTGTTATGATTCAATTTACTACTAATAGCCATTTTTTACGGCAATTGAAAGCTAATTAAGCCTTTATGAGACTGGAGTCAGTGAAACGTCCCATTTATTGCGAGAAATTTCAAAAAAAGTATTATAAACACCGAGCTGATAGTCTCGGGAGGATTTAATATTGCCGTTTGATGCATCTACTAGACTAGTGACACTTGTTGTGGGCAATATCTTGTCAATAAACTGTCAGTGAATTTTTTTCAGGAAACAAGTGTTTCAATTACGTTATCAACGTTAAAGTGGATATGAAACAATCTGTTTAGGACGGAGAGAAAAAATGATTGAAGGCAAAAATTTCTAGACCCCAAAATTTTCTACTTTTGGCTATTTAATAAAATCAATTGGAGTGCTTTTCTGCTACAGAACGACTTTTAAAACGATTGGAAGGCTAAAAAAATTGAGCATTTACCATTTTCAGGATTTATATAATTAATCAATAAAAAACGTTATGTTAACGCTAATCAAACTGTATGATCAACATTTCTTCGTTTGTTTGTCCTCTGGCATAATTCAATTTACTACTAATAGCCCGTTTTTTCTGCAATTGAAGGCTAATTATAGCTTTATGAGACTGGAGTCAGTGAAACATCTCATTTTTTGCGAGTATTTCGAAAAAAGTAACATAAGCACCAAGCTGTTTGTCTCTGGAGGGATTAATATTGCCGTTTATGGCACCTACTAGCCTAGTGACACTTGTTGTGGTCAATATCTTGTTAATAAACGGTAAATAAACCTTTTTTCTGGAAAGAAGTGATTCAATTAGTGTATCACCGATAAAGTAGATATTGAACAATCTGTTTAGGCCCGAAAAATGATCGAAGGCAAAAAGTTTTTGGTTCCAACTTTTTACTTTCTGATTTGTGCTAATCTCTATAGGCGGGCTTTTCTGCTATGGAACAATTTTTAAAAAGATTGGAAGGCTATCAAAGTTGACCATTTAGGTTTATAACCCTTTAAATAAATAATCAGTAAAAAACGTTATGTTAAAGCTAGTCAAACCTTTGAACGATTTTTCTTCGTCTATTAGTCCTCTAGTCTAATTCATTTTACTTCTAATAATTGATTTTTATGGCAATTAAATGCTAATCATAGTTTTATGTGACTGGTGGCTGTGAAACGTCTCAATTATTGCCAGAAATTTCGGAAAAAACTAACATAAACAACCAGGTGGTAGGCTCTGGAGGCTTTAATAAAAACAGTTTATGGCACCTACTAGCCTTGTGACACTTGTTGTGGGCAATATCTTGTTACCAAACGGTCAATGAACCTTGTTCTGGAAGAAACTGTTTCAATTACGTTATCAATGGTAAAGTAGATATGAAACATCCTATTTAGGCCCGAGAGAAAAATGATGGAAGGCAAAAATTTCTAGACCCCAAAATTTTACTTCTGCTAGCTGATGAAATCAATAGGAGTTGTCTATGCTATAAGACGACTCTTAAAATGATTGGAAGGCTAACAAAATTGAGCATTTACCATTTTCGCGATTTACATTATTAATCGGTAAAAAACGTTATGTTATCGCTAATCAAACTGTATGATCAACATTTCTTCATTCGTTAGTCCACTGGTACAAATCAATTTACTACTAACAACTAGTCTTCATGGTAATCGAAGGCTAGTTATAGTTCTAAGTGACTGCAGTCAGTGAAACGTCTCATTTAATGTCAGAAATTTTGATAAAAGTAAAATAAACACCAAGCTGGTAGACTCTGGAGGCTTTTATACTACCGTGTGTGTCATCCACTAGCCTAGTGACATTTGTTGTTGGCAATATCTAGTTAATAAACGGTCAATTAACTTTTTTTCTGGAAACAAATGTTTCAATTACTGTATCACCAATAAAGTAGATATTTAATCTGTTTAGGCCCGAAAAAATGATCGAAGGCAAAAAAATTTTTGGATCCAACTTTTTACATTCTGATTTGTGCTAATCTCAATAAGCGGGCTTTTCTGCAATGGAACGATTTTTAAAAAGATTGGAAGGCTAACAAAGTTGACCATTTAGGGTTATAACCCTTTATATAATTAATCAGTAAAAAACGTTATGTTAAAGCTATTCAAACCTTTGAACAACTTTTCTTCGTCTGTTAGTCTTCTAGTCTAAATCAATTTACCTCTAATAATTGTTTTTGATGATTGTTGAAAGCTAATTTTAGTTTTATGTGACTGGTGGCTGTGAAACTTCTAAATCAATGCCAGAAATTTTGGAAAAAAAACTAACATAAACAACCAGCTGGTAGGCTCTGGAGGTTTAATACTACAGTTTGGGGCACCTACTGACATAGCAACACTTGTTGTGGGCAATATCTTGTTATTAAACGGTCAATGATGTTTTTTTTAGGAAACAAATGTTTCAATTACGTTATCAACGGTAAAGTAGATATGAAACATTCTGTTTAGGCCCGGGAGAAAAAATGATTGAAGGCAAAAAATTCTATAGCCCAAAATTTTACTTTTGCTATTCGATGAAATCAATAGGAGTTATTTTCTGCTATAAAACGACTTTTAAAAGGATTGGAAGGCTAAAAAAATTGTGCATTTACCATTTTCACGATTTATATAATTAATCAGTAAAAAACGTTATGTTAACGCTAATCACAATCTATGATCAACATTTCTTTGTTTTTTTGTCCTCTGACATAATTCAATTTACTACTATAGCCATTTTTTACTGCAATTGAAGGCCAATTATAGCTTAAGAAGACTGGAATCAGTGAAACGTCTCATTTTTTGAGAGAAATTTCAAAATAAGTAAAATAAACACCGAGCTGTTAGGCTCTGGTGGCTTTTATTTTAAAGTTTGTGGCACCTACTAGCCTAGTGACAATTGTTGTGGGCAATATCCTTCCAATGAAAGGTCAATACACTTTTTTTCTGGAAACAAGTGTTTCAATTACTGTATCACCGATAGAGTAGATTTTAAACAATCTGTTTAGGCCCGTAAAAATGATCGGAGGCAAAAATTTTTGGATCTACATTTTTATTTTCTGATATAAGCTATTCTCACTAAGTGGGCTTTTTTGCTATGGAACGATTTTAAAAAAGATTGGAAGGCTAACAAAGTTGACTAATTAGGGCTTTAACCCTTTAAATAATTAATCAGTAAAGAACGTTATGTTAAAACTAGTCAAACCTTTTGATCAAATTTTCTTCGTCTGTTAGTCCTCTAGTCTAATTCAATTTACTTCTAACAATTATTATTTATGGCAGTTGAAAGCTAATTATGGTTTTATGTGACTGGTGGCTGTGAAACGTCTAAATTAATGCCATAAATTTAGGAAAAAAATAACATAAACAACCAGCTGTTAGGCTGTGGAGGCTTTAATATTAAAGTTTGTGGCACCTACTAGCCAAGTGACATTTGTTGTGGGCAATATCTTGTTAATAGAAGGTCAATAAAGTTTTTTTTCAGGAAACGAGGGTTTCATTTACGATATCAACGCAAAGTAGATATGAAACATTCTGTTTAGGCCCAAGAGAAAAAAAGATTGAAGGCAAAAATTTCTAGACCCCAAAATTTTACTTTTTGCTATTTGATGAAATCAATAGGAGTTATTTTCTGCTATAGAAAGACTTTTAAAAGGATTGAAATGCTAACAAAATTGAGCATTTACCATTTTCACGATTTACATAATTAATCAGTAAAAAACGTTATGTTAACGCTAATCAAACTGTATGATCAACATCTCTTCGTTTTTTTCTCCTCTGGCATAAATCAATTAACTACTAATAGTCTTTTTTTTCTGCAATTGAAGGCTAATTATAGCTTTATGTGACTGGAGTCTGTGAAACGTCTCAATCTTTGCGAGAAATTTCAAAAAAAAGTAACATAATCAACGAGCTGTTAGTCTCTGGAGGGTTTAATATTGCCCTTTGTGGCACCTACTAGCCTAGTGACACTTGTTGTGGTCAATATTTTGTTAATAAACGGTAAATGAAGTTTTTTCTGCAAACAAGTTTTTCAATTAATGTATCATCGATAAAGTAGATATTAAACAATCTGTTTAGGCCCGAAAAAATGATCGAAGGCAAAAAAATTTTGGATCGAACTTTTTAATTTCTGACATGTGCTAATCTCAAAAGGTGGGCCTTCCTGCTATTGAACAATTTTTAAAAGGATGGGAAGGCTAACAAAGTTGGCCATTTAGGGTTTTAAACCTTTAAATAAAGAAATCATTAAAATACGTTTTGTTATAGCTAGTCAAACCTTATGAACAAATTTTCTTCATCTGTTAGTCCTCTAGTTTATTTCAATTATTTTATAAAAATTGGTTTTTATGGCAATTGAAAGCTAATTTTAGCTTTATATGACTGGGGGCTCTGAAACGTCTAAATTAATGCAAGAATTTTCGGAAAAAAACTAACATAAACACCAGGCTGGTAGACTCTGGAGGCTTTAATATTACAGTTTGTGGCACCTACTAGTCTAGTGACACTTGTTGTGGGCAATATCTTGTTAATAAATAGCCAATAAACTGTTTTTTCTAGAATTGAGTGTTTAAACTACGTTATCAACGAGAAAACAGATATCAAACATTCTGTTTAGGCCCGAGAGAAAAAATGATTGAAGGCAAAAATTTCTAGACCACAAGATTTTACTTTTTGCTATTCGATGAAATCAATAGGAATTATTTTCTGCTATAGAACGACTTTTAAAAGGATTGGAATGCTATCAAAAGTGAGCAATTACCATTTTCACGATTTAAATATTTAATCAGTAAAAAACGTTATGTTATCTCTAATTTTCTGCGTTCGTTAGTCCTCTAGCTGAATATACTGCTAATTTTTTGTTTTTCACGGCAATTGAAGGCTAATTATATTTTTATGCGACTGGAGTCTGTGAAACGTCTAAGTTAAAGCCGGAAATTTCGAACAAAAATACATAAACACCAAGCTGATAGTCTTTGGTGGCTTTAATCTTATCACCTATGAAACCCAATACCCTACTCACACTTTTTATTAAACGATCAAAAAGTTTTCTCCGGCGAACAAGTGTTTCAATTGCCTTGTCACCGCAAAGTAATTATGAAACATTTGTTTAGGCCCGATTGAAGGCAGAAATTTTTCGATCTCCAAATTTTTACCTTTTGTTATGCGCTAACCTCATTAGGAGTGCCTTTCTACTATAGAACCATTTTCAAAAAGATTGAAAGGCTGACAAAATTGACCATTTACGATCTTCACCATTTTCATAATTAATGAGTACAAAACGTTATGTTATCGCTTATCAAACTGTAAGATCATTTTTTCATCGTTCGTTAGTACTTTGGTCTATTACAATTTACTACTAATAGTTGGTTCATAAGGCAACTTGAACGCTAATTATAGTTTTATGTTACTAGAATCAGTGAAACTAGCCTAGTGACACCTACAAGCACCTACAAGCCTAGTGACACTTGTTGTGAGCAATATCGTGTTAATAAATTGTCAATAAACAGTTTTTTTGGAATCGAGTGTTATTACGTTATCAACGATAAAATAGTTATGGAACACTCTGTTTAGGCCCAAGAAAAAATGATTGAAGGCAAAAATTTTTAGACCACAAGATTTTACTTTTTGCTATTCGATGAAATCAATAGGAGTTATTTTCTGCTATAGAAAGACTTTTAAAAGGATTGGAATGCTAACAAAATTGAGCAATTACCATTTTCACGATTTAAATATTTAATCAGTAAAAAACGTTATGCTGTCTCTAATTAAACTGTATGATCAAATTTTCTGCGTTCGTTAGTCCTCTAGCTGAATTTACTGCTAATTTTTTGTTTTTTACGGCAATTGAAGGCTAATTGTAGTTTTATTTAACTGGAGTCTCTGAAACGTCTAAATTATAGCCCGAAATTTCGAAAAGTTACGTAAACACTAAGCTGGTAGTCTTTGGAGGCTTTAATATTATCACCTATGAAACCCAATAGCCTACTCACACTTTTTTTTAAACGATCAAAAAACTTTTCTCCTGCGAACAAGTGTTTCAATTGCCTTGTCACCGTAAAGTAGATATGAAACATTTGTTTAGGCCCGAGAAAAAAAATGATTGAAGCCAGAAATTTTTCGAACTCCAAATTTTTACTTTTTGTTATGCGCTAACCTCAGTAGGAGTGCCTTTCTGCTATAAAACGACTTGGATTGAAAGGCTAACAAAAACAAAATTGACCTTTTACGATCTTCACCATTTACATAATTAATGAGTACAAAACGTTATGTTATTGCTTATCAAACTGTATGATCATTTTTTCGTCGTTCGCTAGTACTTTGGTCTATTACAATTTACTACTAATAGTTGGTTCATGAGGCAATTGAACGTTAATTATAATGTTATGTTACTGGAGTCATTGAAACTAGCCTGGTGACACTTGTTGTGAGCAATATCGTGTTAATAAATAGTCAATAAACAGTTTTTTTTGGAATCGAGTGTTATTACGTTATCAACGATAAAATAGTTATGGAACACTCTGTTTAGGCCCGAGAAAAAATGATTGAAGCAAAAATTTTTAGACCACAAGATTTTACTTTTTGCTGTTTGATGAAATCAATAGGAGTTATTTTCTGCTATAAAAAGACATTTAAAAAGATTGGAAGGCTAAAAAAAATTGAGCATTTACCATTTTCACGATTTACATAATTAATCAATGAAAAACGTTATGTTAACGCTAATCAAGCTGTATGATCAACATTTCTTGGTTTGTTTGTCCTCTGGCATAATTCAATTTACTACTAATAGCCCTTTTTTTACTGCAATTGAACGCTAGTTATAGTTTTATGTTACTGGAGTCAGTGAAACGTTTCATTTATTGCCAGAAATTTTGAAAAAAGTAACATAAGCACTAAGCTGGTAGTGTCTTGAGGCTTTAATATTACCGTTTGTGGCACCCACTACCCTAGTGACACTTGTTGCGGGCAGGTCAATGAACCTTTTCCCGGAAATAACTGATTCAATTACGTTATCACCGGTAAAGTAGATAAGAAATATTCTGTTTAGGCCGGAGAAAAAATGATTTAAGGGAAATTTTTTTGGGAGCACATTTTTTTTATTTCTATTTTTTAAAATCAGTAGTAGTAACTTTCTGCTATAGAACGACTCTTAAAAGGAATGGAAGGAGGACAAAAATGAGCATTTACCATTTTCACGATTTGCATAATTAATCAGTAAAAAACGTTATGTTGTCGATAATCAAACTCTACGATCAACTGTTTTTCGTCCGTTAGCCTCTGGTCTAATTCAATTTTCTACTTTTAGTTTTTTGCCATTGAGCGCTAATTAATATTTTATGTGACTGGGGGCTGTGAAACGTCTAAAAAAAGCCAGAATTTTCGGAAAAAAATTATTACAATCACCAGGCTGGTAGGATCTGGAGGCTTTAATAATACAGTTTGTGGCACCTACTAGCCTTCCTTGTGACACTTGTTGTGGGCAATATCTTGTTAATAAACGGTCAAAGAGCTGTTTTTCTGGAATCAAGTGTTTCAATTAAGTTATCAACAATAAATTAGATATGAGACACTCTGTTTAGGCCCGAGAGAAAAAATGATTGAAGGCCAAAATTTCTAGACCGCAAGATTCTAATTTTCGCTATTTGATGATGTCAATAGGAGTGCTTTTAGTAAAACTCCTATTGATTAAGACTAACTCTACCAGAAGTTTAATTGGAAATTTAAAATCTCACTACCCTAAAAAACCTTAAATTTTACTGTAGCTTGCCCTAAAATTACGTTAATTATCTAACTGAACAGTATCTTGAAAATTGCATCAACTTTGCCTGAAACAAGTCCATAAATTTACCTTAAAATTAGGGTAAGTTAGCAGGGTAGTGTGAACAAAAAATTGTTTCTGAAGCATTGATTTTTGTAGTTAATCTCTTTAAATACTCACCGCACAGAAAACCAATGAATGCAAAGTAATTTTAGCTGTCCAACATTGTTATTACCTAATTTTCCTCAAAAACCTGGTAGCTGTGCCTCCGAAACTTTACGACAAAAAGTTCCCGAGATTTTCATGGTTACAATTCAGAAAACAATTATGGCTCCAAGTATAACCTTTATGGTTTAAGTATAATCTTGCATTGAGTCGTATGTTTTTTATTGGACAACGTATGGGCCTTATAGGGCTGGCTGAATACAAAAAAACTAAAAAAACTAGCAAAATCAACAAAATTAAGTTAAAAAGTCAAAAAGAACGAGCAACAAAATTTTAAGTTAACCTCACAAACTTAGTCGAACATGTACGTAGAAATGGTCCGCTTTGGCTTTTCCCAGCTCTCTGTGACAATTCCTCCGATCACCAATTACTCAGAGCTCTATCAGGAACCATAAAAAAATCCCGAAAAGACGGTGGATAGATTCTTTTGACATCAAGCTTCTCATAGCTTTTTTCTTGCGCGATGAAACTGATACCAAATTCACAAAACTATACAACTTCAAGAAATTAACTGACAAAGTTAAAAAGCATTTTGTTGTGAGAAAGCTGTCGATTTAGTTGGTGCCCGATATGTCAATAATGTGGGTAAAAATTTTGTTCACTGTCTTATACAAGATCAGATGGAAAGATGGTCGATTGCGTTCTGCAACTAAGCGATGGATAGTTTTTAATAGAAGAATGTTTTGGAAAAATCGTGGGCTCTTTCTTCGCTGTTGTTAGAGTGTTTTTAAGAGCAAACGAGCTGGAAGTGTTTCCAGAAGTTCTCAATACCTCTTTTTGTTACTGCTTTGAGTTAAACGGATTAAGTCATTTGAAGTTATGCGATGCCCGAAAAGATTTCTTTAAGAATATAGCTTCGTCTCATGGAAGCTGAGGCATAAGAGTAAGTGTGCTCAGAGGGATTTGAACATATTTAAATTTTTACGTTTGATTGGAGAATCAGCGCTTTTTTGACATTGCTTGGAAAAACAGTTTTTTTATTAATTTCTGTTCAAGTGGATTAACCTGTCGTAGGCAAGCACCTTTTTCGATCTCTAACTCTTGGTACAACGATTCTGCTCATGCAATGTTAGGGAGCGATCAAAACAACAGTTCTACCCGTTTTCAAGCGTCAGCAGTTGGTGTAGGATCTTTTTTTTATTTTAAGACTCTGCTATTATGCAGCTTCTTCTTTCATTCAAAAATCAAAATTGGCTTAAAAAAAATGTTTGTTTGGCTAAGCATAAGCTCTTTTTTCTGTTTACCGTGTCTACTGTTTTGTTTTTGAACTGACAGCTTTTGTTTTTAGTTCTATATTTCTCGTTGGTGACTCCTACATACTCAACATATTTGGAAAAGACGAGATGTTGTTGCCGAAGTTGTTGAAATAACTACTAAACTTTTATTTGATCAGCTTTAAAGAAACTTTTTACCTCCTAAACTCAAAACCAAACATCTTAGTGCTACTGATCGTTTCCATTTCAATTCCAGCTTCTTTCTGTGATCCGTTTTGCGCATTTTGATGATGTTTCTATATATATACGTGTTAGCCTTAGCAATTTCAGGTTCTCTTTTTGTTCTATGGAGGCTAGGGAATAGGTCTAATCCTATAGTAAAGCCTTTCTGCAGTAGAATGATTTTCAAAAGGATTGGAAGACTAACAAAAATTACCATTTGCGATTTGTACTCATTTAATCATTGAAAAACTTTATTTTGACGCTACGCAAAACATATAATCAACTTTTCTGAATGGTTTCTAGTGTAAAACCAACATTTTCCATTAAAATTTGAGGACGGTGTCTTGCAAGATCTTGCAAGATTCTTGAAAGATAAGCGTCCGAATCTTGTATCTTGCAAAATAAACTTTTTTTTAAGATTCTTGCAGGGTTCTTACAAGATCTTACAAGATAACAAGATAACCGTTGGAGTTTGTCTGAGGTAGTTCAGAATCATTTTCAATTAAGTTTTGAACAAATAAAGATACACACTATATAAAGCTAAGTTGATTTTGTCTTAAAACCACCCTAACTCTCCTCAACTGTTAGGATAGATTTGCCTTTCCTCCACTCATGTTAACTAAGACTAGATCTACCAGAAGTTTTACTGAAAATTTAAAGCCACACTACCTTAAAAAACCTTAAATTTTACTGTGACTTGTCTTTAAATTAGTTTAATGATCTTAAAAATTGCATCAAATTTGCCTTGAACAAGCCAATAAATTTATCTTAAAATTAGGGTAAGTTAGCAGTAGTGTGAACAAAAAAAATTGTTTTCGAAGCATCGATTTTGTAGTTAATCTTGTTAAACACTCACCGCAAAGAAAACCAATGAATGCAAAGTAATTTTAGCAGTCCAACGTTGTTTTTACCTCATTTTCTCTAAAAGCTTGGTAGTTGTGCCTCCGAAACTTTACGACAAAAGTTCCCGAGATTTTCATGGTTACAATTCAGAAAACAATTATGGCTCCAAGTATAACCTTTATGGTTCAAGTATTTTCATGGTTACAATTCAGAATTGCATTGAATCGTATGTTTTTTATTGGACAACGTATGGGCCTTATAGGGCCGGCTGAATACAAAAAAAACTAAAAAAAAAATAGCAAAATCAACAAAATTAAGTTAAAAAGTCAAAAAGAACGAGCAACAAAATTTTAAGTTAACCTCACACACTTAGTCGAACATGTACGTAGAAATGGTCCGCGTTGGCTTTTCCCAGCTCTCTGTGACAAGTCCTCTGATCACCAATTACTCACAGCTCTATCAGGAACCATAAAAAAATCCCAAAAAGGCGGTGGATAGATTCTTTTGACATCAAGCTTCTTAAAGCTTTTTCTTGCGCGATGAAACCGATACCAAATTCTCAAAACTCAAAAACTTCAGAAAATAACTGATAAAGTTAAAAAGCATTTTGTTGCGAGAAAGCTGTCGGTTTAATGGGTGCCCGTTATGTCAAAAATGTGGGTAAAACTTTTGTTCACTGTCTTATACAAGATCAGATGGGAAGATGGTCGAATGTGTTCTGCAACTAAGCGGTGGATAGTTTGTAATAGTAGAATATTTTGCAAAAATCTTGGGCTCTTTTTTTCGCTGTTGTTAGAGAGTTTTTAAGAGCAAACGAGCTGGAAGTTTTTCCAGAAGTTCTCAATACCTCTTTCTGTTACTGCTTTGAGTTAAACGGATTAAGTAATTTGAAGTCATGCGATGCCCGAAAAGATTTCTTTAGGAATATTGCTTCGTCTCATGGAAGCTGAGGCATAAGAGTAAGTGTGCTCAGAGGGATTTGAACATATTTAAATTTTTACGTTTGATTGGAGAATCAGGCGCATTTTTTAACATTGCTTGGAAAAACAGTTTTTTTTTAATTAATTTCTGTTCAAGTGGATTAACCTGTCGTAGGCAAGCACCTTTTTCGAACTCTAACTCTTGGTACAACGATTCTGCTCATGCAATGTTAGGGAGCGATCAAAACAACAGTTCTACCCGTTTTCAAGCGTCAGCAGTTGGTGTAAGATCTTTTTCTTATTTTAAGACTCTGCTATTATGCAGCTTCTTCTTTCATTCAAAAATCAAAATTGGCTTCAAAAATAATATTTGTTTGGCTAAGCATAAGTTCTTTTTTCTGTTTACCGTGTCTACTGTTTTGTTTTTGAACTGACAGCTTTTGTTTTTAGTTCTATATTTTTCGTTGGTGACTCCTACATACTCAACACATTTGGAAAAGACGAGATGTTGTTGCCGAAGTTGGAAATAACTAATAAACTTGTATTTGATCGGCTTTAAAGAAACTTTTTACCTCCTAAACTCAAAGCCAAACATCTTAGTGCTACTGATCGTTTCCAATTCTCTAATCTTCAAAGAAGCCAAAAAAGCCTATGCAGCCGCTAAGCCATTTTTCCGGAGCTTCCTGCAAGACGGTTATCTCGCAAGAGTTTTACAAGAAGGACGGTTATCTTGCAAGAGTCTTACAAGATGGATGATTATCTTGCTAGAGTCTTGCAAATCAGACCGTTTGAAAGATCTTGCAAGATCTCTCAAGAATTTTGCAAGATCTTGCAATATTTTACGTAATCTTGCAAGATTCTTGCTATCCGTCCGATTTTGACTGGGGTGTGCTACTGTGAACCTTTACATAAATTACACAAGCGACTTCGCCACATTTTTTGTTTGGTTCGCCACAAGCGACTTCGCCATATTTTTCATAAATTACACAAACAACTTCGCCACATTTTTCGCCTTATGGTTAATAATGCAACTTCACCACATTTTTCGTTTACCTCACGTAACTTAACCGTATTTACGCCAATTTTACTTCTATGCGGTGACATATAAACCACAACAGTGTCACTGTGTTGGAATTCACCCCAAAATCCCCCTTCCCGGGCCGAAGAATTCTGCCAGCGGTAAGACCAGCGGTAACTAGTAATGACAATTCGGAATATTCGCCGCAACTCTCTTACATAATTTTGCGTTAAATGCGCTGAATTTAGCGTAGATCTTACATAAATTCAACGCATTCAACGCCAATCTTACATATTTTGCGTTGAATCTTACATATTTTGCCTCGAACCCGCTCCCCCTCTCCACCACCACCACCCCTCTCGTACCCCCCTCCAGACGTACCCTCACTTCTCCCCCTCACCCACTTACGCCCCTTCTCCAAAGCAAAAATATGTAGTGTCAACGCCAAATTCAACGCAAAATATGTAAGATCTACGCTAAATTCAACGCAAATTATGTTGGATCTAAACTAAATTCAACGCTAAATATGTATGATCTACGCAAATTTCAACGCAAAATATGTAAGATTGGCGTTGAGTGCGTTGAATTTATGTAAGATCTACGTTAAATTCAACGCAAATTATGTAAGATTGGCGTTGAATGCGTTGAACTAATGTAAGATCTACGCTAAATTGAACTCAAAATATGTAAGATCTACGCTAAATTCAACGCAAAATATGTAAGATCTACGCTAAATTCAACGCAAAATATGTAAGATTGGCGGTGAATGCGTTGAAATTATGTAAGATCTACGCTCAAGCAATGATCTTACCTAAATTCAATGCATTCAACGCCAATCTTACATCTTACATAATTTTGCGTTTTTTAGCGTTGACACCTCGGCCCGGGTTACAATGTTGTTAGAGGAGAGGATACTGAGCGGGGAGTTTCAGAATACGCCCCCCCCCAAAAAAAATTAATCCGAAACTGATGTCATAAGGAGGAATGGGGGACTTTCTTATAAGTTAATACACAAATTTCAATATGTTGTAATAGCGTTAATTGTTTTTTCACCAAGCGGGGGGACCCAGCGCAGGGGCGTAGGCGCAGAGAACGTGAAGGGAGATGAGGCGTGAGTTCGAGTCCAACACAGTTCCAAGAGTTTTCGAATAGAGAATTGCCAGCAACACCGAATAAAGTGCTGCAGGTATGTCTGCCGTTCTCTCCACTGCATGTTAAATACTCTGACTTGAATAGTTAGCTAAATCAACTGTTTTGTAGTGAATTTGACATTCTTTTTTAGTTGTTAATGCTCTTTTTGTACTCATTGTCACAAGTATTCATTTAAACATTATGATTGAATTGAAATGAATCATTATACCGTAAAAGTTCTCTAAATTGTTACCATGTACGTTTATCTCAATAACTTTTTGTAAAGAACACAGCAACGAGATTTTTTGGAAAAATGAGGTGAAAACAACGTTGGACAACAAAAATTAGCTGAAACTTAGATTTAAATTTTCTAAGATAAGATTAATCGTAACTTAGAAAACTTAAATCTATAAAGTTAGACAGGGGCCAAATTTTATGACATTTATTGTTGTTTTGGTTTTGCAGAGTTTTCTTCGTGCAGATGATTGTAGATGATTGTTCATTTGTAGATGATTGTTCCTTGAAAGCCAATTGCCACTATCTATTTATCAATGCATATTTTTTAGGCTTCCTTATTTTTGTTTACTTGAGATTTAATTAATCCTTGTAACACTCGCTCAACGCAATTTTGTTTGGAAAACCTTGTTTTGTGATCCTTAAAGAATATGTCAAAAACTTTGAAATACCGGTATTGAAGCATGATTAATTTCAATGCAAGGTCAATTTTAGCATATCGGAATATGCAAAAAGTGTTTTAAGCAAAGTTACGCGTATATGCAAGATAGGCGTCATTTGCAAGAGTCTTGCAAGATAAGCGTCGGAGTTAGACTAGATCGTGACTCTGCAGAAATGAGTTCAAGTTCTGACTCAAAAGTCTGACCGCTATGTCGCTCCGACTCCATATCGATAATGTTTATTAACTGCAGTTTTGAGTTGTGTAAAAAATTATGACAGAACTCTATCTTAATTTACGCGACTCAAAAGATTAACTTTTAAGATGAACTTTTTCCCAACTAGCGACGAGCAGTCATTTTAGCTATGTGTAAAATAGCAAAGAAAGCAATAAAACTAGATATTATAGACTGAAAAACCACCAGGAGAAAAAATTGCATACATTTCCTATCGAAGTGTGAATGCTAAAATGGGAATACTAAAATGTAAAAAGAGTTTTGAATGGGCAACTCGTTTCAAATTTGCAATATCTAGCGCTCAATGATGTGAAAAGAAATGTCAAATAACTAAACCACAAGTGTTGCAACAATCAACGTCACAAAACCCAGGTCGAGTTGTGCGTTAATGATCAGACGATTAAAAACGCACAGGGGGGGGGGGGGGGTTAAAGTGCGTTTTTGATTACATGGACGAGCGCCATATTAAAGTCTACCTACATGAACGAGCTTCCAAGTCAAAGTCTGCCTAAAGTCTGATCATTAACAAGCTAAATTCTGCTCATTAACAAGCTAGAGTCTGATCATTAACGATATTATTTCATTTGAGCGCAGCTTTTAGGACGATGATATAACATTATGTCTCAAAAATTATCTGAAGTTGATTGAAAAACCAACTTATGAGATTTTCCTGTATTCTATGGTGTTGCTTTCCTCCTCCTTTCCCATCTGGGCTGGGGTCTAGCTACGGCGGAGTTACAAACAAACAACTATAGGAGATTTGAGTCGAACAAACGGTAAAATCACAAATGTAATTAAAATGTATCCAATTTGTTCTTATAAAATATATATTAGTCATCAAATGTCAGTTGTACATCTTTTTTCCTCTTAAATTACAAGTCCCAGAGAAAAATTGCTTAAGTACATATTATTTCACAAGTGAAAACTGAAAAACAGGTATCAAAGGAGAAAACGGTTAGGTGTTGAAGTGCCGAGTGTATCTCCACACTGTTGACATCACTATTATCTAATTTGTCTGGAGTAAAAGCACAGTGGCTATTTTGACCTATTCGGAGAGTCAAAAGAGCGAAAATGAATATTTGGTTGGCAAATTTCTGATCATGCTATATTTCGTGGGTACAGTGGTACTGCATTCAGCTAAAATTGCTCGTTGAAATGTTAGCTAATTGTTTTGAATTTTTCACTATAAATAATCAACATCAAAAGCTGCGCATCTAGCATCATTTTTGTTAGCAAATATCAAATACAAATAACCTGCCGTCAAATGACAGTTACAAGGAGGAGTTTGTTCATTTTCTATTTATAAAATTCCTTTTACGTGTTATAAGGCCCAGCTTTAAAAACTTGGAAAAAATTATTTGATTTTTATTAGGTTTCTCTGTGCATTTTTTTCCAGTACAAACTTATAACAGACTGAATTGCGAGTTACGAGCAACAATTTTCTTTGTTTTTGATTTAATCCTAATGCAATTTTTTTGAGATTAGTTTTGTACTACAGATGATCTTTACCCGGCTCATAATTTAAAAAATATGTCTTCATGTTTGATTTTTTACCAAGTATTGAACGCAAGTGACTGGACTCTGAGACTCGTCTGTTGTCGCGCCACATCACTCATTTAATTTGTAAAATTCCTTAGAAAATAAGTGAGTTTCATGACTTGCTCATGTAAAAATATAGAAAATGTTTTTTTTTCAGCTGCCAAAAAATTTTATACCGCTAAAACGCAATTACTTACAATTGTAACAATAATTTAACATATATCTTACTTAGAAAGTTGTTGATTTTTTTTTCTTTTTTCTGTTTTTGCCCCCACCCCCTATTTGCACCCCCACTTCTACATATTATACAGCATGTTCTTTACATTTCTTACACTTATTTATACAATTATTTATACAAGAACTTCCAGCAATTTAATGATGCAGTGCAATTTTTGAAATTAACACATTTGAAGTATTTCAACTTTCCTTATAAAATAGGTAAGCAAAGAAAAATATGTTGCAGTAGACTAAAATCTAGACTGTGTAATCTCCAATATTTTCCACCAATCACAAACTGAGAATACTCTATTCTCTTTTAAACAGCACATGCATGCTTACTTTATTCCATTTAGTCTAATCAACTGATAAACTATGTGTATATTCTGACCACCGAAATAACTGATGTTAATCTTCACTGTTTTCCTAAGTCGGCGAGTCAGATAGATTTTAATAGGTCTGCTACTGGAGCCCTAGCTCCATACCCCTTAGGGCTATAATATGAAACCCTCATAGGGTCCTGTCATAGTGCACTTTTGCGCTATTTTCTTAGTGTAGTTTTGCGCTTATTTTTCATAGGATTGATTTTTGGGCACTAATTTTTGACAACCAGAAACAAAAAAAACCATCCAATTGTCGACCGACATCGGCCAATTCTTGTGACTAAACTGAAGGACGAAAAAGTAAATATTTGGGGAGTTCAAACAGACTAGTTATATATGACTGGGGAAGGGGGAATTAAAAGATCCTTGGTTTTTTCCCCCCAAAATGGGGGAATATACATGCGAGGCTGGCTTTCTTTTTCTTCAGCCAAATCTTCATTATTGTTTACGGATCGTAGAGAAAAAAGAAGAACACCATTTTGTAGCACTCAGGATCTAGTTTACGAACGCTTTTAAAAGTTCTAAGGAAAACTCGAAAAGTAAAAGAAAATGCTCGGGGCGGGGGGGGGGGGGGGGTTGGGTTGATAGATCGCATTAAGATCAAGTTAAAGGGAATTCAAGATGAATCAAACGAAAAAGTTCAGAATATAACATATTTGGAAAAATTAGTAGAAAAATTTTTATGTTAAAGTGTTTTCCAAAGTCGGTGAGTCAGATAGATTTGATTGTGTGTCACAAGTAATGCTTTACATTTTCAAGCCCAAAAAATAACAATTATAACTATTTGACAAAAAAATTTTAAAAAAAATTGAATTATTTTGTTTTTTTTTTCTAAAAAATTTTGATAAGAAAATACCGAGTCCCTATTTTCTGCTGATAAGCAAAATTTTCATTAAGATTTGTTCTCCGTATCGAACAGATTTTTGGAAAATAGAAGAATTTAGATAGCAAAATAGCAAAAATAGGGAGCAGAAAAATGTAATCTTTTCCAATTTCTTGAGCTGTTCTTGCAAACAATTCTTCTCGTTTCATCACAACTAACCATTGTTTTTTTTTCAGAATTTTGGTGATGTGACAAAAATCGTTTTCATGCAATGAACATCAATTCAAAAAAATTTATTATTGGAAAATATAAATGGAATTATTTTCTTATCTTTTAATTTGTATTCCTTATGTTGTCAGGACAGGTGGTTGGAACTAACCTCCTCCATTACAATTCGAAACAAAAAAACTTGAAAAATTTTTTGATAGCCAGGTTGAAAAACAAATGTTAACATTTTTTTAAAGAAGAAGAAAACTATTTTGCACTCCTCTGTAATGTGAAATCGCTCTTCGAATTCATATTTTCAAGACCGTGGGCGTTTCTGTGAACTGAAAATCTACATCGCTTATCTATTTTGAAACTTATCAGGCAAAAAACGGAGCGTGTTTTTGGAAGATGAAAAAGTTTGTTTTCTTTTTGATTTCAGATAGAAATTATAAGTTTGCTTTTTCCTTAAAAGTTCTTAATAGTGAAAGGACCAAAACCTAAAAACTACTTGCTGCCATTCTTCAATATTACTAAATTGGAACCTAAAAGGACAGCATTTAACGTTCCTTAGATGTTTGACTTAAGGCAGAGTGCAAAAACTGTCAAAAATAAAAAAATAGATCAATTAGTTAACCTTTGTTGCTAAAACTATATTTAAAAAATCTAGCTGATAACACATCTTTGATTTCAGAATAAACTAATTAGCGCAATATGTTCAGGAAATATCGAAAACAACAAAGTTTTTGGAAAAAATTCAAGAACGTTACTTTCAAATTAAACTGTCAATTTTACATTTAACCATAAAATTGCCCCAAGAAACCCACAACTAGTTTTCCCGATAAGAGACACAAGACAAACATGACATAAATAAGGGATGCGAACCATGAGTAAAAATGAGTTACCAAAAAAATAGAAAAATATTTTTTTGTATCGGGGTTTTGTGTGTTTGTGTGTCCGTTCGCTTGTGTGGTTGCATGCATATGAGTATGTGTGCGTGGTGTGGGTAATTTATGTTGTATGCGTGTGTAAGAAGCATAGAGAGGGAAATAGAGAGATCGTCTGAGATAGAGTTAGATCCCTTAAATTTTAGACAGAAATAGAAGGCAGTGTGCAAAAACTGTCAAAAATTAAAATAAGAGAAAAGTACAAATTATTGTTACAAAAACGGCTTCAAATTTTGCAAAAGCTGTATCCTAGCTTTTCGCTGGTAACACTTAGGCGAGATTTGTTAAAAAATAATATTTTCAATGGGATCATGAAACATCAGAAATGACAAAGTTTTACTGCCAAAATTACAATAACCTATGCAATTGCCTCAACTAGGCTACACCTAGTTAATTAGAAAAGAAGCGGTGAAGACCTAATTGAGCGTGACGAACCTTGAGTAAAGATCAGGTCCCAAAAGGAAGCTTTCATTCTTTTGGGGTAGGCGTTTCTATTTGTGTAACTTTTGTGCGTGTGATTTGTTTGGTGTGTGTGTGTGTTTGTATGATTTGTCTGTGTTGAACAAATTGTACTACATTTATTTTTCCAGAATATGCCAAGGAGTTTTTGTTTTTATCTGCCAAAAAAGACATATTTTATGGTTCAAAAAGTATAAGTAATTTTCTCCATTGCTTATAAGTTTTTTTGCGGATTCTCAGACAGATGTTAAGGATTGTTTATGTAACTTTGAGAGTTATGTCGGAAAATACTGTGCACATTCTCGCACCAGCCGTCTGTTTGTTTAAAAAATAGTTTGAAAGTATGGAAACAATGCCAGCAAAGAGCAGGGCAAAATATAAAAAGTCTCCAATAACAAAACAATTCATAATAAAAGCCAAAATAATCCTTTTTGGTCATAATTTAGCCGGGCGGTTTTTATTGAGTGGATAAATTGTTCAAAATAACTAAAGGATCTAGAAGCTCAGTTCCTTTTGCTCATTTCTAAAAAAAACAACTACACTAGTTGTAGATTTTTCGGGGTTTATTGACACGATGCGAAGCAATGATGAACATTTAGGTTTATTAATGAATCTTCACTGACAGACATGTTAGACGCACATTTTGTGAAAAATGAAATAATGAGAGAAAATAGCACGGAAAGCTCTCAATTGGTTTCGCTAGTAGTATCTTATTAATTTTAAGGATTCTTAAGATATATTGCCTTCTTTGTAATTTTTACCTTTTGTTTCAACTTTAAAGAAACGGATCCTTTCGCTGTTATATTTTGAGTTTCAAATCTCTAATTCGACCTCCTCCTTTTTTGAGAAACGCTTATTGCAACAGCATAATCGGTACTAATTTCTTTGACAAAAATCTTTTTTTTTATCTAATTGAACATTCGGTTTGCAAAACAGCAATACCACGATTTCCTACATTTACCGAATCTCTCTTTCATTTCAAAACGATAATACTGAATCTCTCTTTTGTTAAATATCGACCGTCTTTGCAGTACGGTATTTAGCAAAACACGATGATGCCGACACTTTTTTTATCTTTAAAAACCGACAATCATTTTTTATTGACAGTTTATTGGAAAAACCAGCTGAAAGTTCACCAGAAAAATTTCCTTACATTATCAGAAGTTCGTCGGTGAAAAGCTGTCTAATGTGCTGCTGATGCTCAAGAAAAGGACATCCGTAAAAACGGAAATCAAAAAATTTTCAATAGATAGGTCTCGAGACTCACCTACGGCCAATATTTTCTGGAAAATATTTTAAATTCAGTTTTTAATTGATTCGCTCCTATCTGAACGTACTCTTTAACTTTCTTATGCCTGATTTTTTTAAATCAAAACCAATCAGATCTTAGTCAAAATCAAGTAAATTAATTTAAAGTTCTGAATAAACTGTGTCCTTTTCTGGAGAATCATCAGACCATATGACCGCCATTGATCGAGGAACTTCTGATAATAGGAAAACAATTTCACTTTTGAATTTTTAGCTAGGTTTTTCCAATAAATCCCTCATAATTTTGAGAAAAAAAAACGGATGTTACTAACATTTCGTTCACAAGTTTTCAAAAAGTTTATTGACACTGAAAAGCGAGAAACATTATTTTTACGCCAAATCTTTTTCTTATTTTGAAACATAATTATGGTGGTATGTAAGGAAGAAAGAACCCGAACCCAGAAAAAAAGCTTGTAAAATTATACTGTACACAAAGATGCATTAATCTATTCAATGTGGAAGTCCTTAAGCAATTACCGCAATATCACGATAAGGTTTTGTGTTCCCTTTTGTTGTGATGACCAAAATCTAAAAAAATAGTTTTCTAAAAAAAGACCTTTATTGTACAAAAATTAATTCTCTGTTTTTATGATCCAACCACTTTTTACGATCAAAAGTTTTTACAATCCAACCACTTTTTTATCTGAGTAATCACAGAAGAAAGTTTTCCTGGACATCTGACGGAAGAATGTGAGACTCCACTTTCAAAAAATCAAAACCCGAAAACCCATTCAATAGTAGAACTAATTTTGTCACTTCCATTTTTTCAAAACTTTTTGAAAAACTTTTTTCAAATAACAGATTTCTTTGATAGAGAACAATTACTGTCCGCCAGTCAGTCGGGTTATAGAAAACAATTTTCAACAATTGATGCTAATTTAAAATCTACGTGACAAATAAGACTAGAGTTCAACAGAAAAGAAGACGGTTACAGATATTAGTAGTTTACTAAAATGCACGTATTGTCACGGGGGGGACGTCCCCCCGTGACAAATCGTGCATAACGTTTTGTCACGGGTGGGGACGTCCCCCCGTGACAATACGTGCATTTTAGTATACTACTGATATTTCAAAAGTTTTTGACTCTGTAAACCACGAAATACTTTAACGGAGACAAGAAAAGACTTTGACAAACACGCTACCAATTTAATAGATATTTATTGATTAAAAGAACGCAGAAAATTTTTCTAGAAGGAATTCAATCCGACTGGATAGCTTTGAAAAGATGACTTTCACAGGGTACTATTTTAAGTCCTATGTTATTCACCAATTGCGTGAACAATTTAGCAGTGATTATAGAAGAGGATTGTACGGTGGGGCAGAATGCAAACGAAACTTTTCTTTTTACACCCAACAGTGATGAAACTCTGTCAAAAAAACTTGAACATAACATCTCTAAAATTGTCGAATTTCGTTCAAAGTCTCAGTTAAGGGTGAACAAACAAAAGACAGAGTTTATATTATTCAGCAGCAGGAAGGAATAACAAATAACATTTTGATTGTCGACAACAACAAAGTGGCAGATTCAACTAGTGTGATGTATCTTGGCGTAGGTATTGATAACAAACAAAAATCTGACGAAGAAGTGAAAAAGATACTTCACAGAATGGCTCGAGGAATGAAGTTTTGATCATGCTGAGTAAAAACCTACCCGAGAAAACAAAAATTTCATTTCTAAAAACCGATGTCATGGAGGGAAATTGAATTAATTTTTTTACAAGAGCTTATATTAACTAATTTATATTTTTTTAATATTTATATAACGATGTGCTCTTAACTGTACACTGGCACATATTATAGTGATATTTTTGGCAAGATATTTTTGGCAAGATGTTGGCAAGATATTTTTTTGTGAAGATTGAAACAATTGTTGCAAGCGTGACGCTTTTTATACAGGTTTTTGTTTAATCGTAATTGCTCTTTTGTTTGCCACTTTCGTTGCTATCAAATGAGTTTCTCATGCTTGAGTTCTTTCTTTTTTTATGCGACCGAAATTTTGCTCACTCCAAAGTTAGGTCTGCTGCTAACATAAACTTACGTTTAATCGAAGAGATCAGCATAGCGGGGGAAGTTAGTGGAAAAAGATGACACTCTTATCAGCGGGATCACTAGTTTGAAGCTCGCTGGTATCCACATTTTGCGCATATGAAAAACTCCGGTTCGAGGTGACACCGCATTTCAACGCAAAATTATGAAAGATAAGCGGTGAATGCGGAAAAATTTGTAAGATAAGCGGTGAATGCGGTGAAATTACATAAATCAGGTGGTGGATGCGGTAAAAACCCTTACCACCTGGTAGCAGTGAAATTAAATAATTTCATCACTGAATTTAGCGGCGAAATTACATAAATTCAACGCTTTGAAAAAACTGTCCACTTTATGAAAGATAAGCGGTGAATGCGATTAAATTACCTAAATTCACCGCTTAATTTATTGGTGAACTTACATAATTTTGCCGCTCAGAAAAAGTGTTACAAATGTGTGAGAACAGCATTGAATGTGGTCAAATTACATAAATTCACGGCTGAACTTAGTGGTGAAATTATATAAACTCACCGCTTAGAAAAAAAGTGTTAAAATTGTGTGAGACCAGCAGTGAATGCGATGAAATTATGTAAGTTCATCGCTACAGTAAGTGGTGCACTAACAAAACTTCACCACCTTTCACTGCTTAGTTAAAGTTACCTTCCTTGCACGGATTCGAACCTCTCACCTCCGGCAGCTTAGCCATTTCTTCTTCCTCTGCGCCACTTCTCACTGATTGATTAATTAACATAAATTCACCGCTTAGAAAACGCCTCGAATTGTCTTTTGTTCAACGAAGTTAAGCTACATCTATTGAAAGACGCATGGAAAATTTACCCACGAACAATCACACACCTTTTCGAAAAATTTTAAGCGTAGAATTTATGTAATTTCATCACTAGAGTAATCGGTGAACTTACAAAAAATCACCACATTTCGCCGCTAAAAATCGTAAGTTCGCCTCTAATCTTACAAAAGTTCAACGCGTATGTTTTACAACAAGTAGAGTGATTTTGATTTAAAATCAAAACCAATATGATACATTTTAGTGAGAAGTGGTGCAGTGGAAGAAGAAGTGGCGGGCATGCAAGAGGTGAGAGGTTCGAATCCGTGCAAGGACGGAAACTTGTAGTAAGAGGGGAAATGTGGTACATTTTTGAAAGTTCACGCTTACTCAAGCGGTGAACTTAGATAATTTCACCGCATTTACAGCATTTCAACGCCAAATTAAGTACAAAATTTGCGGCGAAAAAAACAACTTTTCACCGCTTATATTTCATATTTCTCCGATTTTTCCTCGACCCGGGAACTTCCAGTTTAAAGTATATAATCTTGCAAGATTTGAATCCACTCATCACTAGGGATGAGATGAGTTACATCTAACTGCTACGTGGTGCTCAAGCCAAGCCAAAATTTCTCAACGAATGCAATTTTGAATAAATTAAAAATTGAATATGCAAAATGAGAACCCATTTAGCACAAAACTACAGGAGATTGGATGGTAGCCTAACATCAAAATTAGGCAGAAAAATACACAAAATAAACCTTCAGGGGTTAGCGCAGTTGATAAGGCAGGTGACTTCTAGCGTGAGTAGCACGCAGCGTGTTCGAAACTCACCTTCTGCACGGTGCTTTTGATACCTATTGCTTTTTATAGTCATTGAAGATGTCCGCTTCGATTAATTATCAACTTAGTCGTTGAAAATTTGGATTTTGTATCTGAACTTAGTCGTTGAGAATCTGGATTTTGTATCTGAACTTAGTCGTTGAGAATTTGGATTTTGTATCTGAATGTAGTCGTTGAGAATTTGGATTTTGTGTATGAACGTAAACGTTGATAATTTGGATTTTGTATCTGAACGTAGTCATTGAGAATTTGGATTTTGTGTATGAACGTAAACGTTGATAATTTGGAATTTGTATCTGAACGTAGTCGTTAATAATTTGGATATTTGGATTATATCTGCAGGAAGTCGTTGCAAGTTTTGATTACATTTAGCGAAATTTTTCCGTTTGTTCCACCCCCCCCCCCCCCCCAGTTACAGAGCACGTGTCATTGCATGGTGTTAAAATATGGCACGTGCGACTGGGGGGGAGGGGGGTTAAATAATATGCACCCAATAAGCTGGGGGGCACAAACGGAAAAGATCAGATTTAGCGAAGGAAGGTAACTTATACTAAGCGGTGAAATGTGGTGAATTTTTCTAAGTTCACCAATTACTATAGCGATGAACTTACATAATTTCACCGCATTCACCGCAGTTCACCGCAAAATTATGTACAACTTTTGCGGTGAAAAGAAAACAACTTTTCGCCGTTTATCTTACATTTTCCGATTTTTTTCTCGACCCGGGATGTCTCCCCAGAGTGAAGTGCGTGACCCAAACCAGCTCTGATCAGACTATCCAGACAAATATCGGCTCTGATCATCCGATCCATACCAAAATTGGCTGTGATCAGACAGACTTGAGTCGCACAATGGGGGTGCCATACCGACTTGAGTCGTGCACTGGGGTCTGATCTGATACACTCCCTCAAAATTCTCCGACCTGCAGTTTGAGAGCAGCTCATAGTTAATGGTTTTATATTGGACGTCATTGGTTTTATGGTTTCTGATAGACTACGAAATTAAACAGATCTGCGTAAATTTAGGGTTCAACTTTACTCCGGCTCTAATGCGATAGTTGTTATTTTAACCCATTTTGTTGCAAATTGGTTGCTGTAAGGCAGAATTTGAACAGACTTTGATTATCTTTTCGCCAATGTGATGTGCACTCAGAGCAAACAATAGCTTGGAAAAAACCAGGAAACGAGTAATCCAGAGAATTCACAAACTTTCGGTAAGTAATGTGTGTACAGCTACCCCCCGCCATGGGGAAAATAGTAATAATTTTTTCCCGTGGTGGGGGGGGGGGGGGTGGTAGCTATATACACATTACTCTTTTAAATTAAGCAAAATGTTTATTCCAAGCAAGGTTGTGTGACCTTGCAAAGATCCAGTTTAAATTATGGCTTACATCTAACTGCTACGTAGTCGAAGTCTACCCGTACATAACGCCAAGTCAATATCAGTACTGGGCAAGTCTAATTCAAAGTCTAGATATCAATACTGATTCAGAGCTATGATCATAACACATTTAAGACGTGTCAGACTTGGCCAAGACTTGGCAAGTCTTATTCCAAGTGCGAAAATAAAGTTCAGTACGCGGATCGAACCCTCTCTCTGCATGCCTCTAGCTGTGCGTCCTTCTTACTCTGCCACCGCCACTGTTGAAAGTGTGTCTTTTGCGCCGTTGAAATACGCTTGAAAGAAGCAAATTTCAAGCGAGAAAGCGAGCAAATCATATTACATCGGAGACTTGCAATTACAATTGCCCAGTACTGATTTCCACTTGGAGTTCGGTATGGGTAGACTAGGGATGGCTTAATTGATTTTTTTAATCCACGAGTTCAAAAATTAAATTTGCATAACCACAACGAAAAGTTGCATAAACATTTACATTTAAAGAATCAATTTATAAACATATAATAGTTAAATACTCGTAGAAATAAATTCTGAAACCTTGTACTTGTAATTGTTTTTCATCTTTTATTTTCATGAGCTACGGTACAATTTTTTGTGCCACACACAGATCCGTACAAGTGAATTTGAAATATAGCTGTTCTTACAAAAAAACTTCACTTTATGCAATTTCTCGCTCTGTCTCTCTTTTGTCAGTTTGAAAGAAGAGAGCATTTCAGAGATAACTTATTCAAAGAGTACTACTGTTTCTGATTTTTGCGTCAAATACAACACACGCACACATAATTCATATATGGTCAATTAAACATGCGAAGCTCATACAATCTCGTGTCAAATGCTTTAGATTAGTTGCTTTCTAATTTGGTTACAACTTCTTTATTGTTGTTAATGTTTGATTCAAAAACAAAAAGTTCTGAAAACGAGATTGAAATGCCACCCAGGTCTAGGTGTCACCACCATTCAACGCAAAATTATTTAAGATAAGCGGTATATGCGGAAAATATTGTGAGATAAGCGGTGAATGCAGTCAAATTACATAAATCAGGCGGTTAATGCGGTAAAAAAAAACTTTATCGCCTGGTAGCAGTGAAATTACAAAATTTCATCGCTGAATTTAGCGGTGAATTTACATAAATTCACCGCTTTTAAAAACGTGTCCAAATTATGTAAGATAAGCGGCGAGTGCAATGAAATTACATAAATTCACCGCTTAACTTAGTTGTGAAATTTCATAAACTCACCGCTTAAAAAACGCTTCGAATTGTCTTTTATTGCAAGACGTACGGAATATTTACCCACGAATAATCATACATCTTTTTAAAACTTTTTTAAGCGGTAAATTTATGTGATTTCACTACTAGATTAATCGGTCAACTTACAAAAAGTCACCACATTTCATTGCTAAAATTTGTAATTTCTTTTCTAATCTTACAAAAGTAAAACACGTATGTTTTACAAAAAGTAGAGTGAGTTTGATTAATTTTCAAAACAAATATGCAACAATTTAGTGAGAAGTGGCGCAGTGGAAGAAGAAGTGGCGGTCATGCAAGAGGTGAGAGGTTCGAATCCGTGCAAGGACGGAAACTTGTAGTAAGAGGGGAAATGTGGTACATTTTTGAAAGTTCACGCTTACTCAAGCGGTGAACTTACATAATTTCACCGCATTTACAGCATTTCAACGCCAAATTAAGTACAAAATTTGCGGCGAAAAAAACAACTTTTCACCGCTTATATTTCATATTTTTCCGATTTTTCCTCGTCCCGGGAACGTCCAGTTTAAAGTATATAATCTTACAAGATTTGAATCCGCTCATCAGTAGGGTTGGGATGACTTACTACTAACTGCTACGTGGCTCTCAAGCCAAGCCAAAATTTCTCAACGACTGCAATTTGAATAAATTGAAAATCGAATATGCAAAATGAGAACATATTCTAGCACAGAACTATAGGACATTGGATGTCAGCCTAGCATCAAAATAAGAAAAAACAATACATAGAATAAAACTGGGGGGGTTAGCGCAGTTGGTAAGGCAGGTGACTGGCACTATGCAAGCACTACGTAGCACGCAGTGTGTTCGAATCGCACTTTCCGCAAGTTTCTTTTTGATGCGTATTGCTTTTTATAGTCATTGAAGATGTCCTCTTCGATTATTTAGGCACTTAGTCGTTGAGAATTTGGATTTTATCTGAACTTAGTCGTTGAGAATTTGGATTTTATCTGAACTTAGTCGTTGAGAATTTGGATTTTAACTGAACTTAGTCGTTGAGAATATGGATTTTAACTGAACTTAGTCGTTGAGAGTTTGGATTTTATCTGAACTGCAAGTTTTGATTAGATCTAGCGGATCTTTTCCGTTTGTGCCCCCCCCCCCCAGTTACTGAGAACGTGCCATTACATATTAAATCAATATGTAAAAATATGGCACGTGCTCCTTGAATAAAAAACCAAACTTAGATTGTAGATACAGTTTGGTTCCTCGTTAACGCAAGTTCAACATAAAAACAAGTTCGTAAACATAAAAACAAGTTAAAACAAGTTCGACTCTAAATAACAATAAACGATTGAATATTTAGCTTCTAGTTCTAACTCCTACGTGAATCTTAATCAAATGGGATCGATTAAGCGGATCTATTCTGTTTTGTACCCCCCCCCCCCCCCCCCCCGTGTTTTTACGGCCCTCACCCAAGGTGAGGGCCTAAGCTCACCAAGGTGGGGGGAGGGGGCTAAATAATAAGCACGCAATAGCTTGCTATTTGTGAAATAAACAGAAATATTATAAGATTGGGTGTCAAGATAACACAAAAATAAATAAAATAAAAACGAGGGTAATAGCTCAGTTGCTATTTAAGGACTCGGAATGACACCCCCACCCACCCCCCCCCCCCCCCGACGACGTTCTGTCGAGTCATTATTCCACGACCTCACCCCGCGTAAGGTTAGTAACATAGACTTCACATTCGAAGCATTCGTATCATGCTTGGAGTTGGAAGTAGCGTTGGAACCGACATTCTTGAGGCCAAATTGTTTGATGCCATTAAAGCTTTTCTTTTTATATTCAGTGCACATTTCCATTTTGACTATTTCTGAAGGTTGTCGTTGCAATGTTCAATTTCGTCTGAAAGTAGTCGTTTCAGTTTTTGATCGGGTCTAACTCTATATTTAAGAACACATAGTTCTGCAATGAAAACTGCATCTCAAAAACTAAGTTTTCTTTTTTTTTTGTTAAAGTACCAAATGGCAAATAGAATATCACAATCAACGCAAGACGCCCATAGTGAGGACATAGTCATTAGCATCGGCCTCTATAAAGGGTTATTGTTTAATTCGTATAGTGGTTTGAGCATAAAGGGGTAAACAAATTGTTTTCGATCAACAAGGGGTTCTTGGTAAGTTTTCTATCGCTTCCTGGACAATTGGGTCAAAAAATTGGTTGAGTGTTTTGGAACATTGTGTACAAATGCACATTACCGATATTGCTTAATAAATATTTCAGTTAATAGAAAAGAGTGCTAATGTAACGATGAATTTTTGCACGGTTTGCAGTTTTTCGCGTGAATTTTTTTTCTTCGCCGCTCTCAACGAATTCACCGCTGATCTTAAATGTTTTTGCAGTATTTTCTGGGGTGAGTATATTTAATAAATTTAGCTGTAAATGTTTTGCGATGAATTTTGTTCTCCACTCCGAACAATTGCACGGCTGTTCTTACATCTTTTTAAAATTTAGCAGCAAAGTTTTTTCATTCTTAGCGCTGATTTTGTTTTCTCCATTGAACGCTCAAAGTCGCAAATCTTATATATTTTTTACCGCATTCACCGCAATATTTACATTTTCTATTGATTCTTAGCGATGACACCTCAACCCGGGTGGCAATCTGGGCTCCTCCTTGAATCTTGGAACCAACCAGGTGGTTTAGAAAAAAAATGTTTTATGGTAATCAATTCAGCCATATCATATAAATACTGACGAGAACTTCTTTGAGTGTAGAGTATAGAGAAGTATATGAGAACGTCAAATAAATTTGACAAACTGTTGATGGTTCAAAAACTTATTTTTAAAGAGAAGAATTGAAAAAGTCAGCCGTGCCTTGAGTATGCAATGTTGAAATATAGCTGTTACACACCTTCATTGCAACCAATTAGAGGTTACATCAGTTTATATTCCAAACTATATACTAAACTTTAATTTGTCGCCATATGTTGCATATGCAAAGAGACGCTATAAATTCAGAGTTCATAAAAAAATAACTTTTGAGAAGCATTCCGATATTTCGATGGGAAAACAGTTATGAAAATTTTATACATGGAACAACCAGTTCCAGAAAGAAATTGTTCCTGTAAATGAAATAAAATTTTTTTGGAACTCAAAGACCGAAACCTTATACTTTTGGCTAAAAGCAAAATATATTGCTGTTTAGCTCTTAACAGTTTACATCACAAAGCAATTTTTTTTAAAAATTTCCTATAGAATTAATCTTTTTAGATTTAGTCTTTAATGGAACTTCTTGGCAACAAATTTTCGGGATCTCGACCCAAAAATCTGAACACGAAAGTATAATCTTTTGCTCGAAGTAATTAGTGAACGTTGAGATTAAAAGAAAACCCTTAGAGACAAAGAGTCTTTAAAGATTATAGAGTCTAGTGGTTAAAGAAATGGATAGCTCTCAAGTTCGAAAAATTAAGAGTTGGAAATGTCTCGAATTTGAGACCAAACAAATAAATGAAATATCTTGATTTCAAGACAAAAAAATGAGTTGGTGCCCAAAAAAACTGGAGCTCGAGACAAAACAAAGAATAACTTGAGTTCAAGACCAAAATAAAAAACTGTCTGGATTTCAAGAATAAAAAAGTGGTGAATTTGGAGAAAGCCCCTCCCCTAAAAGTGTAGTCGGTCAAATTGGGGGGCAGCGAATTGACTCCTAGGTGTGTTTACAAATCCTGGCAGTAGTCAAAAATTTAAGCATCAGATGCAAAAGATAGAGAAATTAAAGCATCAGAATTATAATCAAAATGGATATGGTAAATAGCACCCTAAGTACAATGTGTAGTGATATTGAATCAAGATTAGAAAAAATTTAAAACCTTTAGCATATCAGCCTCCCTTCCGCTACAATGCTCCCTATTGACGTTTCTACTGCAGGGAGCCAGCTCATGGAGCGTGCGCCACAGAGGCAGAGTATGGAGCTACGCAAAAGAGCAAAAATGTTTTCGTCCTTATGTACGTGATCACGTCCAAATATGAATCTTCTTCTTGTCGCTGACCCTGGAAGCCAATCTCTGTATGGCCTTTGATGCTGACAGACCAGATCCTCCTGTAAACGAGAAGATTAAGGGACAGAAGGTGGCTTTTTTCAACTTCCATTTCTTTTGATCGTATTTCAGCTTCTCGATGGACTCGTGGTATTTAGAGGAATCCGCTATGCTTCTTCCGTCACTCTTCGCATATGGACTAAACACTTTTACATCAAAGAACTTTCTACTGAAACGTGAATCAAAGAAGCCATTAGCTTTGATATCTAGTCGAGCGTTGTCATCAGTAGTGGTATTTCTATTTGCGAAGGTTTCTCCTTGCATCGTCTGAAGACAAGCATCTACTTCGACATCATCACAGACCTCATTGAGCAGGTTGGGAAAAAAGTCACCAATGTCATCGTGTCTTATGTGCGTATAGCCACCTTTTGAACAATGTAGAGCATGCGCTACATTAAAATTTTCCACATGCGCAAGTTGATAATAATTGTTGTGATCTCATCCATATCGAAGATCAATTCCATCTCTAAACTCTCCCTTGAAGAAATCAAAATGATATTTTGTCTATGGACGTGAGTTTAGCCAGCATGATATTGATTTTTCTGTTGCCAAATCTAGAGAAATTGCCTCTTTTTGATGAGAGCTCTGATTGCCAACGTTTTTGCTCGAGCTTCTTCTTGTTCTTCTTTTCTGATTTTCTGAACGATTTTTTTCCTGATGCATCTATATTGTTATGAATGTGTAATGGCTCACAAATCCAAATAGATCTTTTATATGCGTTTGCCCAGTCTGCAGGGAGAAGAATGCTTAGGCCACCGTCTTGTCTTTAACGGAAGAGAGAAAACCTTCAAGTATCTGTTATTGTAAGAGGGATGGTTCAACATTGAAGATATACGACTTTTTATCAACTTTTTTGGCATCCCTCAGCAGACTGCCCGAGTTTGGAGTAGTCCTAGCAATAAATGTCAATTTATGTAGCAATCTCTTTGTAAAAGATTTGCACACATTCTGAAGGGGGCACCATACTATGTTTGGCCAGCTTCTCAAGAGTGTTAGAGTATTTCATAGACTTTTTTTCAACTTTTATCAGAAGAAATAACTGAACCCAGAACCCAATGACCTTCAATAACATCAACATCTAATCATAAAACACTTTGTTGGCCTTCTGAACAAACTCAGTTTTTGTAATGAGATGACATTTGATCACATTATAAACAAAAGCACAGCCATTTTCATCGATTTTCTCGAGCACGATTTGTAGTGATCCACGGCTAACGGCCACATTACCGTCTTTTTGTCATTTGGATACCATTTATGAATCAAATTTTGATCTGCAAGCATGTCGTTGTTTTTCGATGACAACTCTGATTGTAAGTTTGGACACTGTTCTGCAGGGATCGATTGAGGAGGAGTTGTATGATGTCAAAAGTCGTCTCCAGTTGCCTGCATCAAGACCGGATGGGCTATGGCCGCCCTTTGTTTTTATTGCAGCGAGTTTTTTTAGAACTATTAATTTTCAAAAATGGAAAGGCAAATCCCGATTTCTCAGATTCGTTTCTACGTATTTAAGATCGGCTTTCTGACAATATGGGTGCTTTTCTTGTAGAAGATCAAGTACGGTGCACTTTTTTTCTTTGATAACCACTTAATCAGATGTTGATAGCACACCGCCGTTTCTATCGTCTGAAAGACGTCATAAAGCATTCAATAGCTTACCAGACTCCATTTGTTTGTCAAAGGCTTTGAATTCATCCATTTCTCGTTTTCTTTTTATTTTCACTAAACGTTCCTGAATTACCTTGGCCTCAACAAACAGGTTGTCGAATTGGCACCTGATACACAGATGGCGCCTTCTAGACAAGGTTTTTGTTTTTGAAGCATCATTTTCACTTGGATTTTGCGAGAAATAAATGCGGCATTATCAAATGCGGCATGTGCAAAACATAGCGCATTCAGTCTGAAGCCCATCTTCAAGCACGTCTTAATGACAATGATGTTCTTAAAATCTGCTATTTTGAAGCTAACTTTATTTTTGCTATTGCTAAAGAGCGTACAGTCGGTTTGCAGTGAACTGTTCCATTGTAAGTTTTCCGTGGAGTTTATATTTGTTCGTCTTGAATTTTGCACCAACGGTCATATGGTTCCGAGGTTGACCCGCTCATTGAGGGTGTGGGGCCATGTTTAGCTGTTTATTGAGGGTCAATTTTTGCATGATCCCTACAGTTTGCAAATTTATATCCGAGAATTCCTGTGAATATACCGAATTGAATCTTGTCTATATATCCGAGATTTATATCCGAGGTTTCCCTGTGAGTATACCGAATTTGATCTTGTCTATATCGGAATCGGAAGGTCTCTACCATAAAAGTGCTTGCACCTGCAATTCTTTGGTCCCGTGCATTAGAGGCTGAAGGGGAATCTCAAAGCCGGTGTGTTATTAGAGAAATTGAAGTGCACAAACTTTTTAGTTCAAGAAAAATAGCCGGGAGAAAAATTGACGGCCGTTGCGATAAAGCCTGAGAGGCAACAAAGGGGGGAAATGGATAAATTGAGCTCCGATTGTGAGGCGCTTAGAGGCAATCTAAAGGCAGACAAAACATTTTGTGCAAAACGAAATTTGAAAAACCTCCGCAAATTCGGAATAACCCTAAAAATACAAGAACATTGCCAAAATCGAAAAATCCGGAATAGGAATGTTTTTAAATAAATTGATAACAGATGTAAATATGAGATGTAAATAGGCTAAATATTGTATATAGGGAAAAATTTTCGATTGATTTTGTAGAATAGTTCCTAGAATTGTTTTAATTGTCGTCTCAGACAAATGTAAATACATATTCATTTTATCTTTTAACAATTTCTAAAACAGTTTTAACCTGACGATGAACGTAAAGTTCGAAAACGTTTGTTTTAAATATTGGAAGTAATTTTAATTTGACAAATTGGTTTCCTTTACATATAAAGGCAGGGTCAGCCAGAAACGCCTAACAGGAGTAATTGAATAACTCCTTGAAACAATAGCTGACCGATTTCAAAGGCAATGCAGCAACAAAGAGAAGCAGCCGACAAACTGGAAAAAAGAAGGACAACTTGCGACTGGAAAATTACAATCAGTACTTGGCCAAAAGAAGGACAACTTCAACTGGAAAATTACAATCAGTACTTGGCCAATGAGTGCCGGAAAAAGGACACCGTTACTGATAGACATTGAAAGCCAAGACAGGCCTTCGAGAAAAGTCTCTTCGAGCTTCGAAGCAAGTTTATGAATAATTGGCCTGCTACGATGTTCGAGATCTTGTCGGGAAGAGTTCTGCGAACAGAGCAAATCAAAAAACGTTTCAGCAAAATGAGCCTCTTGACGCATCCCGATGCTGGTCGAGATGAAGAATTCCTCAAAACCATCAATCGTGCATACCAGATTTTTGGGCAACGATTAAGCACGAGAAGCGTACAATATTTTTGGACAGAAAGAACCCGAGAAACATGAAAAGTCATTAAGAAATTGATTTGAAAAGAGTTATGACTGAATTTAGTGATGGAATACTGTTGAGTGGTACACTCTATTCTTACTAAGAGGAGGGCAGTGTGAGTGGAACGTTTAAAAAATAAAAGCTCTAAAAATGGCTTCAAAGTCAATTATGTAGTTCAGATGCTATTTCATTACCTGATTTATGGCTGACACAATAATGATAGGTGTCGGGAAAGTGAAGTAGACATTTGATAAAACAAAGCTCGAGCCTCGAGCAATATTGACAAACCTGACTATCAGTATTGACTGGGCTAATTTAGCACGGTGATAAAACCGATATTTGGTACGGACCAACGTAAGTTGTGTTTCTTTGGTAACAAGCTCAACTCATTAAAGATATAATATATTGCGCATGGGGGCTACTATACAAGTCCTGCCTAAATCTCCTAAAATTTGTCTAAATTGTATATTTTTAGTAGAGCCATGGCAGTCGCCAAAATTAGAGGCCATTGAGGCAGAAACAGTGATCAGTAATTTTAACATGAGCAGTGGAGAATGGAGAGGAGCAGTTTCGAATGATGGGTACGAGTACTCTCACACTGATGACGATGAGAGACTAAGTGTAAGTGACAGTTCCTCCAATTCTACGGTTGTCAAGGAGGAGTACCATGATGAGTCTGAGATATTCGGAGGATCAATTGGATTATTCACTGGCTTGTCCAATTTACAAAGGTGTGTAGAAATATTTTCAAAGTTTACGAATCCTTCAGATCCAAAGAGTCGTGGTCATGGTTTATGTTCAAATCAATTACAATCATATCCCAAAGCCTCGACATTGTCATCATACTCCATCTTTCTTCTACCTGTTTTTTTCACTATGCCAAGATGCACACTATATTAGTGCTTCGACACACTATATTTGTGCTTTGACGTGAAGATCTTTAGGGTCTTTCCCATTATAGCCCCCTCCCCCAGCTTAGTGGTCAGATAACCTATAGCCCCCCAATCATGGTAAATATACCATAATGGGGGCAATATTCTCATGGGGGGGTATAATGAGAAAGACACGATCTTTAACCCACTCGTTCCGCTCGTGTTTTCCTGCATGGGGACGCAGGACCGTCCGCAACGCGCACTATAAAACAACTAGCTAGCAAAATTGCCGATAAGAAAGACAAATCATAGTCGGACGCAATAACGTACATGCTCACGAGAATCAATTTTGCTCTTCTGCGCAGCGCTATCATATGCCTCAGAGGGTGCCGTGGTTCCAAACGGCCGACCGACATTGATAGTTCTTGCAGCGCCATAGTGTGGGAGGGGAGACTAGAAATTTACTTCTTTTGACGCAGCTCTAAAAGAGTTAGTTTTTTTGTCTTAAAAATTATATACGATGCAGTGATGTCTATGTTTATTTTTCTCATGACGCAGCTCTAAAAGAGCTATAGTGCCTTGTTTTTAAAATTATATGCGATGCAGTGATGTTTCATAGTGGGGGATCACTACTCATCCATTGGATTGTCCCACGCGGCTTAAGAGCAAAACCCCCTTTAATTTTTCAAGTCATATAGATAAATGTATGACACGTGGTTTTTTGTATGTTTGCATGCTCAGCCCAACTATGTGCCCAAGCATTAAAAATGCCTGGACCCGGAGACTTATTGTTGTCAAGTGAATCAATGGCATCATAGAGTTCCTTTAGTGTGAGTTTTAAGAAATAGGGGGGTCTGCCGCACACTTTTTGACACATTTCTCCCAAAACTTTTTTTCCGACCCGGATTCGAACCCACGCGGGCAAATCATTGAAATTTTTGAAATGTGTCAAAAAGTGTGCGCAGACCCCCCTATTTCTTACTACTAGTGTGACTGTTCTGAAGCAAAATTTCTATGCGAGAAATATTTGGAGCGCTCACATTTTGTCCTTCGTATAAACCTAATTTTTGAAATATTGTATAAGCCTAATTTTTGAGAATTATTGTTGTTAAGTGAGTTCCGTTAGTTCCTTAAGAGTTCCTTTAGTGTGAGTAGTAAGAAATAGGGGGGGTTTGCCGCACACTTTTTGACACATTTCTCCCAAAACTTTTTTCCGACCCGGATTCGAACCCACGCGGGCAAATTATTGAAATTTTTGAAATGTGTCAAAAGTGTGCGGCAGACCCCCTATTTCATACCACTAGTGTGACTGTTCTGAAGCAAAACTTCTATGCGGGAATTATTTGGAGCGCTCACATTTTGTCCTTTGTATAAGCCTAATTTTTGAAAACTTCTGAGACTATTTGCAATATCAAGTTCAATTTCTACTTCTCTTTCACCATTGACTCTTTCACCATTGACTAGTTTGTCTATAACGAGACACTCCATTTCTTGGCCATCAATTTTTTTCTTGATGAAACTCCATTGTTCTTTACTTGTTAGTAATTCATTGAAAAATTGTTTGCACTGTTTTCAAACGCCTAGTAACCAAATGTCTCTGATATTTGAAACTGGTATGCGCTTGCTCCGATGGGTTCTTTTCCAGAGATTAAAAAGTCTATGTTTTGATATGTCTGATTACTGAACTGATCTGTCAATGTTGATTGATATGATTATCGGACTATACTGAAATTATGCTTGATACAAGACAATATCAATTCAACTCAATGATGCCTTCACTCACAGGGGTTGATTGTGTAATACAAGACGTGTAGAATCCACAAATTTTCGTGATTTTTTGTGTTTCAAGATCATCAAATTACTTATTATCCGTAAACGCGAATCAAATCTTAAGTCTTTTCTGTTTATACTTCAACAGAGTAGAATAGTCAAGTTGTCGACGTATATACGACCATGTCTAATCAGTGATTGTGTTTGCATGTCATTTGGTTGTGTCGACAACTCAATTTGATTTGCCAACAACCTAAATTGAACGAGACACTTGAGAACGGATATCGTTGTGTTCGCTTGGAGTTAACACAGGGAATGCATTTGAACAAGTAAATTTAAAGCTGCTCTGCTTGAAATAATTTAATTATTATTTTGAAGCATTATGCTTACTGTACTCTATGCTGTATCTCTACTGCGATCCAGCGTTGAACAACAGCCATGTAGTAGAATTGTTTTGTTAACTTTTGGACTTATTTTGTGGTCTGTGTTGCTTCAGATCCTACAATGACACTTGGCTGATAGGGGGCAACACTTCCCTACTCGGTGCAATATTCATAGTGTGCAATGCTGCCCTTGGTATCGGAGTCGTCAACATCCCTCACGCTGTCCTCTCTATCGGAGATCTCTACGTGGCATTAGCCTGTCAGTCTGTATGTATCATCATTCCGTAAATAATAATTCCAAACCCTTTAAAGGAGGGGTAATTAGAGCCTGGATTTTTTTCCCACAAAATTGGACCGTTGTTCATAGAGTTGGGCGATTTGAAAGTCCATTGAGCAGATTTTGGTGTTTTCTTCCTTCCCATCGGGAATAAAGTTTTAATTTTAATTAATAACCCGCCTAATCTTCTAAGGCGGCTATTATAGCGCTCCTATTTTTTCAATTCGTAAAATTTGAATTGTATTGGGGCGCTGTCTTTTTTACGACTCGACGAGGAGTTATGGTGATCTATTTTTAAATCGGTTTCTTCTCTTTTCACAGTATGCAAAGTCAAATGCCGCACAAGAAAACAAGTGTTCAGGCCAATCTGCTGAATAGACGTGAAAATCAGAGCAAAAGAGAGTAGGGTTTTTGTGCATGCAGTATTCTAAAAGAGCTAGAAAAGTGAGTGTGCAAAATTTCGGCTAAGTTAGCAATATTTTTGGATTACGATGCAAATAATATAGTTTTGGGTGATATTTTGAGCTGATTTTGCCATTTTACCCTGTGGAACGATTTTTTTAGCACTTTGCGTTCTTCATTGTTCAATACCAATTGGGGTCTTTTTATGGTTCCGCTTAGTTTCTCGTGTATTCGGTAATCTTTGACCTGATTGATACTGATTGTGAGTTGTGTTCGTTAAAGAACATGGTATTCTTTTCATCAAATTTTGCTAGTCTTTGGCCAGAATGTTTTTGTATGCTTGTTAATCGACAATTATTTCAGTATTCAGTAGCCGCAAAGCAATAGCTGTGGTTATTATTGGCCTTCTCTTTATTTTTTGTTTGGTCGTCTAAATTTTTGTTACAACCATTTGACGTCAGAACTTCAAATCTTTGCTTAATCGTCATTGCACCTGGCGTAATTAGGCTTTTGATCACACGTAACTTACCTGCCACTCAGAATCACCACTCACTGAAATTGACTTTCCTTTACTTAACTTCGAAGAGATAAGGTCATGTGAGTTTGTGTCTCTAATTAATGGTTATTTAAGAGAAACTAATTGAAGCAGAAACAATTAAAAGAACTTTCTTATTCAGTTAGTTTCTTTAACTTTGTTTTTGAGACTGCAAATCTACGAAGCTCTTGCAGCTGTTTTCTGGCAATCTGCCAGAAAAAATTTGGAAGATTGTTGAAGAGTAATTGATTGGATGCAGCATTTTGCGTTTTGTAGGAAATTGTGTAACCGAAAAATTGTTTTCTTTACTCGGTTTTCTCCATGTGTACCGTTTTGCAGTTTTGTTCAGCTGTTGTTCGTTATTTGAACAAGAACTGTTTTCTGCAAGTTTTTTCGGAGTTGCAACATTTTTATCTGAAACAGAGGAAATTTATCAGATTTCTTATGTTTTAACAGATTTGATTTTGTTGTTCTTTCTATTTTTTATTTTGTATTTGTTTCAAAATAACTATAAATGAGCAGAGGCACAATTTGGTTGAGCAGTAGTTGGCTGGGGTGTGAGTGAATTTGTACTTCGAGTCGGTTCCGGAGTTTTCCTGCTGTTTTTTCGAGATGTGTCCACACGTTTTCATGTTTTTAGGTCAAATTTGAGTGATGATTTTGGTCACGCTGAAACCGGAAGTGGAGTGAAAAAGCAATCGGTTTTGTGGCCTAAATATTTTTCGCTCTGATTTCAGAGTAGATTGTGAAAAGGGTGCTTAAAGAAAACTTTGCTTTCTCGCTAGTGGTTTTTTCACATTGTGCTGTTCGATTTACGGTTTTTCCTTTTTTTTTTGGATCTGAGTTGTTTCTCAATGGGTTTCCCAATCCATTAGTAGTCCGTTCTAGATCTAGTTTTTTGTATGGGCAGAACAAAATTCTTTGAAAAGTGTCAGGATTTGTCATGCTATGTTTTCACAATTCAAAGAATTTGAGTTGTATTGGGGCGCTGTCTTTTTTTTTAAGATCTGTTCACACATTTTCATGATTTTTGAAGTCAAATTGGAGTAGTGATTTTGGTCACGCCGAAACAGGAAATTGAGCGATAAAGCGAGTGGTTTTGCGGCGTGAAATTTTTTCACTCTAAGTTTCAAGCAGACTGAGAAAACGGTCTTTGAACAAAAATTCGCTTTCTCGCTTGTGGCTTTTTCTTCACACGCGGCAATTTCACTTTGATTTTTACAGTTTTTTGGTTTTCGATTTGTTTTCTGAATGGTTTTCCCAATCCATTCATGCTTCATTCTAGGTCTAGTTTTTTGTTTGAACCAAATGTCCATTTCTTGCTAGAGGTTTTTTGCTCACATGCGGCATTTTGACATTGATTTTGTTTTTTTTTAAATTTTTTTGTTTTTTTTTTAAAATGGTTTTCCCAATTCACTCATAGTACTTTCTCGGTCTAGTTTTTTGTTTAGTCAATGAAAATTCATTGAATTGTACATCAGGACTTGTCCTGCTATGTTTTTTATTTCGTCAAATAAAAGTTTGTTTCGTTTTAACATAGTTCACAGCTTCTTCAACTTTTTGCGTGAAGCCTTTTTGACATGTCTGGGCCAGTTTGATTCTTCCTCCATCCTACTGTTGCTCACCTAGAATAATCTAGAATCAACAGAGTCAGTGTCGCAAAAAAACGAAATCAAAATAGAAAACAGGATTAACCCATAAAGCCCAATTTTGGATGCCCGCTTTTTGAACTTTGGGGTCTTTCCCATTATAGCCCCCATATGAAACTATAGCCCCCATTATGGTATAATTACCATGATTGGGGGGGGGGGGCTATAGGTTATTAGACCGCTAAGCTGGGGAGCTTAAACTTATTCGATTTTTTCAAAACTTATTCGATTTTTTCATAAACTTATTCGATTTTTTCATGAACATCACCTCACAGTTAATACCTCTAAGACTGAATTCATGATATTTGGTAAGAGCAAAAGAAAAGATTTCAGTGAACAGATAATTTTAGATTCAATTCCAATAGACGAGAAACCTGAAGTAAAATATTTAGGGGTTCACATAGACAGCAATTTAACGTTTCAAGAGGAAGTGAAACATATCTTACGAAAAATGGCCCGAGGAATAAAAACAATTTATGCTATTAGAAAATCAATTCCACAAAAACTATTGATAATTGTCTAAATGCCCTATTATTAAGTCACTTGCACTACTCAGCGGTTATCATTCACGCAATTGAGCAAAATTTAATAATGTCTCTTGAGAAACAGCTTAACTGGTCATTACGGGCAACCTTTTTTAGACAGAAATTTGAATCTGTTCAAGATATTAAATGCAGTCGGAATATACTACCCGTAAAACTCTTTTTAAAAACAAAAAGATTACAATACTTTTGGAAAATAAAAAAACAGTTACGACCTGCTTTTTCACCAACATCGGGACGTCCTTTAATCACCTGGAATCTTCATGAGTCTATAAGGACAAAAAAATTGTTCTGGGACCAAAAATTTTTCTCTATCAAAAGGCAAAACTCGTTTGTTAGATTAGCGATACTAGATTGAAATCAAACAAGACAAAAAAAGTTTCCCCAAGCAACTTTCTTCTCAGCTTACAAAAGGAACCCTTTTTTGTGGAAGGTTACTTGTTCAACATGGCGTGACTTTACATTTGGAAAATGAATTAGAACTACTGTTTACTGGTTGGGTTGACTTTATAAACTTAACTAATTTTTATTGTGAGATATGCGACATAATTTGAATTTAACTCAAGTTTTCTGTTATAATATGGAAATAATAAATTCATTTAAATAATTACACTGCCGGACTAATATCAATTGTACTCGTTGATGTGGATCGGAATTCAGTGGTTTTTTTTTAATGGGAAAGACCCGAACTTTGTTCTTAAAAGACATAGATGACATCTCTAATGCTTTTGGCATTGATTCTAGCCCCTGTATCCTCTCATTGAGAAACAGCAGTATGTCTAAATACAAACTCCATTCAAAATTTCTGTACAACAATCATTTTTTTTGTTTTTTGTTAAATCACAATCGGTGTTATATGAATCCTTGGCGGCTATTTTCCGGCTCTGTGGGGTATATTTAGCAATTGTTAAGAAATTAATGCTTGTGACTACACTTATAATCGCCAACTAAACCTAGTAGATTATTAAGGGTGGTACCAGCTGTCATAATTAATGTCATTAGAAATTTGTTAAATGGTCTTAATCTGACCAGGCTGATCAAATTCATAGAAGATCAACAGCACAAAATCAAGAAATTAACAGCTGAGCGATTGTCCAATGGTGGAGTGATTTTTCAATAGTGAAAAAGAGAGCAAGTGAGGCTAGGGGAAAGAAGATAAATCAATAAATAAAGCACGAAACTTTTCCGTTTGTGATTGGGATTGTGACTTTGGTTTATAATTTGGACTTTGAATCTGTAATGAGGTCGAGATCTATTTCGTGTACTTATTGGTCTATTTTGTAGATAGTTGTGTGTGTTGTGCTATCTACTCTCTTCCTTCTTGGCTTCTGTGCTGAGAAATGTCAGGTGTCCTCTTACGAGAGTGTAATCGGATCTCTCTGGGGTCACAAGGTCAAACTGGCAGTGGAAGTGATCATTGTGTTGAATGGATTCTTCGCTTGTATCATGTTCCTCATCATTGCTGGCGATCAACTGCCGCACGGTACTTCTTTCATTTCTATTCCTATCAACGCATTTTTGTCATCGTTTATATTTTCCTTCGAGTTTTGCATCTTCACCCACTCTTGCGTGAACAATTTTAGGAGTTCAGAACTACTGTTGTTCTATCGCAACCACTTTCTCATCCAGTAAGTCTCAAATTAATCTATAAATATTGACCTTTTTGCCTCTTCCACGTATTTAGTTTCTGTATCTAATTCCAATTCTGTATAACTATAACTGTTGAACAAATTGTTTCAGTGTTGTGTCTGTTGGATGGTAGCAAAGAGCCAGCTGAGTTCAGAGAGATGTCAATTGTGTTGTCTTCCCTCGTCATCCTCCCACTCTGCATCCCTAAAGATATATCCTACTTGTCCTACCCAGGGTACGACACCTACTCATCCACCCCCTCTCCCCAATCCATCCACTACCGCCGCCACCACCGGTCTTTAAAACAACACTCAATTAGCAAGTTGACATAGTAGTATACAATCTTGCAGTGTATGTCAGTATTTATCAAAGATAGTTTATCAGTTAGTTATGTCTTGCATAGAACAAGAGAAATACATAAGAAATAAGTCAGCGTTCAAATCTAAAATCCTTCCATGGAAGTCTGCCGTACGCTATCTGTTTTGAATCCTTCCTAAATTCGGCCAGAAAATGGGCTTTTATTCGTTTCTTGAAAGCCTTCAGACTGGTATTGTTGCATTTGAGATTTGATTTAAGTATTACATTGTTCCATAAATCACAAATGAAAAATTGAGTTCTGGAAAATTTGGCAGTTGGACCGCACAGGGGTGGTACCAAAAACCGGCACGCTTTTGTTTTATAATCTGAGAGTTTGGAAAATCGAGGTTTCTGTGTATGCAGCAATCTTGATTTGATTTATTTTGTTGAAATAAACTATGATTTTGGATTTTAGAAAGAAACTAACTGGGAGTATCATATTTGCGTCTGTCGCAGCATGCTTTAACAGCTGAACTTAGTTGTTTTTCTGAAGATATTATCAAAATTTTTGATATACCGCTAAATAAAGTAGCCGAATAATGGAGGTGACTAAGAACTAGAGCACTCAAAAGTTAAATTCTTAATAGCCGCACAGCGATAGCTGAGGCTATTATTGGCCTTCTCTTGGTTTTTTTTTATTTATTTCTTCAAGATTTTTGTTACGACCATATGACGTCACAGCCAATTTTTGTTCATTCGTTCATGCAATTTCAACTGAAACGCGTGCGTGACGTCCTTTTTTGCTCTTAGTGGAGCGAGTTTTTACCTCACTCTCAAAAATGACTTCCTGACTTTGAAATTGACTTTTATTTACTTTAATTGAAAGAGTTTAGGTCAAATGGGTATGTGTTACTCTAAATGAAGGTTATTTAAGAGCAGCTGATCGAGGCAGCAGTAACTTATACAGATTCTTAATCAAAATATAAAATCTCAGCCTTCAATGGAAAGAGTATTTTGTGGTCTGTCTTTTTTACTGTTTTGTTGAGACTGCAGATCTACGAAGCTATTGCGGCTATTTTCTGGCAATCTGCCGGCTGTGTTTTTATTGGCAAACCTTTTTTAATGGCCGATAGTTTTTATACCACAAGCCATTTTCTTCAATATGCTGTTGACCTCTTCTTGAAAACAAAGATTCTGGTCTAAAAACACCCAGATATTTCACTGATGTTTTAGCTTGAATAGTTTTGTTTTAAACTTTGATTGGCTGCTTCTGAGTTATTTGGTTTCGATGTTTGAGACAAAAAACTAAATACCCGGTTTTTTAGCATTTAAGTTTATTTTATGTTAATCAAAGTATTTAGAGACCTAGTCTTTCGACGCTTTTTCCAGACTGAGCACAACATAGAATGACTGTGTCGTCTGCACATTGTAAAAGATTATGTTCGGATATCTTTATCTGTTTGATATCGTTTAGGTATAAAGTGAACAATAGCGGTCCAAAAACAGTCCCCTGAGGAACACTTTTATAAAGGGAAATCCAATCTAATTCAACTATGTTTACGATTGTTTTCTGTATTCGGCCCTTTGTAAAGCGTTTAATTAGAAGAATTGCATTTTCATTAAACCCGAGATATTTTGGCTTGGAATGTAGAATTTCATGGCTGATAGAGTCAAAAGCTTTGGAGAGATCTAAAAAAGCTGTCGAAACAAATTTCTTGTTGTTTATTTCCTTTACATAGTTTTCTTCTGCTTGAGCTCGTGAAAGACTGCAAAGAAAAGCAGAATTGTTCAAATTCCAATCATGAAGTTTTAGTATGTGCCCGTTTGAGTAGGTTTGGAACTCAGTGCCGTATATTGTCAGATTTATTTATGGAGTAACTATGAAATATTTTCATTTTTAGGTATTCCTTTCTAAATTGTAATTTTTGTACCAATGCTCTGAACTTATTTATTAACGTTATGCCTTTCCTAATGTGAGTTTGAAATGATTGTGTGAAGTAACCTCTGCAATCTTAACTTCATAACTGGGATTTTGTAAAATTTAAATCAGGTGTTCATTAAATCATCCGGAAAACATTAAATCATTGTATTCCCAGTCTGCATTTTTACTAAGCTCAGACTGATCACGTCACATTTTGCCTCCAAATGTATGAAATGGGCCTAAATAGAATGGTTAATGCAATTGGACAACATTTCAAAATCATATCCAATTACAATCCAATTAGGACACAAAATGAGCATAATTCCACTTCAACTGTGCAAACATGGAAAAAAATAATAACAAACCCAAAATATCTTTAATGTAAAACTTGGTCCTGATTTTGGACGGGTTTTCATTGTTGACAGATTGGTGTCTGTGGTGGCTGTGACGTATCTGCCCATTGCAATTGTCCTCCGATACTACAGGAGAGAAAAAGAGCCAGAAGAACCGTCTCCTAAATTTACAGATATTAATTTTACATGGCTGGGACTACTCCACGCTCTCCCCACTTTCGTGCTAGCCTATCAGTGTCACTTGAGTTGTGTGCCCTGCTATGCCAGTTTAAAGAAACGCTCTATGATACGATGGGCATTCATCATATCCAGTGCACTGGTGGTCGTGTCTGGCATTTATGCCCTCGTCGGTTTCTTCGGATTCATGACATTTGGCAATCAGGTTTGTGTCCTTATTATAAATTGATATAAACTATGCTTTTTCTGCTGAATATTAATTTATTGCTCTCAAACGAAGTTTGTAGCAATAATTGTAAACGTGTTGGTCTTTTTTATGCAAATTTTTTGCTTGACTGTTTTCGCGCTTTTCTTATAGAACATTCTTGACTTCTCAACTGACTTTTTCTCGCTTTCGTTCTTCATTTTTGAGTGATCTATATTGCTCCCACTCCGAATTAAAGCTTGTTGCTAAAATAAAATCGATTGCAGCACAGCAACAAGAAGGTCCTGGGAGCCGAGTGGGCAGTGCTTCTGGTGAGGGATCGGGAGGTCCATGGTTCGAATCCCGGCGTGATTAGCTATTTTGGCATCCATAAAGAAAATTTTGTCTAGGTTGCAGCCACTGAATTAAATCTCGCCTGTCGTTTGAAAGCAATTCTTCCGACATTAGTCAGCTTATGTTAATTAGCCGCCTCAGCTGGCTATTATAGCGCTCCTATTTTACGACTCAAAGATGAGTATTGGTGGAGCGTCTTTTTTTATCGGTAATTTTGTTGGAGTGCATTTAAAACAGGAAGTGAAATGCGTGAAAACCAAGTGTTTAGGTCAAATTGCTGGGAGAAGAGAGAGCGTTTTCAGTTCATGCTATATTTTTGAGAGAGCGAGAATAGTAGGTGTGAAGAAATTTTCGTTTTAGCGAGCAAAATTTTTTGATCACCTGAGCCATTTTCAAAGCACTTTTTAGTTTAAATTCCATTCTTATCTGTCAAAGATGTTTGCATCGTGTACCCAAACTAGTAATAGTTTGTTTGAATGCTTTTTCGATTCGCTTTACCTTTTGATCACGTTTTTCGTTTTACATAAGTCACGATTTTCACGTTTGACTTACTTCACTCATTGTTTCAACGGAATGGATTTTAAATTCTTTCAAGCATTGAATTACGTAATTTAGTGAATACGGTCGATGTCAAAAGAGCAAAATCAAAAGAAACGGGATAAACCGATAAATCCCGGTCATTAAGTCTTTTTGAATTAGGTTATCATAGCTCATTAGAGCGAGTGCTAGCTGATATTAATATTAAGCTTAATACCTTTCAGTATATAAGCTGAAGTAAGTATAGGTTTAGAATCTAGCTGAAACTGCACACTGAATTAGAACAACTTTGAAACTTAGGAAATATAGGAAACTTGTCAATAATATTTTTCTACATTGTCCTTTCTTTTTTTTCCTTGGTTTTCTCTATATTAACATTTTTTCGCTTTTTCTGTCAGTTGCCAGTCACTTATTGAATGAGAACTAACTGTGTCGAAAGGTTTTTGCAGGTAGTTGTTTTCGAGCCGCAATTATCAACGAAATTTTTTATTAGATTCTTTATCAATTTTTGTTCTCAGTTACTTTTCCATAGTTAATTTGCCTGCTATTGTTTCAGTTTAGTCGGCATAATCATTTATAAGGCTCCTTATGTTGTTAGGGTAGTTAAGTTCGTACTCCGAGTTGTTTCCGCCAGTCTTCGGGCTATGTTTTTTTTACTTTGTCGTTCTAAAATTTTTTCGCTTTACCTTTTTTCAAAGTTTTTTGACTTCTCTAAACTAATTTTACCGTTCTCTCATTCTGCTAAAAGTGTTTTTAGACAGCAGTTGCTCAGCAAAACAATTCAAAATGACCGGAGTCAGTATCAAAAAACGAAATGAGAAATAGAAACGAGATAGATCCTAATTTTAGATGTCCCTTACTCGAACCGATACCATCTCTATTGCTTATTGGTATTGACACTAGCCCCTATGTCTAACTACGAAATTGGATTATGTTCAGCTACATATTGACATCAAAATAGTTCTCACTTTAAAATTATTGTGTACAAAAAATCTTTTTAGTTTTTCTGTTCTTTCAATCCTAATCTTGGTTATTGGAACCAACGGCGACTATTTGGCAATCTGCTGATTATTAATTAAATTTTGTACAGCTTTCTTATGTCACTGCTCTCTTATGTTTATAGCTGCGAAGCTGTAAGCTGAGCGGAGCTATATTGTGGTGCTCTTGGTTTTTTTGTTTCGTCGTCTGACGCTCTTTTTTCGTTTTACGTTTGTTCACACAGCAAAGATGAAAAAGTCAAATTTTCTGATTGACTTCTTCCTCTCACTAACGGCATTTACGCGCGTGACGTCATTTCTCGCTCGCTTTAGCAAAAGTTTTTAGGTTATTTGCGTGATTAGATTTTGAACATACGTGACTTACCTCACTCAATAAAATGACTTTTGCACTTTGAAAATTTAGTTTAATTTGAATTGGTTTAAGGTCAAAGGAACTCATGTGTGCAGTAAAGGTCCTTAATAAGAGGCTTCTGCGGAATGAATTTTTATAAATTTCATTAATTTATCGCTGAATGTTTTTACCTAGTTTTTTGAGCGGCGTCTATTTTTTTTTCAATTTAGATCTGTATCTGTTTATCTCTATTATGTGGCAAGCAGTTCTATACTTCCGCAGCTATTCCGGCAATCTGCCGGCTATTTTTTTTATAGCTGCGAAGCTGTAAGCTGAGCGAAGCTGTATTGCGGTGCTCTTGGTTTTTTTTGTTTCGTCGTCTGACGCTTTTTTCGTTTTACATTTGCTCACACAACAAAGCTGAAAAAGTCAAATTTTCTAAATGATTTCTTCCTCTCACTAACGGCATTTACGCGCGTGACGTCATTTCTCACTCGCTTTAGCAAAAGTTTTTAGGTTATTTGCGTGATTAAATTTTGATCATACGTGACTTACCTCACTCAATAAAATGACTTTTGCACTTTAAAAATTAAGTTTAATTTGAATTGGTTTGAGGTCAAAGGAACTCATGTGTGCAGTAAAGGTCCTTAATAAGAGGCTTCTGCGGAATGAATTTTAACAAACTTCATTAGTTTATCGCTGAATGTTTTTACCTAGTTTTTTGAGCGGCGTCGATTTTTTTTTTCAATTTAGATCTGTATCTGTTTCTATCTCTATTATATGGCAAGCAGTTCTATACTTCCGCAGCTATTCCGGCAATCTGCCGGCTATTTTTATTATAGCTGCGAAGCTGTAAGCTGAGCGAAGCTATATTGCGGTGCTCTTGGTTTTTTTTTGTTTCGTCGTCTGACGCTTTTTCCGTTTTACATTTGATCACACAACAAAGCTGAAAAAGTCAAATTTTCTGAATGATTTCTTCCTCTCACTAACGGCATTTACGCGCGTGACGTCATTTCTCACTCGCTTTAGCAAAAGTTTTTAGGTTATTTGCGTGATTAGATTTTGATCATACGTGACTTACCTCACTCAATAAAATGACTTTTGCACTTTAAAAATTAAGTTTAATTTGAATTTGTTTAAGGTCAAAGGAACTCATGTGTGCAGTAAAGGTCCTTAATAAGAGGCTTCTGCGGAATGAATTTTAACAAACTTCATCAATTTATCGCTGAATGTTTTTACCTAGTTTTTTGAGCGGCGTCGATTTTTTTTTCAATTTAGATCTGTATCTGTTTCTATCTCTATTATATGGCAAGCAGTTCTATACTTCCGCAGCTATTCCGGCAATCTGCCGGCTATTTTTATTATAGCTGCGAAGCTGTAAGCTGAGCGAAGCTATATTGCGGTGCTCTTGGTTTTTTTTGTTTCGTCTGACGCTTTTTTCGTTTTACATTTGCTCACACAACAAAGCTGAAAAAGTCAAATTTTCTGAATGATTTCTTCCTCTCACTAACGGCATTTACGCGCGTAACGTCATTTCTCACTCGCTTTAGCAAAAGTTTTTAGGTTATTTGCGTGATTAGATTTTGATCATACGTGACTTACCTCACTCAATATATTGACTTTTGCACTTTAAAAATTAAGTTTAATTTGAATTTGTTTAAGGTCAAAGGAACTCATGTGTGCAGTAAAGGTCCTTAATAAGAGGCCTCTGCGGAATGAATTTTAACAAGCTTTATTAATTTATCGCTGAATGTTTTTACCTAGTTTTTTTGAGCGGCGTCGATTTTTTTTTCAATTTAGATCTGTGTCTGTTTCTATCTCTATTTTATGGCAAGCAGTTCTATACTTCCTCAGCTATTCCGGCAATCTGCTGGCTATGTTTATTATACCTGCGAAGCTGTAAGCTGAGCGAAGCTATATTGCGGTGCTCTTGGTTTTTTTTGTTTCGTCGTCTGACGCTCTTTTTTCGTTTTACGTTTGTTCACACAGCAAAGCTGAAAAAGTCAAATTTGGTGAATGACTTCTTCCTCTCACTAACGGCCTTTGCGGGCGTGACGTCATTTCTCACTCGCTTTACCAAAAGTTTTTAGGTTATTTGCGTGATTAGATTTTGATCATACGTGACTTACCTCACTCAATAAAATGACTTTTGCACTTTAAAATTTAAGTTTAATTTGAATTTGTTTAAGGTCAAAGGAACTCATTTTTGCAGTAAAGGTCCCTAATAAGAGGCTTCTGCGGAATGAATTTTAACAAGCTTTATTAATTTATCGCTGAATGTTTTTTACATAGTTTTTTTGAGCGGCGTCGATTTTTTTTCAACTTAGATCTGTATCTGTTTCTATCTCTATTATATGGCACGCAGGTCTTCTTTCGCAGCTATTCCGGCAATCTGCCGGCTAGGTTAGTTTGATTTCTCGTGTTGTAGACAAAGAGTGACGTGTTACTCAACTATGCCTCCTCTGATGACGTCATCACCCTGGGACGACTCACTCTCCTCTGTTCTGTCATCTTCTCATTCCCTAACATGCACTTCGTCTCAAGGTCACTCAAGTCATTCATTTTTTTCAGCTGATCTTGAAAATGTACTATAAATTATAAAACGGGGGTGTGATCCACCCAATGGACGGAACACTGAGCCCCCACTATGGAAAGCTTGGAAAACTGAATTTTTGCCATGAAATAAAAAGAAAACAATTGTATCTACTCAACATCTATCTAGCCAACATCGAGCTAACTAATCGAAAATAATTCATCAGTTTCAATTCATACATTTGAGTCAAATTAGTTTCTGATGTTATATTGGGTAAATTTTAATAGAAGATTTCCGTGATCTCCTTTGTGTAAACGTTGTTTGTACATTTTTGTAGAGCATTAATTCTCTCTATAATTATTAGGACGAAATTTTGAAGACCCGATTGTGAGGGTTTCTGGGAACAAACAAAAGGCAGACTCAATTGCGTGGGTACCATGGTGATTTGTGGATATATGCGTGGTCGTAATAAAACTTTCTGAGAATCGACTGAACTTAGAACTGATTTCAACCATGAGTTCCCCAACCAATCATACTTTAACTCATTAGTGTAAACCGATTTAATTGACATTTATATCCTTTTTTTCTTTCTATTTTTCTGCTCGAGGTGAAAGCCAAAGCAGTGTTGTTGATTTGAATGAGTGATTTCAATTACATTTGCATCCGTCAATCACAAAAGTGCTCCTTCACATTAAAATTAATTTGTAAAACTCCAGACAGCCGCAAAATTCACCGCGCTTTAAGAATTAAACCAATCAAAGAAATATTTGAAAGTCTTTAACACTGTATGCGTATCTTTGTTTTGAATATTTTTGTTTATTTGTTTGTTTTGAATTGTCCATTGTGTCCATTGATTTGATGATTGTTTAGATCGGCATATCAATCTCTCCTGAGGTGTACTGACAATGTCTCTTCTCCCGTTAACTCATTCTTCACTCCTGCTTGGCTACTGGGGACTCTCTCCTCCGCTCTCTTCATCCCTGAGATTGGAGTTGTCATCAACAGATTCGGACCAGTTGCTGCTTTCTTCATACTCGGTTTCCCAGGTGCTCCTTGTCTCTTATTTAACTTCCAAACTGTTGCCCCTCTAACCTCTTGGACACTCCGTGTCTTTTATTCTCACCTCAAATAAAGTTCAAGCAATTGTAATTGGTTTGACATTCAAACGTGAAACGTTCATTTTTTATTTCGTCAGAAGAAGCCAATCAAGAACTCATCATAGGGTAAAGAGATTCCTACAACATAAGATGTGTGACTCTAATGAATTCGTCCCCGATAACAGTTTACTTGGATGTTGCTGAAGCATTTAATTCTATACTTTCATTATCAATGGCCGCCCCCTCATCTTAGCCGGCTATTATAGCGCTCTTATTACAATTCAAAGAATTCGAGTTCTATTGGTGTGGTGTTCTTTTATGCGTCTCAAAGAGGAGTATTGGTGGAGCGTCTTTCTTTTAGATTTGTACATTTTTATTTTCAAACTCAACCTCTTTCTTTTATAGGTAATTTTGTTGGAGTGTATTTAAAACAGGAAGTGAAATGCGTGAAAACAAATTGTTTATGGCAAATTGCTGAGTGAAGAAAGAGTGGTTTTTTATGTCAATTATTTGAAAGAGCGAGAAAAGTAGGTGTGAAAAAATTTTCACTGAGCGAGCTGAAATTTTGATCACGTGCACGTGCGGTTTTCTGAAAGCAGTTTTATAGCTTTAGCTCCAACTTTTTTCAGTCAAAGGTGTTTAATAGCCGCCGTCAGCCTCTCAGCGGCTATTATTATAGGCGCTCTCCTTTTTTTTAAATTCGCTTTTCCTTCTGATTACTTTTTTTGTTTTACATAAGTCACAATTTTCACTTTTGACTTCTGACTAACTTCACTCAATGTTTCAACTGAATGGATTTTAAATTCTTCCACGCATTCAATGTGGTAAATACTGTCAAAGGCAAAAGATCAAAATCAAAAGAGACAGGATTAACCAATAAATCCCAGTCATTAAGTCATTAAAAATTAAGTTATCTAAGGTCATTAGAGTGTATGCTACCTGAAATTGGTATTAAGCTTATTAGTTTTCAGTTTAGAAGCTGAATTAAGTATAGTCTAGAATCCAACTGAAACTGCACGCCAAATTAGAACACTTTTTGACACTGAAAAAAAACCCGATGTGCATCAAGCGCGTCAACGGCGGCTATTTTCCGGCAATCTACCGGCTATGTTTAGTTCAATTATTATAGCTGCGAAGCTGTAAGCTGAGCGTAGCTATATTGCGGTGCTCTTGGTTTTTTTTTGTTTCGTCGTCTGATGCTCTTTTTTCGTTTTACATTTGTTCACACAGCAAAGCTGAAAAAGTCAAATTTTCTGAATGACTTCTTCCTCTCACTAACGGTATTTACGCGCGTGATGTCATTTCTCACTCGCTTTAGCAAAAGTTTTTAAGGTTATTTGCGTGTTTAGATTTTGATCATACGGGACTTACCTCACTCAATAAAATGACTTTTGCACTTTAAAACTGAAGTTTAATTTGAATTAGTTTAAGGTCAAAGGAACTCATTTTTGCAATGAATTTCAACAAGCTTAATTAATTTATCGCTGAATGTTTTTTACCTAGTTTTTCGAGCGGCGTCGATTTTTTTCAATTCAGATCTGTATCTGTTTCTATCTCTATTATATGGCACGCAGGTCTATTCTTTCGCAGCTATTCCGGCAATCTGCCGGCTATGTTCTAAACTGGTATTAATGCGCTTGGAAGCTTTTTTGACAGTCTGAAACGAATTTTACACATTTGTCAATTTTTAGCTTTTTAAAACCATTTTGACTTGTTTTTAATTGCTTTCAAAGTTGGTGTTAATGCTGTTGGTTTTTTAATGCGACTTTTTTAGGCGGGTATGGTTTTTTATTGAGCTTATTGTCCTACATTGTAGATGCTGAATGCAGAATGCTTATTGAATTCAATTTTTCACACTTAAGGCTGTCGTCAATTTTTCTCTACTTTTCTAACATATTTAATCTCCACGTACGTCAGTGGAATCAACGATGAATGTTTCCGTCAGTCTTCGGGCAATGTCTGTTTTTATGATATTGTCTGAAAAAACGAATGCGTACTCTTACGTGTTGCCTATTACATGTTTTTAAATTGCAATGTTAGCTGACCAAAATAATTAATTCGTTACTTTTTTTACACTCTTATTGAGGCAATCAACGGTATGTTTTAGGTGGTCTCTTAAATTCGTTTGAGCTTTCAATCACGTTTTTCGTTTCAATTAAGTCACGACTTCTGACTTTCCTCATCGAAAGTTGTAGCCTCGTTTTGATAGAAACTGACAATTTAATGCTCTCGATCCAAGTTTGAAGCAGGTTTTGTAGTGCGTCTTTCTTTTATGTACAGTTTTTGATTGACTAATTTATGAAGCTAATTTTGAGCTTTAAAGTTTCTGAGTTTGAAGTGGTCTGAATTTGCGCGCCTTTACAAATGAGGTCAATCGCAAAAGTTTTTGCGCACCCGGTCGACGAAGCAGGCACAATGTAGTTCCGGCTCTTGTTTGAGTTCAAATGATCTCAGGCAATAATTGGTTATGCTAATGCTCGTCGGTTTTCTGCTCATAAGAGAACACCCTAGTCGAGCTTACGCGCCTATCTTGTAAGATCTTTTAAGAATCTTGCAAAAAGTGCTTATCTGGTAAGATCTTGCAAGAGCTTGTAAGATCTTATAAAACTTTTTTTTCAAAACTTTTATTGAGTAGAGAAAAGTTTTAAATGTATGGTTGCTTTTAGGTCTGTGTCTCATTCAGCTGTCGTACCGCAGCTGCAACAGAGGAGCGGGATCACGAGCAGTGGCAGCTGTTGGAATAATCGGAGGAGTGATGTACTGTTGTCTGTGTGCATTAGTACTCACTTGTTCACTTCTATCCTTCAACATTACAGATGATCACACTCAGTCACACAACAGTTCACACACTAATACCACTAATACTATTCTATCTGAACAACAACTGAACTGACCTGAACAATCTTTTTATATAAAAACTCCAAAACTAGTTTGTGCATAAAGTTTAATCGGATCTTTTCTGTTTGTGCCCCCAAACACCCCCCCCCCCCCCCCAGCTTAGTGGGTTTATATTCATGGCGCACGTTCCATATTTTAACATACGGATTTACTGTGTATAATGGCACGTGCTCTGTAACGGGGGGGGGGGGGGTTAAAATGGAAAAGATCCATTCAATCATTGTCTCGATTCTAAGAAAATTGGAACTGTTTCCTGTTATGCGATAATTTTTCATTGATGCATGTAATTGTTAGCCATTACAGTTAATGGTGTTAAATGTCAGTCATGTTAAACGGGGCGACTGGAAACAGTTCCGCGCATGCTACCATTCCGTATATGAGTAATTCAGTGAGGCTCATATAATTGGCGGTCGCATGCAATTACAGCTACTTCATTGCTCAGGTGCAATTTAATAGATAATGAGACTGTGCTAAGGTAGATTGATAGTTTTTTAGAGTAGTTGTTTGTTTTTAATAGCCGCCCTCATCTTCTCAGCCGGCTATTATAGCGCTCCTATTTTTACGACTCGAAGAGGAGTATTGAGATTCTACAGGTTTTTTTTAGCAGAAAGCAAGTTTGTTCATGACTTGAATTTTGACTTCTTTATATTCGAGCTTTTACCTCCGTTTTTGATTGTTGACTTCTGTTTTCGAACATTGGACTTTAACAATAGCTTAGTTTGTAATGTATGGCAATTGGTAACAGTCTGTAATTCAAGGTGAAGAGGTCAATTTGAGAAAATTAGATCCCATTTAACTGCCTACCCCCCCCCCCCAAAAAAAAACTACCCCCCCCCCCACGTACCTAACCCTCCCCCCGCCCAACGTAACTACTCCCCCCCAACATACCTACCACCTGTAGCCTCTCTCTAAGAAACAGAAGTACGTTATGTTCAACTACGAAATACCATCAAAATAAATCGGACTTAAAAATGTTTTTGTACAAAAATCTTTTTTTTTTTCAATATCTTCTATTCTTTCAATCCCAATCATGCTTATTGGAATCAACGGCGGCTATTTTCCGGCAATCTGCCGGGTATGTTTAGCTTAAGCTGATTCTCGTTGTAATTGAAAGGTATTTGATTTCGTCGCGTTTTTGAAGCTAGAAAGATGCATTATAAGTAGAATATAAAGTAAATTGATAAAGCTGCAACGGTTGTTCGAAATACTTTAAATGTTTAGCGAGTTAGTTGAAATGCAATTAAGCGCTTTTAAACATCGTTATCTGTGGGAAGCATTTGAAAATCAATTTCAATTTTGGCATTTGAAATGTTTGATAGCGTTGCAAACTTAATGGGACTATAGATTAACATTGTTTCAAAGTTAACATTTTGTTTCAAAGTTGAGTATTCACATTTGAAATGTTTACTAGATTTTGAAACTTACGTCTGATTTACCCCTTTTTGACAGTCGAATGATTTTGAGCTTTAGTCTGTCCCATAAAGTCTCAGTGTCAAAAAAACCTATCAAAAGGTAGGGTCAAAGTTCAAAAATAAACATATCACGTTCCTAAGCCATGAGAGAAAGCTTGGAGGTCAAATTTGAAAGATGCAAGGATAGAAATAATAATCAAACGTTCGAAAAACGCCTGTAGTAGTAGTAGTAGCAGTAGTAGTAGTAGTAGTAGTAGCAGCAGCAGTAGTAGTAGTAGTAGTAGTAGTAGCAGCAGCAGCAGCAGCAGTAGTAGTAGTAGTAGTAGGTAGTAGTAGTAGTAGTAGTAGTAGTAGTAGTAGTAGTAGTAGTAGTAGTAGTAGTAGTAGTAGTAGTAG